>NW_024589831.1:0-315299 GCF_018446385.1 Zingiber officinale
ATAATAAGAGATAGGAGTATACTCTCATACAATGAGAATTTTATTCACAATGAGTACTTCTGAATTAGTCCTAGTAATCCGTGGGAATTTTTCATAGCCCTAGTTGAATACTTTAATTATTAAAAAAAAATACAATGTGTAGCTACTAAATAATTGATATAATGTATAACGTTTAATATATTATTATTATAGTATTTAGTAGGTACTTAGTAGTCTTTATTAGCTACTATATAACTCCTACAATTTTAATTCCAAGTCATTTTTATCAATTAAAAATAATTTTGCCTTTATATTAAATAATTTTGATAAATTAATAAAAAGTATTTTAATATAATATTATTTATTTAAGGTCTAAGATTTTAACAAAATAATTAATTTTTCATGTTATAACACTGATTTTTCACATTTTAATAGCTCTTAAATAGTTTTTATAAGTCTGGTTAAATCTTAAATTTAAACACTAAAAATCATTATTATAACAACACATTATTATAACACTTAGTCATAGTTAATACATGAATAAAGATATGCCGTTGATAAAATGTACTTTTAAGATTTATTTAATTTCAAATGACCTTTTATCTTTTTTTGCCCAATAATTAGTTTTTCAATTAAAAAATTACGTGCATGGCTGATTATTAGCCTGAGATATGGATTTAGAGGTTTAATCAAGTGTCGTGATTTGACGTGTCCATGTGAGGGTATGGCCGTCTTCCTTGGCCTTTTCTTAGGATAAGAAGTCAAGCAGTATTTTTGTCGTATCACGTTTAAGGTTTTCACGAGGAAAATAAATCATAGTTGAAGAAATTAATACACAGTGAAAAAAGATACACAGGGATCAAGTAATTACACCCTGCTCTCAAATGACAAATTTCTATGCACTAACCAATCCAAATAATCCTGTGGGACAAAATGTTTATTGTTTGTGTGGCTTCAGTAGAGAAGGAGAGTAGGCCCCACTTCTCTCGAAGATGATAAATCGCCGGTGCTTATTTAATTTTAGTTTAACGACTTTTTTTAAATAGGAAAATTTAAAATAATTTGAAATAATATTTATTGAAATTGAATTATACCTCTATAAGGGGTTTTACAATGACATTAATATCTGAAGTATTAACACTAATGTGAAATGTTTTTATAGTATTAACACGTACACGTTCAATTCATGTATTTATATTTACGGATAAAAAAATAAAAACAAATAACATATTACTATAAACGTGTGAATGCTTTAATGATAACGTGGATGCTTTTAATGACAAACCTGAATATCACTTGATTATATCCGCGGAGAACTTTGTTATATACTTTTTTTTATAGCTCGCAATTAATTGCTCTAGTTTTCGCTCTATTTTAGTTGACCCTGACATAATAGTAGAGCAGTAGAACCTCTTCTCAATTTGACTTTTATTTATTTTAATAATCGGTAAAAAAAATTTAATGAGACCGATAATGAAAAAATTAATTAACTTAAGTTCGTATTTGATATAAAGCAGTCCTTTCGGATGAAGTTAATGGCTACCATATAAATAATTGTAAATTTGAAATTTAAATTTCGATAAAATTAAAATAAATACCTACATTATATATTAATCATTATTTGAAAGACTAATAATTATTCGTCGTTTATCTCGAGCATGCTCGTCTTTTGCCACTTTGATGTAAAGCGACGATGATGACGTGGCAGGAGAAAATGATAGCAAAGACAGCTACTCGTCACGTGGTCCACGTCATGTTTCCGCGTACTTTTCCGCCGCAATTAATAACCGATTTCCTCTTTAGGACATATTAATTTATTCTAGTTTTTTTATCGACCCAGTAAATCAACTTTCAAACTATTTAATCATGTATCATAATTTAAAAATTATTAAATTATATATCCACTTTCCATTTTATTCTTATCCACAAATCAATTCAACTTGAAAAAAATAAATATCATACTGATTTTTTCCCTGTCAAATCAATTTTATTTTATTTAAAAAATTCATCAATCAATTTTGATCAAAATTAATTATTTAAAGAATTCAAAATAATTGAAATTAATTTCTATATATTAATCTAGTTTTCCTCATTATAAAAATACTATCAATTATTAATTTGACCTAATATATTAAAAATAATGATTTTTTACACATAAATTAATTTTTTTTGATAGATTCGTATTCAAAAAAAATATTGCTCTTAATATATTGGGACAAATTGATATTTAATAACATTTTAATAATCAAGAGAACTAGATAAATACATAAAATCTAATTTCATATCATTTCGAGATCTCTAGGTTCATTAGCCTATTTTGAGTCTCGAGACCTTTTATAGGCTTCGTTCGATCAACTAAAAGATCCTTCGGTCGACTAAACCTATTAATCGACTAATCCTCCTATCGGTCGATTGAACTCAGTGCTCTTCCTTGTTTGCCTCGATCCGATCCCATGATTTTTGATGTTCAGTCAACTAATCACATTGATCGATCGATTGATCATTACAAATTCCTTTTTCGCTAAGATCTGATCTTCTGCGTCATTAAAATCATTTAATGTATCCAAGAGAAGTGGAAGATTGAGCCCTAGATACCCGATCGGCTAAGAATCCGACCGGTAGTAGACTGGGAGCCGTGGTAGGAGAAGTGAACTAAGAGGGCGGTCTGTGCTTGGGCCAACCGACGTTGGAGCCGACCGAGAGTAGACTAGAAGTCATGCCAGAAGAAGAGACTAGGCTCTATTCAGAGGATAGTGCCTCAATAAGACATGTACTGCTACTTCCTCTTGACTTTTGACTGCGATGTTACCTTGACTGTTGTAGTTAGACAAACAAATTTGACGATGGGATCGATCATGCACAATTTCTGTATGACATATACTAACTGGAATTAACACTCTTACTTTCATCTTTTAGTTATAAATATTAGACAGATGAACTGTCTATTGTGAATATTTTTCAATTTATATTAGTGGCCGATAGAAAATTTTCGTGACAATGAATGATCATCCTAATATTAATCGGTATAAGTTGGACATATGATACCAACTAAAATCCTAATTTCAGGTAAATAATAAAATCCTAGAAAATAATAGTTGGATGAGTAGAAATTAGGTAAAAAAGGGTTGCTAATTATAGAGGCATCGAGCTCAATTTTAGAATTTTAAGTTGGCATACAAAGAAGTAAAAAAAGTTAAAGTATTATTAATATAAATTAATCAAATGCTATTAACATGATTTTAATTTAAACTAAGAAACACCCATATTTCACCACAATTACTCGGTTACTTTACGCAAAAGTAGAAATAAATATTAAACGCTTGTAAGTTTAATTAATATACAGGCCTATTAGCTCAGTTGGTTAGAGCGTCGTGCTAATAACGCGAAGGTCGCAGGTTCGAAACCTGCATGGGCCATTATTTGTTTTATTGCTGCAGATCTATTTTTTTTTTCCGATTTGTAGACAATTAATATATCTTACTGGGCCAGCCCATTAAGATGTCGATATGGCCTACCCGCTTTATAGATAGGCCTTCTGGTGCAGTCGTCCGAGGCCACTTTACTTCTGTTTAATATCGAGAAGCAAAGACAGCTACTCGTCACGTGGTCCACGTCATGTTTCCGCGTACTTTTCCGCCGCAATTAATAACCGATTTCCTCTTTAGGACATATTAATTTATTCTAGTTTTTTTTATCGACCCAGTAAATCAATTTTCAAACTATTTAATCATGTATCATACTTTTAAAATTATTAAATTATATATCCATTTTTTATTTTATTCTCATTCACAAATTAATTCGACTTGAAAAATAAATAAGCCATATTAATTTTTTCCCTGTTGAATCAATTTCATTTTATTTAAAAAATTCATCAATCAATTTCGATCAAAATTGATTAATATAATTAGAGAACTCCGAATAATATAAAATCAATTCCTATATGTTAATCTAGTTCTCCTAATTGTAAAAATATTATCAAACATTAATTTAACTCAATATATTAAGAGTAATTATTTTTTAAACATAAATTAGTTTTTTTGGATACATTCGTATTCAAAAAGGTATTGCTCTTAATATTGTTAGTGAGTGCCTTAGAGCTGATTATGTGATGATTATTGTATGAGCTCGATATATCATATTCCTATATATTTATAAAGATATTTCTTTATGGTTATTATACTTACTTGTATTGGTGTCAAATAATTAAGTATAATAACGTCCTTGAGTAGAAGGTTCTTATCTATATCAATCGATTGGTTGAATCGATAATAAGATGATATAGAGAACACTACTCTTAATCATTCCTAGTCAAGTATTAACATTCAAGGACAATGTTAATACGATGAGACTAGCATGTAGGTCAACTCGATGACTTGATCTCACAAGTCATGGATATAAAGATATCAAGTTGACACATGGGTATGCATTGGAGAATGTATACTGAATGACCCATGAGAAAATATCATGGATTGTTATATGAGTGTCATATACTTTTTCATGTGACTATTAGTATGACTATCAGTCCTTGGACCTGAAGTCACCATGGTTCCCTACATAAGGAGTTGCATACTTTGACTTCGTCAAACGTCACCTGTAAATGGACGGACTATAAAGGCAACTACTGGGTATGTAACAAATTATGTGGAGGTATGTGAGTGATGTAGATGAGATCTATCCCTCCTATATGACAGGAGTGACATCATGATTCTTGATAGAGTGAGCCCACTAAGTGCATGACTATGCCTAAATTAGTTAATATGAGATATTGAGCTCATTTGATTAGAGTGAGTCTACTTGGAGTTCAAGACATAAATTGATTAGAGGATGACATGGTCTATGCCTCAATTGATCAATTTATATGTCAAGGATAGAATGACATTATCATATATTGTGAGAGTCACAATTAGTAGTCACAAAGATGATGTTGGATCTCAACATTCTTGTAACTTGGGTAGTAATGATGTGTTGCTAGATACCGCTCATTACTTATGTTTCTAAATGAGTTTAGGAGTATTGTCAACGTTACAAGAACCTATAGGGTCACACACAAAGGGCAATTAGATGGAGATTAGGTTCATATGATGGACTAAAAGGATTAGGTTCATGTGATGAACTAAATTGGATTAAGAGTAATCCAAATTAGACTAATTGAGTTGGACTCAATTTGATTCATGTGTAGAATGAATCTAATTTAGATTATGATTCATTAAGTCAATTTAAACCAATGAATAGAGATTCATTAAATTAAATTGACTTGAATCAATGGTTAGATTTGATCAACCATGGGAGATAAAAAGGTCGAGTTTGACTTGACTTGAGAGGGAAGATGAAGGGTCAAGTTTGACTTGACCAAATGCCACCTCATTGTAACTTGGCATGGGAGCGGTCAATGATGGTGTTCCGCATCATCAATGCTACATCATAGTGTGCCACCACATGAGGAAGACCAAGAGTCATGACTCTTGGTATTACATGGAGGTTTAAAACCCTCCTTTATGTGGCCGGCCACATTAGTGCAAGCATTGGTGCTTGTTGTAACTTCTTCTTCTTCCTCCTCTCTTCTCTTGTTCTCTCCCTTTCCTCCATTGTCGAAACCATTCAAGGGTGCTAGCACACTCTAAGTAGTTTTCTCCACCTTTTGTTCGTGTCGATACGTGTAGAGGAATGTACACTTGATACTCTACGAGATCCGGCAACCGTTTGGACGAGAGGGATAAGCGAAGGGTATCGCGACAAGGGTAACACTCTTATAATGTAGATCTAAGATAGATCTAGGATAAACAAACATGTACATGAATTTTATTTATCTTCGCACGGATCCGTGGCAAGACTTCGAGGTTTCCGCAACGCAAAAAGCGGGTTTTGCGGCTCGAAAGTCCCAACAAATATATTGGGCCAAATTGATATTTAATAACATTTTAATAATCAAGAGAACTAGATGAATACATAGAAACTGGTTTCATATAATTCCAAGGTCTCTAGATTTATTAGCCGATTCCGAGTCTCGAGGCCTTCTTTTATAGGCTTCGTTCGATCAACTAAAAAACCCTTCGGTTGACTAAACCTATTAGTCGACTAATCCTCCTATCAGTCGACTGAACTCAGTGCCCATCCTTGTTTGTCTCGATCTGATCCTGTGATTTCCGGTGTTCGGTCAACTGATCACCTTGACCGATCGATTGATCATTACAAATTCCTTTTTTGTTGAAATCTGATCTTCTACGTCATTAATGTCGTTTAATGTTCGATCGACTAATCTCATTGATCATTGATCGACCGATCGCTGAGTTTTCTAACTTTACCGAGATTGAATCTGCCACTGTGTTTACCAAATTAGGTTAGGTCGACGGATCTTGGATTCGATCAACCGATTCGCCTGACTTTCAAGTTTGCTTTGCACGATCTGAACCTTGCCACATCAGCTAGGTTCGCTCGATTGAACATCCTATAAGTTCTTCTAGTTTTTATGATTATATACATGCCCTTAAACATCAATTTGATTGAATGTAGTGATTTTTTTAATACAAATTAATTTTTCAAAAATATTCATGTTAAAGAAATTAATGCTCTCAATATATTCGGTTAAATTAATGTTTGCTAGTATTTTTATAATCAAGAGAACTAGATGAATACATATGAAGTTATGAACTAGTTTCATATCATTTCAAGATCTCTAGGTCCACCAGCCGATTTCGGCCGAAACTAACTGATGGACCTAAAGTCTTTGAAATGACATGAAATCGGTTCCTATGTGCTCATCTAATTCTCCTGTTTGTAAAAATACTATCAAACATCATTTTGACTGAATATATTGAGAACGATGATTTGTTAAACACAAATTATTTTTTCCGACACATTAGTGTTTTAAAAAAACACCGCTTTCAATATATTGATCAAATTTTGATAATATTTTTATAATAAGGAGAACTAGACAAACACATAGAAATTGGTTTATATCATTTCGAGATCTCTAGATCCATCAGTCGATTTTGGTCGAAACCGACTGATGAATTTTTTCAAACACATAAAAGAAATCAATTCGACTGGGAAAAAAAATCAATCGACTGATTTTTTTCTAATAGAATTGATTTGATTTTTCTAATAGAATTGATTTGAGGATGAGAGTAAAATGGAAAGTGGGTAAATAATTTAATAATATTAAAACTATAATACATGATTTGAGTATTTTGAAAACTTATCTACTTGATTTGAGTATTTAAAAAACTTATCTACTTAGTCGATAAAAAGTTGTGCTAATTTATTTAATCTTTCTATTCTACCACTATCGTCAATTGCATTCAACCTTAATAATTTATTTTGAAACTAACTTGGATTTTTTTTTAAAAAAAAAAACAAATCTCTTTCCTCCTCCTCCTCCTCCTCCTCCTCCTCTCCTCTCCTCTCCTAGGACTTATGGTACCACAGTAGGACATTCAAATTGTCACCCAAGTATCCATGATTTGATCCCCAGATATGACATATTTGTAGAAATTTTTTCTCCGAATGGGAGACACAACCAAAGGATGCTAGGCTTCTAGGTTGGCTATCGCGTGCGCTTCCCGATTTATCTTGGTTGCTGGTAATGTTAGAGTGTATACTAAAAGCCTAGCTTTTGTATAAACATTTATTTAGAAATAAAGAATCACAATGAACAAATATCTACATTTATTTATTAAATGTAATTTGTTCAATTAATTTATATAGTAGACAACATGGTGTGTGGTGTCACACACAGAAGATCATGTTGTCGGTTCTTTATAAATTATAAACAGTTACTCGTGACTAAAATGGAAAGGAACAAACTGTTGAAGTAGTCGTAGTGTAATTAAGTATTAGTTTATCTTAACTAATAAATTACACTGATACACTCCAAGTGTATTGAGTAGGACCATTTTAGGTAAGTTCTTTTTGTACTGACTTTATAAAAGAACTAGACCTTAGTTATTATGGAAGTGTGTGCTCTTAATCCTAATATAATAACAAACACATATATTTATTATTTATTTCTTTGACTTATCAATGGGTGAAATTTAGCTCGATAAATCAATAAGCCCGATAAGTTGGAAAATGATATTACTTATAGTGTGTGTTGTTGATTATAGAAGGAAACTGTGTCTTAGTAATCTAGGTTGAGAATGACCCCAAGAGGAGCTCATAAGGATTGTCATGTTAAACCCTGCAGGTGGACTTAGTCCCGATGAAAGGTTGAGTGGTACTACTCTGACTAAGATATTAATTAAGTGAGTTGTCAGTAACTCATTTAATTATTGGACATTCGATATCTTAAACACGGAGAGACTAACACATAATAAGAAGGAGCCAAAATGTAATTTGGGATTGGTGCGGTAGTTCAATAATAATTCTTTAGTGGAATGATTATTATTGATGAAAATAAGTTATGTGCAGGCGACACAGATGCTTAATTTACCGGAGACCAAAACATTCTCCTCCTCATCCTTATCGTAGCCTCTTAATTATAGAGTACTATACCCACCTATACCCACCTTTTACCCATCCTATAGGGTTAAGCTGCTGGAGTCTAGGGCCGACCAAAGGCATGGTTCATGGGTTCATGAGGTAGCCGGCCCTAGCTTGAACCCAAGCTTAGGTGGCCAGCCCTATTAAAATAAAAAGTAATTTTATTTTTTAAAATTTTTCTTATGTGGATTCCATGGTTTTAAAAGAGAGTTTAAAATTTAAATATTTCCTTTTATAATTTTCTACTAAAGATTAAGAAAAGATTTGAAATCTTTCCTTATTTGTAGATTGAAAGGTAGATTTTAATTTTGAAAAAACTTTCCTTTTTTAACCATATTCATGATTTAAAAGAGAGTTTAAAAATTAAATATTCTCTTTTATTAGTTTCTACAAAAGATTAAGAAAAGATTTGATATATTTCCTTATTTGTAGATTAAAAGGAGATTTTAATTTTTAGAGATAACTTTCCTTTTTGGAAATCATCCACATGTTTAAAAGAAAGATTTTAATTTATAAAATTTCTTTTTTACAAAACACCATGAAGGAAAAATTATTGGAGAAATTTTTTATAAATTTTCGAAGACAAATTAGGAAGTTTTAATTCTTATTATAATTAAAACTCTCCTTTTTTATAGCTTAAGAGGTGGCGACCATTGTAATTGAAAAAAGGAATTTGATTTTAATTAATTAATTTTTTTTTTCATGGCAAAAGAATTAAGGAAGTTTTTATTTAAATTTCCTTATTTGCCAAGACCAAGGATTATAAAAGAGGGGGTAGAGGTGTCTTCATGGGTAACGACTCTATTCTATTTTTCTCCTCTCTTTTTCTCCTTGGGTGTGGCCGGCCTCTTCTTTTTCTCTCCTCTCCTTATTGTGGCCGAAACTTCTTCATTGGTGGAGTTCTCTTGGTGGCCGGATCAAGCAAGGAGAAGAAGGAGAGAAAGGAAGCCTAGTCTCTAGCATCCCTTGGAGCATTGGTGGTGGCTGAACCTCTCCATCAAGAAGGATTATTGGTGGCCGAAACCTAGAAGGAAGAAGAAGGTGTTTGGTGGTTCTCATCTCGGAAGATCGTTGTCCACACAACGTCCGAGGTTAGAAGAGGAATACGATAGAAGATCAAGAGGTCATTAAAGTTCACAAAGAAAGGTATTACTAGTATTTATTTTCCGCATCATGCTAGTTTATTTTTTTTTGTATGAATTCCAAACATAAGAGGCACTAGATCTAGTTTTTCGAATCAGTTTTTCGAGTTTGTGTTTTCTTTGTTTTCGAATTTGTGATTCGATTGTTCTTTTTGGTTAACCTAGAGTTATTTAAGGAAATTAAATATTAGCTTTTCTTAAAAGACTTTGTCTAGGTGGTGGTGGTTGCTCCCATATCCAAGAAGGCCATGTGCCTCGCCATGCAGTCCTGGAAGTCAATTTTGGAAATTAATATTTAATGGAATTAATAACATAGGTGGATTTGAATCAATAGTGTTAAGTTCCGCTTGCGATTCAAATCTAAACCATTAAGAACAGATAAGTTAAATTTGGAATCAATGATGTTAAGTTCCGTCCGCGATTCCTAATTTAACTTCTAAAGAACACAATAGATTATTTAAGGAAAGGTTCGACACTTGTACAAAAAATTTTGTACAGTGGAACCGGTACGTTTTTTAGGACTAACCAACAGGTGAAACACTTCCGTGGGACCAGGCCGGTCACCAAAGGATCGTCAATGAGTCTAACTGGGATTATAATATTTTTTTCTCTCTTTGATTTTTTTTATTCATCCCCGGGGCTATGGTACCGCGATAGGACATCTAGGTTGTCACTCAAGCCCCCGTGATTCGATCCCCAGTTATGACGTATTTGTAGAAATTTTTCATCTAAATAGGGCACGCAACTAAAAAATGTTGGGCTTCTGGGTTACCCACTACTCATACTTTCTGATTTATCCCAGGGATAGTCAATGAGATTAATCGGGATTATCATTTTTTTTCTCTTTGATTTTTATTCAACTAAAATTTAGTATTTTCAAAATACCACTATTAAGGAAAATTGAAAATAATAATAGATGACATATTTAAACTCTTTGTAACTTCAGAAATTCACATGATATGAAATATGTACGGTCTGATCGATTCTCTAGATCAATCTGTGGGTTTCGATCGACATTCACTAATTAACCTAAAGAACTCTGATTGTATCCATTTCAAGTTCTGTGAATTTATGATATTGCAAGGAGTTTAAATATATTATTCATTATTTATTTCAACGTCTTCGGAGATATTAAAATGTTAGTGAAAGAATCAGCTAAAATCCCACGTCAAATTTTATATTAGGCCCAATATGAGATTTCAATCAATTCTTTTAATAATATTTTAATATTTCTGGAGATATGAAAATAAACCATGAATAACATATTTATTTTTTTTATAATTTTTAAAATCTACAAGTCTTGAAATAAATATAATCAGAGCTCTCATCTATTTCAGATCTTATAAATTTCTAATATTATAATGAGTTTAAATATATGATCCATTATTATTTTTCATCTTCCCATGGTAATGTTTTTAAAAAAATGAATTCAAATTGAGAAAATCGATTGGTGAGAGAGATTTATTTTTCACGAGGAGAGAGAGAGAGTCAGGGAGTAGAGAGACACAGAGGAAGTTATATTTAGGTTGCATGCAATTCACATGAGGGATAAAATGAAAAGATCAAATAAATTAGTGTATCGTTTAGTTAGCTGGGCCACGAGAGGCCAGAGGAGAAGAAAGAAGTCTAAAGAAAAATCTGTGAAAAAAAAAAATAAAAAATAAGAAAAAAACCTCATTATTATTTTTATGAGAATAGTCTTACGGTAACAACAACATTAATTATTACATACAGCAGTTACTCTATAATTATTATAACGTTATTTCTTATTTTTAATATTATTGTAATAACTGCCATTAATATTATATAATATGTAACAATTAATAAATATTACTATATTATTTGTAACGGCTACTAAATAATTTTTATAATTATGTAATAACTACCTAAGTATTTATGCAGTTGCTATAATGGTTTAAAAGTGATTTTAATAATTTTTAAATATTTTAATTTAATTGATAAAGAATATTTTGATATAATAAATAATTTTGAAGAAGTTTAAATAATTCTTATCAAATTGATAAATAACATTTTGATATAATAATTTTTTTTATATAATAGTTTTGATTGAAATAAATAGTTAATTGTATTCATGGATCCTCTTTTCCAACCGCTGAATCGACCGCTCAAGTCAAATTTTAAATAATCTGATCAGTACAAACAAATAAAAGAACTTAACGAATTAAATATCATACGACTTCATTCTTTGAACACGAATAAATGGTGGATCCTCAACTGTAAAAACTACAAGAACACCTCATAATATATTGAATGAATGAATGAATAAATAAATAAATATTAATTTGTGGTAATTTTAGTTCATTTTTTTTGGCAATTGACAGGTCTGTCGACCAGCATTTCAAATGTTTGATGAAATTGCAGCTCTCATAACACCTTGTGTCGCCTCGCGCCTCATTTCTGTAGCTTTCCCGCTTCCTCGGAAGTACGTGTACACTTGCTGCAGGGGATGCACGAAACATGTCATGTTTACTTGAGCAGAAGCAAGAAAAGAAAGAAAGAAGTGGAAGGAGATTGAAATTTAATTTCCATTCAGCTCATCTAAAATGGAGAGGAACTAAGTTTAGGCATCTTTTGGATATTCAAGTAAGCAAAATAACAAATTTCATTCCCTTTTTAACTTCATTTCCCTCCTAATTTCTCCCCTCCAAGTAAACACAGAAGGAAAAAAGACAATATATTCAAGAGAATGGGCAAAGAATGACATTTTTAACTTATAGCAAAGTGAACTCTATCTATAAATCAGTCTAAACCCTAAGATTGAAAGCAGTAAATTGGAGAGTATATGGACTAAAAGCATAAATTTTATAGGTATCAAATGTAACCTGTATAACCCAGACACTGAGCAGTGATTCAACAGTGAACAATCCAAAGCCGATGAAATAGAAGATCTACAAAGAAAAAGAAGTTACAGTTAGGAAAGGAAATTTACCTTTCAACTAAGAAAAGCAACAATGCCATGATTTTGTGAATCAGAAACCTTTGATGTAAATGATACAAATTCTGACTAGAATTGTTGGTTCGAATTAAGAGTTAAATGCGCGTATGTAATGCTAATCTGGGACTTACCCCAGCAATGAGAGCATGCTCGCTGAGAATGTCTATAGCTGGTAGAATACCGCTGTTACAGAAAAATTCGTGTTAGTGAATCATCAAAAGTAAACTTGTAAACAAATAGTGGTGATGAAATAAGAACCAAAAAAGGTGTAGCTGTATCCTTCGAATTTTATAATTATGTGATAAGAATTTCAACAAAGGCCTATCCTACGGGCTATTTGCCAATAAGCAACTGTTAGATTTGATGTCATCTTCAATCGATCAGAAATATGGATAAGCTGAAGTGAATTGGCTGCATCGGGAAGCATTCGATATATAATGAACATAGAAGCTTACGCCAAAGATTTTCCTTCAAAAATAATTGGAGGAGCCACAGCTGAGTATATAACAAAGCCAAGGTGAAGCTGTAGACATTAAGAATCAGTGAGGCTTTTAATGTTTCTTTATCAAAAAAATCATCATGAAACCTAAACCTACAACATACCGAGTAAAACAGGAAAAACCTTCCATAGTTCAAAGCGCTGTCGGTCCTGCAAAATCAGGATGCAAGATCATAAGACTACATATACTTGATGTGTACAATGTCCTTGTTGCAATGTGTTACTTATAAATCATAATACAAACTTTAATACCTCATGGCATGATAAAGAGGTCGATACCACATGATATATGCACCTGGAACTCCAGAGATGAAGTAAATGATGGAAAGGAGCCAGATCTTGACAGCTGGAGAACAAAGAGCAATCTTCTTTATTGAGATATAACAAACTAGTCATAAAATCTTTAATACGGTAAACAGTAGTGATTCACATATGAGTATCAGAATTGAAGACAAAAATGAGCAATCTTCTTTGATAAGACGGTACAAAACATGGAAACACACTAGATGACAAACTCTAACTCTTATCTGGCTACCTTCTCCCTCAATCCAAGCTGCTGTTACTGCTATGATATTCCAAAACAAGGAACCAGCCAAACCTGCAGGTTGAGATTGCACGAGATTTGAATATTTACTTTTGCCAGTATCTTTGAAGACCTAACATATATAAATGTTCATTGAACTATAGTCTATAAAATAGACGCATTACCATCAAGTGAAATGCTTATACATTTTTTTTTGTAGAAACATCTGAACAAAAATCAAGAAATGTACATTCAACAATAGGAACAAGAAATTTCATACTACTATTCTATGTGAATGTTCGATTATTGTAAGAATTGCAAATGCAAAAGTCTATATAATATATATGATACTGAGGCAGTTAACCTAACAGTATTGTAGCATACACCAGTCAAAGAGAATTAGGTAACATGTGATTAACTGTAACAATCCTCTGAAAACTTGTGATTGTAATTTGTGATTCATGAAACTGAAGGAACAATAAGCTATAGCAAAAAACAACATACCCAACAATGATGCAAATGCAAAATATTGCAATCTTTGCAAGTGGACTGGTATTTCATTTTCAACATCATGGTGTATGATAGGGAAAAAGGGTGGCCAATTTTTCTCCTCAATGATAATGCCCGCTGCAAAGGCACAAAAAGTTAAATCAGCATATGAACAAAAGATAAACATTTACTAGACAGAAAATATATAGTACCTCGGGCTGCAGCTTCTTCTATCCGTTTGAGTTCCTAGATGAGAGGAACATATTGTGGTCAAAGTGTTATATGTTAGAATCAGCTATTGAATGTAAAATATTCTAAAGAATCAGCTAACTATAATCAGTCACGAGAGTTTACCATTAGATACCAAGTCCCTAGTCAGAAAAATAGCTTATTTATTCACACAACATTATGACAAACTACAAGTTGCAATGGTGCATCTGAGATTCTTTTGGCATTTAACTCAAGGATATACCTTTTCCCTCTTATCTAATTCTGCTTCCCTGGCTTGAAGCTCCTTCTCCCTTCTCTTCAGATCCTACATGAAGAAATGGAACTAACATGGAAAAGAGTTCATAAATTCGCTCGATGAACATGACAAAAATACTGCAAATCAGTATATTCAAGCAAGATCCTAAATGATTCAAGACATGTAACCTTACAAAGCATTGGAGCACTGCTTTGCTCCCTAAGAGAATATTTTAGAGTTGCATCACAGTTAGGTGTTCATAAGGATTTCAACAGCAATCAGGTAGTCTTGCTATGTACAAAAAAGGGGTGAAGGTAACAAAAAGCATTCACTTGATCACTTCTTACTTAATAATATAATAATGATGATCATATTTAGAGTTTGATATGTGCTAAAACACTTATCATCAAAAGAAATGGCAATAAGGCTCATGCTCTATTCTAATAAACACTGAATGTAGATGCCACTTGGCCAAGCATGTGGACATATGTTTTGAACATTTTGACAATGCAGAAATGCATAAAAGTTAACCAAACTAAGCAGAATGAAAAATAAGGTTCAAATTGCTTCATGCATTCCAACTATAGAAGATTTTTTACTTTCCATATTTTGAAGCATACCAGAAGAAGAAAAGGAATAACTTTTAAAGGCCAAGGCATTTTGCATGTAATTATCTTTCTGTGAAGCAGTAATGTACATCATTA
Source organism: Zingiber officinale (assembly GCF_018446385.1). Classification (NCBI taxonomy): domain Eukaryota; kingdom Viridiplantae; phylum Streptophyta; class Magnoliopsida; order Zingiberales; family Zingiberaceae; genus Zingiber; species Zingiber officinale. Next base: position 15,237 of record NW_024589831.1, read on the forward strand.
ATATTTAGCAGTCGTGAACATTAATCTTTTAGCAACTATTAGAATAGAGAAAAATTCTTCGTTGTTCAGAACTTGAGATTCTGTTTTCTTTCCATTATCCATTATGCCAATGGGAATTCAGTAACTAAACAACATACGTTGAACACAAGGCGCCGAAGTTGTATGCATGGACTAAAAACTATGTTGGTGACCACTCCTAAAAAGCGTAGGTTTTAAGGAAGCATCATAACATTTTTTTTTTTTTGATGAAGAACTGAACCAGTAGGTGATCAAGCTGAAAGAATATCATAAATATGTGGTAAGCAATTGGAAATCTAATCCATCTAAGATATCCGTCTAGGCTTCGTGGTCAAGCTTAAGCTAAATTCTTCTCATGTTTTAGGAGATAGATTAATCTCACAGCGAGAGGGCCACTTTCTGGAGAAACCCTTATTAATTTCTGCTTACTCAATTATTATATGTGTGAAAAGAAAGGTCTTTTGAGACTAACTGATAAACGAAGGAGTTCCACTTTCTATAGGAGAGAGCAATGCATAGTATAAATCAAATTTTAGCTCCTTCATTTTGCTTTCCAAAAGGACAGTCGCCCCCTTGATATATAGGTTTTCTTGGCTAAAGGATAGCACACAGACTTAACAGTCTGCAGTTCATACAAAATATTTATTGAGCTCCATGTTTCTTTTCTCTTCTTGCTATATAATCACTCTTGCTTAGCCATCAACGGATGATATGCATCAAAAGTCTAAATTTGGAGATGTTTCAGGTGAGGGATTCAATGAAGCAAAAGGTGATTTTGCTCACCCCGATCGCCCTCATTGCCAGCCCCACAGTGAGATGAAGGGAGGTAAATCATGGTACCGAGTGGTCTCCTAGGTGGGAGGGCATTCAATCCTCAGGGGAATGAACCCCACGGGAATCAACTCTTGTCCAATGAAAGAACTCTGCCACCCAAGAACCAACTCGGCTACACCTGTGGGGCCTTCCATTGAGGGATTCAAGACTTCCCAGCATGTTATGTGCTTGCTACTGCTCATCTCTTGAAACACGATTAGATTGCTTCTCACCTATCCCAAATCGAATTTTATGAGATTTTTCAATTAGATGCATGCATCACTGTTGAGGTGTATAATAAATCTGACCGAATCAACAGACCTGATTGAACAAAAAATAAAATTTTCAACTTCAATCAAACTCATTAAATATACCTTTTCTGTATTAAGAGGAATATCAACAGTTGAATGAAAGTTCTCTGGAGGAAGAGGTGAAAGTCCCAAATTTGATGCAAGAGGAACACCTCCAGCATTCTGGATTATTTTTATATGAGCAAAACTTATCCATTAGCATGGACCCCAAGCCCAAGGAAACATAAAGAACTTAGATATATCAGTTTCTACTTCAAATAAATCAATTATTTTAGCAAAAACTTACTGTCATGTAAAATGGCCCTCCTCCATGACTTGACTTAACAGCTTTACTACGAACACCAGGATCCTGCAACAGAGGGTTTCACATAGCTTGAATATATTCCAAAAAGCAGTGATACAATTCCAATTATAGGTGGGAAGACATTGCTACACAACATTATTCTTAGTGTCATATTTTTGAGATTATTGAAATTTTTTTACATCCCTGACCCTTAACTTAGAGAGAAAAGAAAAGACCTTAATATGGTACCATAGGTTACAATCTAGCCTCTGTATTTTCCATTAATAAGAGCACACGCATGTAGTATTTTCCCAAATCAATAGTAGAGAAGTTTCAGAGACTGAAGATTTTTTATGAATGCTCAAACTGAGATTAAAGTGGAAAGTAATATAACAACTGTGCCTAGCACCTACAAGGCTACAATAACATCACAAGGCCCAATGGCAGCTGATGCCTTAAAAACAATGTTTCAACTGGAATATGATCCTTATGCAATCGGAAACAATTTCATTACACATAATCATCAACATGGATGTCAGTGATAAACCACTAATCTGAAATTGGCTATGCTCCTTAGGAAATAATGGAAAGTAAGTCAGTAACCAGGTCGCAAATGCATGGGCAAGAAGCTCCATGACAAGGATGTGCATTTGGAATATCTTAGTTAACCAAATATGAGATAATAAACGTAAGGGCATCCGTCAAAAGTAGCAATCACTGCTACAAGTTGGATACGTTACCATGAATTATAATGGACACAAGTCATGGCACTATGAGAAAACCATCCAGCACTCTCCTCCTGATCAACTGGTATCCTTTCTAACGGCCCTCTATCAGGATGGCTATATTTGACCTAATAAACGAGCGATTGCATTGAACAATTAATGCAATTCCGAGATGATTTTGCTTCTTGAGGTCCTACTCATTTTTCTCTGTTCCAAGGAGATGACAAGTGCATAATCACGATATCTCTAATCCGAAAGTTACAAATCAAACACCGGACAATCACAAGGCCGAAAATGCAAAACGAGAGAGAATCAGAGGAAGAATGAGAGGGGGAAAAAACGTGACTTTCATATAATCCACAATGAGGAACTCGAAAGCAACCTTAGAAATCCAGAGATCCGAACTCCTGCAGTTCTTGCACAAAATTCAATCCTCTATGTAGATGTTGGTAAAGGAACGCAATGCTAACCAGGCATCAACGAATCCATAGAACGTATGTGCGAGAGAGATTGGCTGAAGCCGACTCACCGAGAAAGGATTGACATCCTCCTCATCGTTGTAGGGGTTCTTGTCGTACCGCCCCGCCATGGAGAAGATCGAGATCTCAATAATCGCCTTCCTCCTCCTTCGTCGGACAGCGACTCACTTCAAAGCAACAAAAAAAAAAAAAAAAAGACAGAGGAAACGGCGAACTTCCAAAATGTTTCTCACGAAACCCCTCCGAGTTCTCGAATTCATGTAAAATTTATAAAAAAATGTTTGACATTTCAACGATTCTTTTAGATGAAAAATAGTTTAATTTTAGACAAATATAATGGTATAACTTGTTTTATGAACCAAAATCAAAGTTTATTCAGTTACAAAAACTCTAAATTTAAGCACCAACAATTTGGTAGTTTCCTCTAGATGCACAATTTCATAAGACACCAAAGTTTAACATTATTTTTAGAATTTTTTTATTAAAGAAAAACTTTTTGGAGGGGTAAATTGTAAAATAAATTTTAAAAAAAAAGGAAAGAAAAAAGGTTCAGCATTCATCGAGTCTCCAGATCCTGCCTCGCCGGTCCGTCTTCTACCAATTTAATATTCCTTAGATCTCACTTCACTCTTGCGATCGCTCTCCCAGATTGTTGGCGTTTGTTCGACTTGATCGTGGTTCTGGAAGAGAGCTTGGATTCGTTCGCCGCATTCATGCTCCGATGAAGCTGTTCGGTGGCGTCGGTGAGCCATCGCTGCGCGGCCGCCGCGCGAGAAGGCTCTTGCGCACGTGGAGGCGGAGAGGCCCGCTGTTGTTCTTCTCGCTGTCTTTGCTTTCTATAGTTTATCTCTCTTTCTTTGGCGCAAAGTTGCCATTTGACAGTAAGTTACTCTTTGATCACCTTTTTGTCGGTTACATACTCGCTTCTTGCTCGCCTAATTGTCTGAAGGTTTATTCAACTAATTTTGGGGAACGCTGAACCTTCATCCCAGCACAGTGGGAAAGTATATATGAAAAAGTGTGGTTTTTTGAGAAAAATGATTTTATAATTTTGATATTGAACCTATGATCTTAGCCATATAGTTTAGTTTTCAAGATAATTTGATGAAATTTCCAATAAAATGCATTCTTCCTTGCTTAGTGTTGCAACATCCAATTTAAGTCATATGGTTGCATCAATCTCCTATGAGACATGCATAATGTAGTTGAGCTACTGCATGACTACATAACATTCTCATCCCTTTATGCATATTTGTGAAGATCAACTAAATGTTGGTATTCCTTGAACTGATGTTCACAGCTGACTGAGCATGGTTTTGCCTAGTGATTTCTCTCAATCGAATTGGACTGTCCAAATACAACTAATTGAATGTGATTGCACTATAATTACTTTGATAAATCAACAAAGTTTATCATTCTGATCAAATGTTTGTAGTGAGGCCAAAACCAATATTTTGCCTTTGCTAATCAATGACTTCGTATAGTGTGCCGATTTGTTTGTCATATTCTGTTCTGTGCTATAAATTTCTGACAAGTATGATAAGTTAACAATGCAACTGTTGTTTCTAGGGATATCATTTGTCATTTCTCTTTGGCTAGCCTCTTCGGTCTGAAAAAAGATAGAATGTACCCTTTTCAGGTCACCAAAGTAATACTTCTTTGGAGAATGAAAGCTTCACTAATGTTACACATGTCTGGAATGATAGGGAGGATGAAATTTATAAACGTCCAAGACCAAAAGCTCGCAAGCATCGTAAGCAAACTAATATGATTCCTTTTCCATCTGGCAAAGTGTTCTGTGCTGCTTCTTTAAAATCCTGGTCATAGATTTTACCATATATAGCAACTTAATGCTCCTTAAGTTGATTTTTGTGGTCTATGCTTAACATAGTTGCCATAAGGTTGGTAGTTTGATCACTCATGTATAAATTTCTCTAGTTTGCTTGGTATAGAGGTCTGTTTAAAAGAAATGCTAATCCAGTCTATATTCAAGAGTAGCAGATCTGCCCCATACAGGGGTTCTTTCCAAAATTTCACGTGTTTGATTTCCATTGTGTTTCTGTGTGTACATAAATAGTCATCAGAACTCCTCAAACACTCATTGGATGCTTTGACCACATTGATCTTCAAATCGTTGTTTCTACACCATTAATTTCTATCTTCTGGAATACAGATACAGGAATGCTACAATGTCAGAAATCCATAGGCTACCTTATGAACCTGCAAAGCTTTGGCATGTACATCTTTTAATTCCAACAAGTTCTATCATAAAAAAACATGTTTCTGATCAAGAGAGAGTTTATCATTTAAACTTGATGTTCATATTTTAATTCAATCTAGTCCCTGAATTCTGTGTGGCCTCATTTGGCACTTGGTTTGGACAAATGATCTCACTTATTTGCACCTTTTGACTCATGCAAACAATTTTTCGTGGGAGATTGTTATATGCCTTGCATGAGAAACTTTAAATTGAGGCTCAAAAACTAAACTCAGATGATAGTTTTTTTTTTTAAAAAAAATTAAAGAATTAAAAAAAAAAGTTAATCTAAACTGATAGGAAATTGCAACTGAAAAGTAGGCATCATTTAGTTTGATTCATGAAACTAATAAGTGTCTTTATTTCCTTCCCTGATATGATTTAAAATGTACTAGTAAATGTACATTTTTAACTGAACATATGTAGTACTTTTGTGTTATTGACATTTCAGATGGCCCATGTGAAGTTGGATTAATGGAGTCAGTTGACAATATTGTTGAACCTGAAACTTACATGAATTTTACACAATTCTCTCTCCAGTATATCGCCAAAGAAGATACTTCTTATGGGAAAGATGTATTTGAGGCTCGATTTGGTGGGCATCAGACACTTGAACAAAGAGAAGAGTCATTTTATGCAAAAAATCAAACAATTCATTGTGGTTTTATTGAAGTCCCAGAGGGACATCCTAGCACTGGTTTCGAACTGTCTGACAAAGATAAGGAACATATGACTGGTTGCAGAGTTGTTGTATCATCTTGTATTTTTGGAAATTCTGATTTTTTACGGAGGCCAACTAGCAGTAAGGTACAATCTCTTTTCATTTGAAGCAGGCGATTTGATGAAAATTTGAGATTTTGTTTTATTATTATTTTTTGGTTTAGTCTTTCCTAAATGAGAATTTTGTTAGTAAGGTTATGTGTTAGCATTTTATTTGACATTTTATTTGCTAAGTTGTCAATCCCTATTTGCTTTATTTTATTGTCCAAGTTTAGTTGGGATTGAATCTTTAAAAAGACCTCAATCCCCCCTTGTAATTTACTTTTCCAATTATTATCTATTTGGTGAAATTCATTGTGAAACCTCTGTGTTTCGCATTCTTACAACCCGGTGATTTATGCATCTAGTTTTGATAGTTGGCTAGATTCAACAATCAAAACTAGATGCATAAATTACCGGGGTTTTTTTTTTGATAGTTGGCTAGATCGAAATGCATTCCTTGATTGCTTAGCTGAGCTAGAGGGCTACTTCAATTGGTATAACATGATCCCAATTGATAGAGCGAGATTTGCCAAATCAAACTCACAGGAGTTGTCAAGAAGTATTGGGAAAGTGTGGAAGACCACTGTAATACTATAGGAGCAACACTCATCACACATTGGGTTGAAATAAAATGGTAACTAAAAGAGAAATATGTCCCAACCTATTTTTAAAAATCAATAATATACCATATGGATCAACTTGAAATGATCATCACTGTAATACCAAAGTAATTTTGAAGACCTTTGCATGCATTGTTTTTGGATTCCTCTTATGAGTAAGTACATTTGTTAACAATCAGATATTCTATAATCTTAAATATTTTGCAGATTTAGCCTCATCCAACAGCTTAATATGTCTAGCTTTATTCTACATGGTGATCAGCATGTTGGAAATTTGTCATGAGTCAATATTGCAATGTTTCTGTTATATTCTTTGTAGAAACTTGCATTTAATTATCTTTGTGGGAATTATTTCTTTTTACTGTTGAAGATCATATACTTCTTGTCTTTCATTGATATATTTTGTGTACATGTAGTACTGTCTGCTATATTCATGTTTTGACTCACCTATGAAGTTGGGCTGATATGATTAATTTTTCATGAATATTGAGTTTTTTGCATCCATTTAATTGGCATATTACTGTTGGCTGATTTTGCATATGCTTATTATTTGAGGCAGTGAACATAATATGATTATATGATTAGTTTAATTTCCCTTCAAACATTTTAAACACCAAACTTTCTGATTCTGCAAAATTCTGTGCATGTGTAGAGATTATTCCATGCGTGCTTTCATGTTTATAATGAATAGAAAACCTAGATAGGTTTTCTTTGTGTTGGTTGTCAAATGTAGGGTTTGTTTCTGTATTTCCTGTTGTAATTAAACTTGAAGATTGTAACTGTCACAGATCAGCACATTTTCTAAGAAGAATGTATGCTTCATGATGTTCTTGGACGAGCTAACACTGAAAAAACTTTCTTCAGAAGGTCACATTCCTGATGCGATGGGTAACATTGGCCTATGGCGTATTATTGTTGTAAAACACTTACCATATGCTGATTTGCGAAAAACTGGAAAAGTGCCAAAATTTTTGTCCCATAGACTGTTTCCATCTGCCAGGTAATGCATTATAGTCTCACTTTGATATCCTAATTGAATGATTATACCGTCTTATCTAAGAGAACACCTGTTATCCTTCTCTAATTTATATCTATTTTTCCTGTTTTAACCACAGGTGTTCTAATCTGGGTACTGTATCATTTCAGATATTCTATTTGGCTTGATAGCAAAATGCGCCTCCATACTGATCCTATGTTGATTCTTGAATACTTTTTGTGGAGGACAAGATCAGAATATGCCATATCAAATCATTATGATCGCCATTGTGTTTGGGAGGAAGTACTCCAGAACAAGCTCTTGAATAAGTACAATCATACCGTCATTGACGAGCAGTTTATGTTCTATCAATCTGACGGTTTGGTGAAGTTTATTGAGTCTAATTTCAGCTCTATTCTTCCAAGTTGTATGTATCATGTACACTGTCTGTTGAAGTTTTCTTTTTGACTTGCTATTCAGTCAGTTAATCATGTTGCGTTCCCCATTGCAGTTGTACCAGAAGGCTCGTTTATAGTGCGTGCACACACACCTATGTCAAATTTGTTTTCATGCCTTTGGTTTAACGAAGTTGATAGGTTCACCTCCCGTGATCAGTTGAGTTTTGCATACACTTTCTTAAAGCTGAAGAGAATGAATCCGGGAAAACCACTTCATCTAAACATGTTCAAGGTAACTTGCATTTTCACTAGCCCTCAAGCTTTACTGAAGTTATGGTTGAAAACCGGTAATTGACTCGCAGAAGTGTCTTCTTTGCAACTTCTCTTCGTTGATTTGCACGGAGTGCATAACATTATATCGTAGGAATATTCTGGATTAATTCTTTGCAACTTTCAAAAGCATTCCATTGTTTCAAACGCTCGTCTGTAGGCATCAGAGGAGCATTTTATTTTGTCCTAGCGTTGGGCATATGTTGAAAGCTACAAGGAACCTTGATTCATTCTAGAGCTAGCTAGCAAAAATTCCAAGAGTTTTTCCTGATAGATATGGGCTTGCACAGTGTGTCTTTGTAGATTGATTAATTGATACACTAGTATAGTATGCATATTTGTACATATTTGTTTCAAGGAAGAGCAAGACCGGGTCATTATGTCTTGTTCATCCCGTAACATTACTAGAAAATTGTCATCTCCTTGCGATTGATGCATGAAAGGATTCGAAAAGCAATTGATACATAGCTGAGATTGGATATACTCTAATGCAGGACTGCGAAAGGCGAGCCGTATGCAAGTTGTTTCACCACAGAGTGGAAGATATTAATCCTCCACCCCCGACACCACAAGCACTGTGAATTGAGAAGAGCCACCAAAGATTGATTGAAAGCAAATCGGTTGAAGAAACAGACACCTTGACTCATGAGCTATATACTGCATCAAGCTTGGTCAGTGGCACAGATATGTGGCTTGGGTAATGAACTACGGATTCTGAGTCTGTTAAAGTCACCAAGAAAGCAGTATGGTCTTGGCATTCTTAGAACATAAAGCATCTTCAGACTGTATAAAATTTTATTGCAGAATAGTTTTTTTTCCCCCTTTGTTTTGGGCATTTTAAGGCATAATTCAATTTCACATATATATTTTTTTTCATTCTTGAGATATGATCATTGTAACATCTTCAGCACGTACAATGTCACTGTAAATGCACAAAAGATAAATTTACACTACTTTAAATGATTATCTGTCATCGTCAATAATATTTACGTGGCTTGCCTGCATTAATTCTTGCTTTAATTTTCGGAAAGTGAAAATGAAAAAAAAAAAAAATAGAAAAAGGAAAACGCAGGGCGCGTAGTAAGACCCGGAGATAACAATGGACCTTCGTGGGTCCCATTTCATCACGTGACACTAACCACTCTCAAGTGCGCTCGAGGACGGGGGAGTGCCTATAAAGCATCTCAACTCTCGGCCAACCCCATTCTTGATTCGCAGGTCTCAAATCCCTCGAAGGAGACGAAGAAGAAGAGCGATGGCTCGGAGAGGAAGAGACGACGCCACGGATGAGTTCGACGACTACGATCCCACGCCCTATGGCGGAGGATACGATCTTGCGATCACCTTTGGCCGTGCTCTCCCGGCCTCGGAGGAGACCTGCTACCCCATCTCCTCCTCCTCCGGCGTCGACTACGACCGGCCGCATTACTCCTCCGGATCTGTCTCCTCCGATTACGTCGGCGGAGATTACGAGACGCCTGAGTACGGTTACTCCAAGCCTAAGCCTAAGCCGCAGCCGAACCTCAAGCCCCAGCAGGAGGTCGAGGAAGGCGAATCAGGCGGTTACGGTGGCTTCGGCGGTCGCCGGCCACAACCCAACCCTGGTTACGAGTATAGTGGGAAGCAGGAGTACGGATCTGGTTACGGAGGTGGAAGGCCCAATCGTGAAGAAGAATCTGAGTACGGATCTGGTTACGGTGGTGGAAGGCCCAAGCGAGAAGAAGAATCGGAGCACGGATCTGGTTATGGTGGTGGGAGACCTAAACGCGATGAGTACGGGTACGACCAACCCAAGCCCTACGGAGAAGAGGGGGCTGGGCAAGGGTATGGCTATGAAAGTGGAAACAAATACCAGGGTGGAGGTCGGCAGTCGCACCAGGGTGAGGAGCATAGCTATAGCTCGAATCCGAGTTATCAGAGGCCGAGCTACGGCGGAGAGGAGGAGATTGGGAGGTATAATAAACCGAGCAGATATGATCAAGGTGAAGAGTATGGTCGCCCTAGCTATGGCAACTCTGGGTATGATCCTGATCAAGGCGAAGGATTTGCACGCCCTAGCTATGTAAGTTCTGCTATCATATTCCCTTATTTCCACAAAAAATTTATCATCTGCGTAATCACTAGTGCTTCTTGGATAATCTACTGGCGTGTTAGTTCTGTAAAAGCATGCATTAACTTGTGAATTTTGAAAGAACCCCTTGCTTAGTTGGTCAGTGCAATCCAAACTTTTCTGAAATCAGCATATGGTAATCAATTATTCCAATCAATCTTACGATAAAAATCACATTATCTTCAAATAATTTGCTGTGCTTTATAATGTTGTTTTCAGAAGGATTATAGTTGAGCAATTGGATGCCAATACATGGTAAAATTTCAGCAATTAGTTCCATTTGTATTGACAACAGAGAGACTAAGGTAAGCTAGAGGAGTTTATTCTTCAAACTATTATGTTTAAATACGAACTACAAAATAGCTTTGAAGATAAAGAAATTCTAGAAATCATAAATTTGCTCAACCCAATTTTATAATGGAAGTAGTGTTCGAGGTAGTTAGAATGTTGTGAAGTGCCTGTATGTGTAAATCATCTATTAGCTAGTAATGCAGTCACAATTTACCTATTAATGTGTTGACATTACAATATGCCAATATTTGCCCAAAAGCAATCATTACCATTGCTTGAACTAATCTAACTAAATTGGCAGGGTGGTAACGCCTACGGTGAGGAAAAGAAGCATCGTCATCACCAACACAGGTACACTGATGATGAATGAACGGCCTCCAGGTTCCTAAATGCTCTGTTTGCTGCGTTGCCCCAGAACATCTACTAGCTAAATAAAGTTTGGGATATATGGTATGCCTTAATATTTGCTTTCTATGCAAAAACTATTTGCAATGTTTAGCTGTTTGAATAATTAATTTCCTAGCCACTCTGGTCTTGACTGCTGTGGGGTTATGAAACACCAATTTTAAACATATTAAAAAACTAATTAGCGTCCGGGCAATTGACGCGTGTTCCGTCCGAAATTGTAAGATGACGGAGACGTGTCGATGGCCTCACCCCATGGTTTCCTGTACCACTGCAGTGCGACTAGACTTTACCATCGCCCGTCGAAATCCACCGTTTTATGTACGACGAGGTGACTATTAATTCACCATTATTGCGCTTCCCTTCCCGGTCGCACTCAACGCCGTGTCGCAACGAGAGGAGAAGCTGCAGTAGAAGGGCATTGGGTTGGGGAAAGAGATAAAACAGAGCGCAGAGCAGTGATTGACTAGGAGGCATTTCGAGGCGGCCGCAGCAGCAGCAGCAGCAGCAGCACGGCTGTCTGCTTGGCGGCGTCGCAGTGGTAGATCAGATGCGTTTCCTTGTTCCCTTCCCCTTCGTCTAAACTACACTACTACTCTTCACAATAAATTTCGGAATCGAAGCTCCAGAAGAGAGACAAGAAGCAGCAACAACAGCAGCCTCTGTTTCTTTCCGCTAGCTGACACCAAGAAAAAGCAGACGCGGAGAGAGAGAGAGAGCTGTCGCATTCTTCACTCCAAAGATGCTGCTGCTTTTTCCGATTTTTGGAAGAAAAGGCCGTGAATTGATGCGACGATCAAGAGCGGAGTAGAGGGGGAAGAAGATTGGGCGGTTCTACAGCAGCGAGAGCGACCATTCTCTCTTTCTCGCTTCCAAAGCTTGCTCCTTTACTCCGGCGAAAGTGGGGATCAGGAAGACAAGGCCGTGAATTGATGTGTTACCAAGCGGCTGCGGTGAGGGAGAAGAGGAATACATATGCAGCGAAGGGAGAGTGATCATCTCGCGTCTTCCCCCTTGAAGTTTGCTCCATTTTTTGCTCTTTTCTTCGGCGAAGGCAGGGGTCGGAGTAAGAAAAGCCGGCTAGTAATCGATGAGTTAGCACTTAGCTAGCGACGGATCGGAGTGGAGGGAGAAAAGGAGGAGAAGAGCATGGCGGCCGGATTCCCTTTCGGAAGCGGCGTCGGTGGCGAAGGCCACCGAAAGATGCCGCTGACGGGGAATTTCTTCCTCTACGGCGGCGGTAGCCGGAACGATGACATAGAAGGTAGCGGCTACACTCGCAGCTTCGAGCTGACGTGGCAGCAGAGGCAGGAGCAGTCGCCGTATTTGGGCTTCCCCGACGAGGTACCGATTGTGCGTTCCACCGCCGTCGCCGCTGCTGGCACCGGAGGGAAGAGCTGCCAGGACTGCGGCAACCAGGCGAAGAAGGACTGCACCCACCTCCGTTGCCGTACCTGTTGCATGAGCCGCGGATTCCCCTGCTCCACCCACGTGAGGAGCACGTGGGTTCCTGCCGCCAAGCGCCGCGAGCGCCAGCAGCAACTCTCCGCCGCCGTCACCACCGCGTATGGTATTACAACTCCCACCCGATCACCAAAACTCAACTAGTTTTTCCCTTAATCTAATCAAAATCCAATCAAGATTTCATTTTTTGATTCACATCTCGAGTATCAATCGACTAACTTTATCCAAAAATTGGAAAAAAAAAAATTTCAACCCGCAGGAGGAAATCTCGAGTCTGAGATCTTCCCGCCGGAAGTGAACGCAGAGGCAAAGTTCCGCTGCGTGCGCCTCAGCGCCGTCGACGACGCCGACGAAAAGTACGCCTACCAGACCACCATCCACATCGCGGGCCACCTCTTCAAAGGCATCCTCTACGATCACGGCGCCGCCACCGACCTCCCCCAACTCACCGGCGAAGCATCCACTTCCTCTGCCACCGCCCGCGACGCCGCGACGCCGGAGCTCCTCGATCAATGCCCAAGCACTCCCCTCGTCGCCTTCGTCTCCGGCAGTCCGCCGCCGTTTTCCCTCCACCGACAGAGACACAACTAATTAATCTGATTAATCAATCAAATAGTGTACGATCAAACATTACTCCTCGATCAATCACACTGAATTGGCATGGATGAATGCCGCCATGGTAGCTCCAAAACGGAGGAACGAGATTAAGGAAGAAGAATGATTCTTTAGTGATGATCCGATCGAGATAAAGGGAATGCTGGAAGGATCTCTCTGTTCCAGACAAAGGGAATCGTTGAAGGACGTCTCGAAGAATATTTTGAAAGTTTTGAGAATTTCTTGAGGTATTTTAAGAACACAAACATTCAATTTATTATCTATGAATGGATAGAGGCAATACGTAAAGATATTGTAGATCGATAAGATAATATAAATGAATTATAAAATGATTAAAAAGGAAATTCAGAGGCAGCAGCGGTGCAGCATCATGAGCATCATCAGCAGTAGCGTGTACTTCTTCTCGGAAGAAGATGAAGGGTTTTAAAAGGGTATTTCAAGAGAGGGTTAGATTGGTCGACTAAAAGATCTCAGGATCATTTTGACGTTCAAATTAAAGTTTGCTTGAGGTGGTATTTTGAAATAAGAAGATCAAGAAGAAGGGTACCTAGAATTTGAAGAACTTAAAGAGAAATTAGAATTCTTTTTCACATTTTGATATCCTAAGGTAGACATTAATCTCTTTAGTCGAGATGAGCATATATGCATTTCTTTAAGATCAGTTCTTTAAGAAAAACAAGATGACACGTGAAATGAAATGCATAAAGTGACCGGTTCGATTTCATGAGAGAGACTGTTGCACCATATTCATGGGGCTTCTTTATTTTTTATTCCACGGTGACAAAAAATTGAATATGTTGATCATCCCTAATATTTTTGTTAATCCATCTCAGAATTAATACGGAAAAAATAAATCACGAGTAGTTATTAATTTTGAAAATAGTGATTAGAACATAAAAAATATATTTATTTCAACTATGTCAAAAGTAGAACTTCATATCTCATAATAATAATATTTCATATGTTAATCACTAAATCATCCCGAGTAAAAAAAGAAAGAAAAATTAAACTAATTTCATTTTCTATCTCAGCTTAACACGAAGGAGATAAATCATGGGTGACCACTAGCCTTTGAAATAATGACTAACACATAAGGGAGATATTTATTTCGATTTTATTAAAATTTAAACTCCAGACCTCATGATGATAACATCTTATACGTTAGCCATTAAATCCATCCAAGAACACTAACTTCATTTTCTATCCCAGCAAAGCTAGTTGGTGGTCACGCGCTTTAATGACAAGATTCAGGAATCGGGAATGAGGAGATAGATATTCGTAATGTTCTCACACGCGATCTTCGTCTTCGTCATCTTCACCTACAACCAAAAAAATACAAACAAAAATTAATCCAGGATTAACAACGGTCCAGCTCGTAAGAGCATCACATTGATGCTAATATATAGGTATTATAATATTTAAATAGTTTTATAAATTATGAGTGTTGTAATATTCTTTAATTTTTAAACGTTAATAAATTTTATATAAATTTTTTTAAAAAATAAACTAAATTTTGAAAAAAATAAACATAAATAAATAGACAGTAACACTCATAAATAATTATTGTTAATATTGAAATTAATATAGTTGTGTGTTAATATTTACTATATAAAGAGATGATATATATTAACCCTTAAATTAATACGGATATCATAAAGAACCTCCATCGGATAATTGAGAAATACAATAAGTCAAATTCCTACAATTCAGAAATTCGAGAAATAATGTCCTGCATTTATTGTTGACAGTTCTAAATATGAAAAACAGTAAATAGAAAATTATAAATATTTATAGTGATTTTTCACAAATCTGTAATCGGTGTCGGTAAGACTTGTTGATGAAACAATGATCACAGAATCAAAAAGTTCTTCATAGTTCACAAACCAAATCCCTCTTGCGAGATTGGACAAACCAATCTTGAATGTTCTTCTATCCTCTTACAATCTTGTGCACATGGACATAACCTTGCACAGCGACCTTTCTGATATGGGGCGAACCCTTTCTCAACCTTGCACAGAACATGTTTCATCCCTCTTTATTCTTTTGCTTCGACGCATATATATATTGAGGAAGATGACTCTTCCTCTTCCTCCATTAATGGAGGAAATGAATGAGCAATAAGATGAAGGAAAAGGGGTGCCCTTTCATCTTCCAACAATGCTCTTAACCGCGGAGTGTTTAATGAGGTTGGTGTAGCTGTCAGTGTTGGAGTGTATACTGAAAGCCTAAGCTTTGTAAACATTCATTATGAATAAAGAATCACATTTGGTCAAATTGTCTACATTTAGTTGTAGTTGTTCAATTAATTTATACTGTAGATAACATAGTATGTGGTGCCACATGCAGAAGATGATGTTATCAGTACCTTATAAATTATAAACAGTAGCTCACGACCAAAATGGAAAGGAACAAACCATTAGAAGGTCGTAGTGTAATTAGGTATCAGTTTATCTTGACTGTATAATTACACTAGTACACTTAGAGTGTATTGAGTAGGACCATTTGAGGTCGTTTCTTTTATACTGACTTTATAAAGGAACAAAGACCTCAGTTATTATGGAAGTGTGTGCTCTTAATCCTAATATAATAACAAGCACATATATTTGATATTTATTTCTTTAATTTATCAATGGGTGAGATTTAGTTCGATAAATCAATAAGCCCGATAAGTTGGGAAATGGTATCACTTATAGTGTGTGTTGTTGATTATAGAAGGAAACTGTGTCCTAGAGATACTAGGTTGATAATGTCATCAAGAGGAGCTCATAATGATTGTCATGTTAAACCCTGCAGGTGGACTTAGTCCGACATGACAATAAGGTTGAGTGGTACTACTCTTGAACTTAGATATTAATTAAATGAGTTGTCAGTAACTCACTTAATTAGTGGACATTCGATATCTTAAACACAGGGAGACTAACATACTCATAATAAGAAGGAGCCAAAAAATATAATTTGGGATTGGTGCGGTAGTTCAATAATAGTTCTCTAGTGGAATGAATTATTATTGATAAAATTAAGTTGTGTGTTCGGGGCGAACACGGGATGCTTAATTTTATCGGGAGACCAAAACCAATTCCTCCTCTCGGTCCCTATCGTAGCCTCTTATTTATAGAGTACTATACCCACCTATACCCACTTTCTATACCCACCTAAAGGGGGTCGACCAAGCTAGGGCCGGCCTAGGTATAAATTGGGGTGGCCGGCCCTAGCTTGAACCCAAGCTAGTGGGGGCCGGCCAAATTAAATTAAAAAGGGATTTTAATTTTAATTTTTATTATGTGGGAGATATAATTTATTAAAGAGAATTAAAATTAAAATATCTCTCTTGTAAAAGATCTACAAAAGATTAAAGAAAGAGATTAGATCTCTTTCCTTATTTGTAGATTGGTGAGATATTTTATTTTCTCTTTAAAAATTATTCACATGTTGTAAAATTAAAATTATAGAAATTTCCTTTTATCAACCATGAAGAGATTTTGAAGAGAAATTTTATTTTTTAAAATTTCTGGAAATAAATTAGGAAGTTTTAATTGTTGATTGAAACTTATCCAATTTGTTCTTCATTGATGTGGCCGGCCATAAGATTTCAATTGGGGAAATTTTATTTTATTTTTCTCAATTAAATCATGTCAAGGAAATTGAGGAAATTTTATTGTAATTAAATTTCCTAATTTGCCTAGGCCAAGGAATATAAAAGAAGGGGTGAGGGTGCCTTCATGGGTGACAACCTCTATTATTTCTCTCCCTCTTTTGTTCCTTGGTGTGGCCGGCCATCCTCTTCCTCTCTTCCTCTTGTGGTGGCCGAACCTCTCTCTCTCCCTTGGAGCTCTTGTGGTGGCCGGATACTACTTGGAGAAGAAGAAGAAGAAGGAGAGAAAGCTAGCATCTCTTGGAGCTTGGTTAGTGTTTTGATTTTCTTCCTTGGTGAAGCTTCTTCTTTTGTGGTCGAACCTAGCTAGGAGGAGAAGAAGGTGGTTGGTGGTTTCTCATCTCGGAAGATTGTTGCCCACACAACGTCCGAGGTTAGAAGAGGAATACGGTAGAAGATCAAGAGGTTTTTTCTACAAGATATAACTAGTAATTTTTCTTTCCGCATCATACTAGTTATTTATGGAAATAATACCAAATACAAGAGGCTTACGTTCTAGTATTTCGAATATGTTTTTTCGATGTTGTGTTCTTTTGTTTTATTTTTTCTTGTGATTTGATTGTTCTTTTCGGTTAACCTAAAGTTATTTTAGGAAATTAAATATTAGCTTTCTATAAAAGATTTTGTCTAGTCGGTGGTGGTTGCTCCCATATCGAAGAAGGCCATGTGCCTCGCCACGTCAGTACTGGGAACCAATTATGGAAATTAATATTTAATGGAATTAATAACTTAAGGTGATTTGGGTCAAACGTGTTAAGTTCCGCAGGAGACCCAAGTCAAAATCTAAAAGAACGAATAGATTAAGTTTTGGATCAAACGTGTTAAGTTCCGCAGGCGATCCAAAATTTAATTTAAAAGAACACATGGTAGCTAGGAAAAGGTTCAGACCTTTGTAAAAAATTTTTGTACAGTGGAACCTCTAAGTTTTCCGAGTAGCAACCAACAGTCAGATACCATCTTCCGAATAGTTTCGAGTTCTTCATTCAGGATCATCACATCGTCCGATGACTCCAACGATGTGGGATCGATCGATTCTGGCTCGGACGATTCTGGCTCGGTCAATGCTTGCTTCGATGTTTTCTCGATCAAATAAGGTTTATGGATCATTATTCTGGAAGTCGGAAAAGAGTACCTATGGCAGGAAGTGCCTGCAGCCAGAACCAGAGAAGCCATGGAGCCGGCTTATCCCAGACAAAAGATATAAATCGGACAAGAACATTACTCCATGATCTCCAAAATGGAGAATGTTATTAAAACTTCTCCTCCATCGGAACAGATGAGGAGTAGAGGTGTCATAGTGGCTTTTCTGGTTCTGACTGCGACCACTCCCGGCCACGAAGTCGATAGCCAACAACTTCTCGGGGCTCGACAACTACGACAGATCGTAATCCAGTCGTGATGTTACCTAGTGACGACGACAGTGAGATTTTAATTTTGACAAAGAGATTATTTCATATTTAGGGATCGATCTGATACCATTGTTGACAGTTCTAAACATAAAAAATAGTAAATATGAAAACTGTAAACACTTACAGCGACCTCTCGCAGATCTACAATCGGCCCCGATAAGACTTGCTGACGGAAGAACAATCACAGAATCGGAAAGCTCTTTATGGTTCATAAACCAAATCCCTCTTGCGAGATTGGACAAACCAATCTTGATGCTCTTCTATCCTCTTACAATCTTGTGCACATGGATGAACCTTGCACAATGACCTTTCCGATATGGGATGAACCCTTTCTCAACCTTGCACACAGTAAGTCTCATCCCCCTTTTTTCATTTGCTTGGACGCATATATATATATATATATATATATATATATATATATATATTGAGAAGATGACTCTTCCTCCATTAATAGGGAAATGAATGAGCTAGAAGATTAAGGGGAAGGGGTGCCCTTTAATCTTCCAACATTCCCCTTTCATCCACCAACAATGCTCTTAACCGTGGAGTGTTTAATGAGATTGGTGTAGCTGTGAGATACCATCTTCCGAATAGTTTCGAGTTCTTCGTTCAGGATCATCACATCGTCCGATGACACCAACGATGCGGGTTTGATCGATTCTGGATCGGGCGATTCTAGCTCGGTCAATGCTTGCTTCGATGTTTTCTCGACAAAATAAGGTTTATAGATCATTATTCTGGAAGTCGAAAGTGAGTACTTATGCCCGGGAGTGCCCGTAGGCAGAACCAGAGAAGCCATGGAGTCGGCTTGTCCCAGACAAAAGGTATAAATCAGACAAGAACATAGCTTCATGATCTCCAAAATGGAGAATGTTTTTAAAACTTCTCCTCCATCAGAACTGATGAGGAGACTAATAGGTCGCTCGGCGTATTTAATCTGCATCTTTATCATCGAATCTACGGCCTTAGAAGTCGTATTTTCTGTGATTTGTCCGAACAAAAGAATCCGTCGATCCAAAAAGATATGAGAAAATACCTTACTAGATGACTCAACTGCAATATTTGATGTTGCACCACGACCGACGGAATAGAAGCATCAAGATCGTCGGACAAAATTGAAGAGGAGGAGAGGTGTCAGAGTGGCTTCTCTGGTTCCGGCTGCGGGGACTCCTGGTCACGGAAGTCGATAGCCTGCAACTTCTCGGGGCTCGACAACTACGATAGATTGTAACCCAGTCGTGATCTTACCTAGCGACGATGGCAGAGAGATTTTAATTTTGACAAAGAGATTATTTCATACTTAGGCATCGCTCTAATACCATTGTTGATAGTTCTAAGCATGAAAAACAGTAAATACGAAAACTGTAAACACTTACAGTGATCTCTCGCAGATCTGCAATCGGCGCCGATAAGACTTGCTGATGGAAGAACGATCACAGAATCGAAAAGCTCTTTATGGTTCACAAACCAAATCCCTCTTGTGACTCTTGCGAGATTGGACAAATCAATCTTGAATGCTCTTCTATCCTCTTACAATCTTGTGCACATGGACGAACCTTGCACAGTGACCTTTCCGATATGGGATGAACCCTTTCTCAACCTTGCACACAACAAGTCTCATCCCCCTTTTTTCTTTTACTTGGACGCATATATATATTGAGGAAGATGACTCTTCCTCCATTAATGGGGAAATGAATGGGCTAGAAGATTAAGGGTAAGGGGTGCCCTTTCATCTTCCCACATTCCCCTTTCATCTACCAACAATGCTCTTAACCGCGGTGTGTTTAATGAGGTTGGTGTAGCTGTCAGATACCATCTTTCGAATAGTTTCGAGTTCTTCGTTCAGGATCATCACATCGTCTGATGACTCCAACGATGCGGGCTCGATCGATTCTGGCTCGGGCAATTCTAGCTCGGTCAATGCATGCTTCAATGTTTTCTCGGCAAAATAAGGTTTATGGATCATTATTCTGGAAGTTGGAAGAGAGTACCTGTGCCTGGGAGTGCCCGCAGGCAGAACCATAGAAGCCATGGGGCAGGCTTGTCCCAGAGAAAAGATATAAATCGGACAAGAACATAGCTTCATGATCTCCAAATTGGAGAATGTTTTTAAAACTTCTCCCCCATCGGAACTGATGAGGAGACTAATAGGTCACCCGACGTTTTTAATCTGCTTCTTTATAATCGAATCTACGAACAAAAAGATATGAGAAAATACCTTACTAGAAGACTCAACTGTAACATTCGGTGTTGCACCACGACCGATGGAATAGAAGCATCGAGATCGCCGGACAAAATTGGAGAGGAAGAGAGGTGTCATAGTGGCATCTCTAGTTCTGGCTACGGGCACTCCTGGCCACGAAAGTCGATAGCTAGCAATTTCTCGGGGCTCGACAACTACAACAGATCGTAACCCAGTCGTGATCTTACCTAGCGATGGCAGCAGAGAGATTTTAATTTTGAAGAAGAGATTATTTCATGCTTAGACATCGCTCTGATACCATTATTGGCAGTTCGATGCATGAAAAACAGTAAATACGAAAACTGTAAACACTTACAGTGATCTCTTGCAGATCTGCAATCGACGCCGATAAGACTTGCTGACGGAAGAACGATCATAGAATTGAAAATCTCTTTATGTTTCACAAACAAAATCCCTCTTGCGAGATTGGACAAACTAATCTTGAATGCTCTTCTATCCTCTTACAATCTTGTGCACATGGACGAACCTTGCACAGTGACCTTTCCGATATGGGACAAACCATTTCTCAACCTTGCACACAACAAGTCTCATCCCCCTTTTTTCTTTTGCTTGGACGTATATATATATTGAGGATGATGACTCTTCCTCCATTAATGGAGAAATGAATGGGCTAGAAGATTAAGGGGAAGGGGTGCCCTTTCATCTTCCAGCATTCCCCTTTCATCTACCAACGATGCTCTTAACCGCGGTGTGTTTAATGAGATTGGTGTAGCTGTCAGATACCATCTTCCGAATAGTTTCGAGTTCTTCGTTCAGGATCATCACCTCGTCCGATGACTTCAACAATGCGGGCTCGATCGATTCTGGCTCGGGCGATTCTAGCTCGGTCAATGCTTGCTTCGATGTTTTCTCGACAAAATAAGGTTTGTGGATCATTATTCTGGAAGTCGGAAGAGAGTAACTGTTGGAACCCCAAGGTTGTTTTGGTGTGATCAACAAGTTAAGTTAGGTCCTGCGTTGTTTCTAACCTTGTGTCTAAGTGTGTAGGAGCTTAGGAGTACAGGTACTCGAGCGGAAGACGCAGCTAGCGAGAAGGACGGCACGCGGTGCGTCCGAGGGACGAGGAGCTGCGGAAGAGTACACCGGCGGACGAGAAGGAAGTGCGCGCGATGGTTCCGAGGTACGAAAGCCGAAGTGGAAGATTGCTCGGGGAGCAAGAGACGCAGCTAGCGCGAAGGTCGGCACGGGGTGCGATCGAGGGACGAAGTCTACGGATGAGTACGCTGGTGGACGAGAAGGGACACGCAGCAATTCCGAGGGACGAGAAGCCGGAGGGAAGCACGCTCGAGAAGACCGGAAGATGGGTTCGGGTGAGCCCTATTCCGGATGTCAGAGATCACCCAATCAAGCGGATCCGGAGCAGAAGACCCGGACCGAGACGGGGACTTAACGGAGAAGTGGTCCCGGACAAAAAGTCAACCGCAATTGACTTTTTGCTCCGGGGCGCGGCGCCCGGAACCCGATTTTGACCAAGATCGTGATTTATGTGATCAACATTGGGGATAAAACTTTATCCCCAGTGCCGGAACCCTTCAGGGCTCCACCAAGGCTATAAATATAGCCTTGGTCCGAAGCTCTTCATCGGTTCAGAAATTGTAAACAACACTTGTGTGCTTCCACCGCTTAGATTAGCTTCTTTCTTTTTGTGCTTACATTGCTGTCTTCACCTGAAGGAGCTCTTAGTGTGATCTTCATCCTTGGATTAACAACCTCCCGGTTGTAACCAAGTCAAATTCGGTGCCTCGCTTTTATGCTTTATTTTCTTTAATCTATTTTTATGTGTTAGCTTAATCGCGAGAAAGGGTTGTGTTTGATTTTCAGGGCTATTCAACCCCTTCTACCCAGCCGCTCCTCACAAGTGGTATCAGAGTAAAGCGGTTCTCGACTAACCGAAGCAACAAGATGGCGGATCCAACATCCACGCACCAAAATTCGAAGGGGACTTCGCTAGCTGGAAAAATCGAATGGAGGTATTTCTTGAAACAGATTATGATTTATTACTAACAATGGAATTTGGCTATGAAGCACCAGAGGGCAAAGCAAGAAATCAATGGTCAAAGAAGGAGCAGGCTGACCACGTGGCAAACAAGAAAGCAGAATTTCATCTGCTAAGTGTACTTCCAACACAAGAAGTCAATCGAGTCGGTACCTACAACTCGGCAAAGGAGCTTTGGGAGAAATTCCTTGAGTTACACGAAGGAACATCCGAAGCCAAACTTTACTTCGTAACCAGTTTACAAACCTCCGATTTGAAGAAGGTGAAACAATTGCACATCTACACTCGAGGATTCAGGAACTCATCACCAGACTTACGAATCTCGGAGAAGAGGTAAGTAACCGAGATTCGCTAAGGTATGCCCTAAATTCCTTTCCTAGAAACTCAAAATGGGCATCACTAGTAGATGCCTTTTACATTTCAAAAGATCTAGAAAAAATTTCATTAGACGAATTCTTTTCAACTTTTGAAGTGCATGAGTCAAGATGTGCAGGTCCGAAGGAGCCCAAGAATAATGTCGCTCTTAAAGCTTCGAAAGACGAACCTGAGTCAGAATCTTCTCTCGACGACGAGGAAATGGTAATGATGGTAAGACGATTTAAAAATATTTGTAAATCTAGGAAATCTAACCATCCGCAGGGAAGAAAGAAAAGAACCATCCGCTGCTACCATTGCGATGAAGAAGGGCACGTCAAAGACAATTGCCCTAAACTGAAGAACAAAGGGAAGGACAAGGGTAAGAAGCCTATCCAAAAGCGCAAGGCCCTAAAAGCGACGTGGGACGATACGTCGTCGGAATCGGAAGTCGAGGAGTTCTCCGGGCTCGTGTTAATGGCGAGTCATCAAGACGACGACTGCGAGTCAAGCTCTTCCGAAATGAGCATCGAAAGCATCGATGAAGGGGGAGCCACGTCCGAAGAGAGCAGCAGTTCAGGGGGAGAAACCGACAACGAGATCGACAAGGTAAGTGAGGTACGATCTCTTCCTCCTGATAAAATGTTTAAATTCATTAAAATTTTAACAAAAGATTGCTGCAAATTAGAAAATGAAAATAAAGATTTAAAAGCAATATTAGCTACATCTTGTCCGTTAGAAATGCTAGATAAATCAAATTTAGAAAATGAAAAATTAAAATTAGAAATTCAAAATTTAAAAATTCAAGTAGAAAACTTGAAAAACTCTGCTTGCTCATCTAAAATCAATTTTAGAAGGTTCAATAATTTGAATTGGTATTATAGATATCACCAGGGACAAATTAAAAATATCTCTAGAAAATATGTCCCTAAGAAATTTTTAGTTAATCCAGTAGGTTGGAACCTTTATTGGGTTCCTAAATCTTGCTTAGTGTAAATTTTAAAATCAAAGTTAGCGCTTTAAGTGAGAAAATTAAACAAAAATTTCTTTATGGGCTTTGACTAGAAAGTGGTTGTTGCTCCAATAACCAAGAAGGCCTCGCCACTGCCTGGAAGCCAAATATTGAAATAAATGTTTAATTAATAAAGCATTAATACTAGAATTATTTAATGCTTTAAAAAGTTATTCAAACATGTTTCAAAATTTTGACATAATTTTTTTTTAAATAATTATTTTTTTTTTAAAATTCTATTTTCAAAAATAATTTTTACTTAGAGTGTTTAGAAAAATTTTCAAAAATTATTTTTTCCTAAGTTAAAATTTTACTTAGAGTTTTTTCTGCTTTTATTGATTCAAAAATATTTTTCAAAATATTTAATTAAGTTTTATTGATTGCAAAACTCTTTTTCTAACTTAGAATCTTTTGACTTAGAATTTTTTTTAGGTAGCTTTTCAAAATTTTCTAAGTCTTTAACCCTTAGATTTTTTTTGGAACCCCATTTTTTTTGTGATCAAAGGGGGAGAAGGAAAGTATAAGTCTAGGGGGAGGTAGAAAAAAATTGAAAATTAGAATTTAATTTTTTTTTCTATCATGTTGCATGTTATTGCAATAAACTGTTTAATTTCATATCTATTGTTGACCCTAGCTTAACTTGGGTTGATCACACCAAAAAGGGGGAGATTGTTGGAACCCCAAGGTTGTTTTGGTGTGATCAACAAGTTAAGTTAGGTCCTGCGTTGTTTCTAACCTTGTGTCTAAGTGTGTAGGAGCTTAGGAGCACAGGTACTCGAGCGGAAGACGCAGCTAGCGAGAAGGACGGCACGCGGTGCGTCCGAGGGACGAGGAGCTGCGGAAGAGTACACCGACGGACGAGAAGGAAGTGCGCGCGATGGTTCCGATGTACGAAAGCCGGAGCGGAAGATTGCTCGGGGAGCAAGAGACGCAGCTAGCGCGAAGGTCGGCACGGGGTGCGATCGAGGGACCAAGGCATGAGAGAGAGCTAGAAGGGCGCAGGCACCCGAGGGACGAGAAGCCGGAGGAAGCACGCTCGAGAAGACCGGAAGATGGGTTGGGTGAGCCCTATTCCGGATGTCGAGATCACCCAATCAGCGGATCCGGAGCGGAAGACCCGGACCGAGACGGGACTTAACGGAGAAGTGGTCCGGACAAAAGTCAACGCAAGTTGACTTTTTGCTCCGGGGCGTCCCGGAACCCGATTTTGACCAAGATCGCGATTTATGTGATCTGAACGTGGGGGATAAAACTTTATCTCTGCCAGAACCCTCCAAGCGCCCCACCAAGGCTATAAATATAGCCTTGGTCCGGAAGCTCTTCATCAGTTCAGAAATTGTAAACAACACTTGTGTGCTTCCACCGCTTAGATTAGCTTCTGCTGTAAACGAGGCTTTTCCGCCTGAAGGAGCTCTTAGTGTGATCTTCATCCTTGGATTAACAACCTCCCCGGTTGTAACCAAGTTAAATTCGGTGCCTCGTTTTTATGCTTTATTTTCTGTTTAATCTATTTTTTATGTGTTAGCTTAATCGTACGAGAAATGGTTGTGTTTGATTTTTCAGGGCTATTCAACCCCCCCTTCTACCCGGCCGCATCGGTCCGACAAGTGGTATCAGAGCCGAGGCGCTTCAGGAGGACTAACCGTCGAACGAAGCAACAAGATGGCCGGATCCAACATCCACGCACCAAAATTCGAAGGGGACTTCGCTAGCTGGAAAAATCGAATGGAGGTATTTCATTCAGGATCATCACATCGTCCGATGACTCCCACAATGTGGGCTTGAACGATTCTAGCTTGGACGATTTTGGCTCGGTCAATGCTTGCTTCGATGTTTTCTCGGCAAAGTAAGGTTTATGGATCATTATTCTGAAAATCGGAAGAGAGTACCTGTGGCAGGGAGTGACCGCAGGCAGAACCAGAGAAGCCATGGAGCCGGCTTGTCCCAAACAAAAGATAAAAATCGGA
The DNA here is from genome assembly GCF_018446385.1 of Zingiber officinale. Classification (NCBI taxonomy): domain Eukaryota; kingdom Viridiplantae; phylum Streptophyta; class Magnoliopsida; order Zingiberales; family Zingiberaceae; genus Zingiber; species Zingiber officinale. The sequence continues at coordinate 40,747 of NW_024589831.1, forward strand.
CAAGAACATAGCTTCATGATCTCCAAATTGGAGAATGTTTTTAAAACTTCTCCTCCATCGGAACTGATAAGGAGACTAATAGGTTGCTCGGCGTTTTTAATCTGCATATTTATCATCGAATATACGGCCTTGAAAGGAGTATTTTCTGTGATTTCCCGAAAAAAAAATCTGTCGATCCTAAAAGATATGAGAAAATACCTTACCAGAAGACTCAACTACAACATTCGATGTTGCACAACGACCGACGGAATAGAAGCATCGAAATCGTTGGACAAAATTGGAGAGGAGGAGAGGTGTCATAGTGGCTTCTCTGGTTCTGGCTGCGGGCACTCCCGACCACGGACGTTGATAGCAAGCAACTTCACGGGGCTCGACAACTACGACAGATTGTAATCCAGTCGTGATGTTCCTTACGATGACGGCAGAGAGATTTGAATTTTGACGAAGAGATTATTTCATACTTAGACATCGCTCTAATACCATTGTTAATAGTTCTAAGCATGAAAAATAGTAAATACGAAAACTGTAAATACTTAGCGTGATCTCTCGTAGATCTACAATCGGCGCCGAAAAGACTTGTTAATGGAAGAACGATCACAAAATCAGAGAGCTCTTTATGGTTCACAAACCAAATCCCTCTTGCGAGATTTGACAAACTTGAATGTTTTCTATCCTCTTACAATCTTGTGCACATGGACAAACATTGCACAGTGACCTTTCCGATATGGGACGAACCCTTTCTCAACCTTGCACACAGCAAGTCTCATCCCCCTTTTTTCTATTGCTTGAACACATATATATATTGAGGAAGATGGCTCTTTCTCTTCCTCCATTAATGGGGAAATGAATGGGCTTGAAGATTAAGGGGAAGGGGTGCCCTTTCATCTTCTAACATTCCCCTTTCATCTACCAATAATGCTCTTAACCGCGATGTGTTTAATGAGGTTGGTGTAGCTGTTAAATATCATCTCCCGAATAGTTTCGAGTCTTCGTTTAGGATCATCACATCGTCCGATGACTCCAACGATGCGAGCTCGATAGATTCTGGCTCGGACGATTCTGGCTCTGTTAATGCTTGCTTTGATATTTTCTCGGCAAAATAAGATTTATGGATCATTATTCTGGAAGTTGGAAAAGAGTACCTGTGGCCAGGAGTGCCCGCAGCCAGAACCAGAGAAGCCATGGAGCCGACTTGTCCCAGACAAAAGGTATAAATCGGACAAGAACATAGCTTCATGATCTCCAAAATGGAGAATGTTTTTAAAACTTCTCCATCATCGGAACTGCTGAGAACACTAATAGGTCGCTCGGCGTTTTTATTCTACATCTTTGTCATCAAATCTATGGCCTTGGAAGTCGTATTTTCTATGATTTCTCCGAACAAAAGGATCCGTCGATCCGAAAAGATATGAGAAAATACCTTATCAGAAGACTCAACTACAACATTCGATGTTGCACCACGACCGACGGAATAGAAATTTCGAGATCGCCGAAAAAAATTGGAGAGGAGGAGAGGGGTCATAGTGGCTTCTCTGGTTCTGGCTGTTGGCACTCCCGACCACGGAAACCGATAGCCAGCGACTTCTCGGGGGTCGACAACTACGACAGTTCGTAACCCAATCGAGATCTTAACCTAGCGCCAATGGCAGAGAGATTTAATTTTGACGAAGAGATTAGTTCATGCTTAGGCATCGCTCTGATACCATTGTTGACAGTTCTAAATATGAAAAATTGTAAATACGAAAACTGTAAACACTTACAGCGATCTTTAGCAGATCTGCAATCGACACTAGTAAGACATGCTGACAGAAAAACGATCACAGAAAGGAAAAGCTCTCCATAGTTCACAAATCAAATCTCTCTTACGAGATTGGACAAACCAATCTTGAATGCTCTTCTAACCTCTTACAATCTTGTGCACATGGACGAACCTTTTATAGTGACCTTTCCGATATGGGGCGAACCCTTTCTCTACTTTACACACAGCAAGTCTCATCCCCCTTTTTTCTTTTGCTTGGACGCATATATATTGAGGAAGATGACTCTTCCTCTTCCTCCATTAATGGGGAAATGAATGGCTAGAAGATTAAGGAGATTGGTGTCTTTCATCTTCCAACATTCCCCTTTCATCTAACAACAATGCTCTTAACCGCGATGTGTTTAATTAGATTGGTGTAGCTGTCAGATACCATCTTCCGAATAGTTTCGAGTTCTTCATTCAGGATCATCACATCGTCCGATGACTCCCACAATGTGGGCTTGAACGATTCTAGCTTGGACGATTTTGGCTCGGTCAATGCTTGCTTCGATGTTTTCTCGGCAAAGTAAGGTTTATGGATCATTATTCTGAAAATCGGAAGAGAGTACCTGTGGCAGGGAGTGACCGCAGCCAGAACCAGAGAAGTCATGGAGCCGGCTTGTCCCAGACAAAAGGTATAAATCGGACAAGAACATAGCTTCATGATCTCCAAAATGGAGAATGTTTTTAAAACTTCTCCTCCATCGGAAATGATGATGAGACTAAAAGCTGGCTCGACGTTTTTAATCTGCATCTTTATCATCGAATCTACTGTCTTGGAAACTGTATTTTCTACGATTTCTTCGAGTAAATGAATCCGTCGATCCAAAAAGATATGAGAAAATACGTTATCAGAAGCATCGAGATCGTCGAACAAAATTGGAGAGGAAGAGAGGTGTCATAGTAGCTTCTCTGGTTCTGGCTGCGGGCCCTCCCGGCCATGGAAGCCGATAGCCAGCAACTTCTCGGGGCCCGACAACTATGACAGATCGTAACCCAGTCGAGATCTTACCTAGCGACGGTGGCAAAGAGATTTTAGTTTTGACGAAGAGATTATTTCATGCTTAGGCATCGATCTGATACCATTGTTGACAGTTCTAATCATGAAAAACAGTAAATACGAAAACTGTAAACACTTACAGCGATCTCTTGCAAATCTGCAATCGACGCTGGTAAGACTTGCTGATAGAAGAACGACCACAGAATCGGAAAGCTCTTCATGGTTCACAAACCAAATCCCTCTTGCGAGATTCGGCAAACCAATCTTGAATGCTCTTCTATCCTCTTACAATCTTGTGCACATGGACGAACGTTGCACAGTGACCTTTCCAATATGGGACGAGCCCTTTCTCAACCTTGCACACAGCAAGTTCCATCCCCCTTTCTTCTTTTGCTTGGACACTTATATATATATTGAGGAAGATGACTCTTCCTCTTCCTCCATTAATTGGGAATTGAATGGGCTATAAGATTACGGGGAAGGGGTGCTCTTTCATCTTCCAACATTCCCATTTCATCTACCAACAATGCTCTTAACCGCAGTGTGTTTAATGAGGTTGGTGTAACTGTGAGATACCATCTTCCAAATAGTTTCGAGTTCTTCGTTCAGGATCATTACATCGTCCGATGACTCCAATGATGTAGGCTCGATCGATTCTAGCTCGGAAGATTCTGAGTCGGTCAATGCTTGCTTCGATGTTTTCTCAGCAAAATAAGGTTTATGGATCATTATTCTGAAAGTCGGAAGAGAGTACCTGTGACTGGGAGTGTCAGCAGCCAGAACCAGAGAAGCCATGGAGCCGGGTTGTCCCAGATAAAAGGTATAAATCAGACAAGAATATAGCTTCATGATCTTCAAAATAGAGAATGTTTTTAAAACTTCTCCTCCATTGGAACTGATGAGGAGACTAATAGTCGCTCGGCGTTTTTAATATGCATATTTATAATCGAATCTACGGTCTTGGAAGCCATATTTTCTGTGATTTGTCCGAACAAAAGAATCTGTCGATCCAAAAAGATATGAGAAAATACCTTACCAGAAGACTCAATTGCAACATTCGATGTTGCACCACAAACGACGGAATAAAAGCATCGAGATCGCCGGACAAAATTGGAGAGGAGGAGAGGTGTCATAGTGGCTTCTCTGGTTCTGGCTATGGGCACACCCGGTCACAGAAGCCGATAGCCTGTAATTTCTGGGGGCCCGATAACTATGACAGATCGTAACCCAGTCGCGATCTTACTTAGTAACGTGGTAGAGAGATTTTAATTTTGAAGAAGAGATTATTTCATGCTTAGGCATCGCTCTGATACCATTGTTGACTGTTCAAAGCATGAAAAACAGTAAATACGAAAATTGTAAACACTTACAGCGATCTCTCGTAGATCTGCAATCAACACCGATAAGACTTGTTAATAGAAGAACGATCACATAATCAGAAAGCTCTTCATGGTTCTCAAACCAAATCTTTCTTGCGAGATTGGACAAACTAATCTTGAATGCTCTTCTTTCCGCTTACAATCTTGTGCACATGGACGAATCTTGCACAGTGACCTTTCCGATATGGGACGAACCCTTTCTCAATCATGCACACAGCAAGTCTCATCCCACTTTTTTATTTACCTTAGACGCATATATATATTGGGGAAGATGAATCTTCCTATTCCTCCATTAATGGAGGAAATGAATGGGCTAGAAGATGAAGGGGAAGGGGTGCCCTTTAATCTTCCAACATTCCCCTTTCATCTTCTAACAATGCTCTTAACCTCGGTGTGTTTAATGAGGTTGGTGTAGCTGTCAGATACCATCTTCCGAATAGTTTTGAGTTCTTCGTTCAAAATCAACACATCGTCCGATGACTCCAACGATGCGGGCTTGATTGATTCTAGCTCGGACGATTCTAGCGCGGTCAATGCTTGCTTCGATGTTTTCTCGGCCAAATAAGGTTTATGGATCATTATTCTGGAAGTCGGAAGATAGTACCTGTGGCCGGGAGCTGGCTTGTCCCAGACAAAAGGTATAAATCGGATAAGAACATAGCTTCATGATCTCCAAATTGGAGAATGCTTTTAAAACTTCTCCTCCAGCGGAATTGATGAGAAGACTAATAGGTCGTTTGGCGTTTTTAATCTGTTTCTTTATGATCGAATCTTCAGCCTTGGATGCCGTATTTTCTATGATTTCTTCGAACAAAAGAATCCGTCGATCCGAAAAGATAAGAGAAAATAACTTACCAGAAGATTCAACTGCAACATTCGATGTTGCACCATGACCGACGGAATAGAAGCATCGATATCGCCGGACAAAATTGGAGAGGATGAGAGTTGTTATAATGGCTTCTCTGGTTCTGGCTGCGGGCACTCCCGACCACGGAAGCCGATAGCCTTCATCTTCTCGGGGCTCGACAACCACGACTGATCGTAACCCAGTCGCGATCTTGCCTAGCGACGGCGGCGGAGAGATTTTAATTTTGACGAAGAGATTATTTCAAGCTTAGGCATCGCTCTGATACCATTGTTGGTAGTTCTAAGCATGAAAAATAATAAATACGAAAACTGTAAACAATTACAGCGATCTCTAGCAGATCTGCAATCGGCACTGGTAAGACTTACTGACAGAATAACGATCACAGAATGGAAAAGCTCTTCGTAGTTCACAAACCAAATCTCTCTTGCGAGATTGGACAAACCAATCTTGAATGTTCTTCTATCCTCTTACAATCTTGTGCACATCGATGAACCTTGCACAGTGACCTTTCCGATATGGGACGAACCTTTTCTTAACCTTGCACACAGCAAGTTCCATCCCCCTTTTTTCTTTTGCTTGAACGCATATATATATATTGAGGAAGATGACTCTTCCTCTTCCTCCATTAATAGGGAATTGAATGGGCTATAAGATTACAGGGAAGGGGTGCCCTTTCATCTTCCAACATTCCCCTTTCATCTACTAACAATGCTCTTAACCGCGGTGTGTTTAATGAGGTTGGTGTAGCTGTGAGATACCATCTTCCGAATAGTTTCGAGTTCTTCGTTCAGGATCATCACATCGTCCGATGACTCCAATGATGTAGGCTCGATCGATTCTAGCTCAGAAGATTCTGGGTCGGTCAATGCTTGTTTCGATGTTTTCTCGACAAAATAAGGTTTATGGATCATTATTCTAGAAGTCGGAAGAGAATACTTGTGACTGGGAGTGTCAGCAGCCAGAACCAGAGAAGCCATGGAGTCGGGTTGTCCCAGATAAAAGGTATAAATCGGACAAGAATATAGCTTCATGATCTTCAAAATGGAGAATGTTTTTAAAACTTCTTCTCCATCGGAATTGATGAGGAGAATAATAGGTCGCTCGGCATTTTTAATATGCATATTTATAATCAAATCTACGGTCTTGGAAGTCGTATTTTTTGTGATTTGTCCGAACAAAAGAATCCGTCGATCCAAAAAGATATGAGAAAATACCTTACCAGAAGACTCAACTGCAACATTCGTTGTTGCACCATGACCGACGGAATAGAAGCATCAAGATCGCTGGACAAAATTGGAGAGGAGGAGAGGTGTCATAGTGGATTCTCTGGTTCTGGCTACGGGCACTCCCGGTCACGGAAGCCGATAGCCAGCAATTTCTCGGGCCTCGATAACTATGACAGATCGTAATCCAGTCGCGATCTTACCTAGTAACGCGGCAGGGAGATTTTAATTTTGAAGAAGAGATTATTTCATGCTTAGGCATCGCTCTGATACCATTGTTGATAGTTCAAAGCATGAAAAACAGTAAATACGAAAATTGTAAACACTTACAGCGATCTCTCGTAGATCTGCAATCGACACCAATAAGACTTGCTAATGGAAGAACGATCACATAATCAGAAAGCTCTTCATGGTTCCCAAACCAAATCTTTCTTGCGAGTTTGGACAAACTAATCTTGAATGCTCTTCTTTCCTCTTACAATCTTGTGCACATGGACGAATCTTGCACAGTAACCTTTCCGATATGGGACGAACCCTCTCTCAACCATGCACACAGCAAGTCTCATCCCACTTTTTTATTTTATTTAGACACATATATATACTGGGGAAGATGAATCTTCCTATTCCTCCATTAATGGAGGAAATGAATGGGCTAGAAGATGAAGGGAAAGGGGTGCCTTTAATTTTCCAACATTCCCCTTTCATCTTCTAACAATGCTCTTAACCTCGGTGTGTTTAATGAGGTTGGTGTAACTGTCAGATACCATCTTCCGAATAATTTCGAGTTCTTCGTTCAGAATCAACACATCGTCCGATGACTCCAACGATGCGGGCTTGATCGATTCTAGCTCGGACGATTCTGGCGCGGTCAAAGCTTGCTTCGATGTTTTCTCGGTCAAATAAGGTTTATGGATCATTATTCTGGAAGTCGGAAGACAGTACCTGTGGCCGAGAGTGCTTGCAGCCAGAACCAGAGAAGTCATGGAGTCGGCTTGTCCCAGACAAAAGATATAAATCAGACAAGAACGTAGCTTCATGATCTCCAAATTGGAGAATGTTTTTAAAACTTCTCCTCTAGCGGAATTGATGAGGAGACTAATTGGCCGCTTGGCGTTTTTAATCTGTATCTTTATGATCGAATCTACGACCTTGAATGCCGTATTTTTTGCGATTTCTTCGAACAAAAGAATCCGTCAATCCGAAAAGATATGAGAAAATAACTTACCAGAAGACTCAACCGCAACATTCGATGTTGCACCAAGACCGACGGAATAGAAGCATCGAGATCGCCAGACAAAATTGGAGAGGAGGAGAGTTGTTATAATGGCTTCTCTGGTTCTGGCTGCGGGCACTCCTGGCCACGGAAGCCGATAACCAGCAACTTCTCGGGCTCGACAACTACGATAGATCGTAACCCAGTCGCGATCTTGCCTAGCGACGGCGGTGGAGATATTTTAATTTTGACGAAGAGATTATTTCATACTTAGGTATCGCTTTGATACCATTGTTGGCAGTTCTAAACATGAAAAACAATAAATACGAAAACTATAAACACTTACAGTGATCTTTCGTAGATCTGCAATAGACGTCGGTAAGACTTGCAGACAGAAGAACGATCACAGAATCGGAAAGTTTTTAATGGTTCATAAACCAAATTCCTCTTGCGATATTAGATAAACTAATCTTGAATGCTCTTCTATCCTCTTATAATCTTGTGCACATGGACAAACCTTTCATAGTGACCTTTCCGATATGGGGCGAACCCTTTCTCAACTTTACACACAGCAAGTCCCATCCGCCTTTTTTCTTTTGCTTGGACGCATGTATATATTGAGGCAGATGACTCTTCCTCTTCCTCCATTAATGGGGAAATAAATGGCTAGAAGATTAAGGGGAATGAGTGTCTTTCATCTTCCAACATTCCCCTTTCATCTAACAACAATGCTCTTAATCGCGATATGTTTAATTAGGTTGGTGTAGCTGTCAGATACCATCTTCCGAATAGTTTTGAGTTCTTTATTCAGGATCATCACATCATCCGATGACTCCCACAATGTGGGCTTGAACGATTCTAGCTCGGATGATTCTGGCTCGGTCAATGCTTGCTTCGATGTTTTCTCGACAAAATAAGGTTTATGTATCATTATTCTGAAAATTGGAAGAGAGTACCTGTGGTAGGGAGTGCCAGCAGCCAGAACCCGAGAAGCCATTGAGTCGGCTTGTCCCAGACAAAAGGTATAAATCAGACAAGAACATAGCTTCATGATCTCCAAAATGGAGAATGTTTTTAAAACTTCTCCTCCATCGGAAATGATGATGAGACTAATAGCTGGCTCGGCGTTTTTAATCTGCATCTTTATCATCGAATCTATGGCCTTGGAAGCTGTATTTTTTATGATTTCTTCGATCAAATGAATTCGTCGATCCGAAAAGATATGAGAAAATACGTTATCAGAAGACTTAACTGCAACATTCGATGTTGCACCATGACCGACGGAATAAAAGCATCGATATCGCCGGACAAAATTGCAGAGAAGGAGAGGTGTCATAGTAGCTTCTCTGGTTCTGGTTGCAGGCCCTCCCGGCCATGGAAACCGATAGCTAGCAACTTCTCGTGGCCCGACAACTATGACAGATCGTAACCTAGTCGAGATCTTACCTAGCGACGACGATAGAGAGATTTTAGTTTTGATGAAGAGATTATTTCATGCTTAGGCATCAATCTGATACCATTGTTGACAGTTCTAATAATGAAAAATAGTAAATACGAAAATTGTAAATACTTACAGCGATCTCTTGCAAATCTGCAATCGGTGCCGGTAAGACATGCTGACAGAAGAACGGTCACAGAATCGGAAAGCTCTTCATGATTCACAAACCAAATCTCTCTTGCGAGATTCGGCAAACCAATCTTGAATGCTCTTCTATATCCTCTTATAATCTTGTGCACATGGACGAACCTTGCACAGTGACCTTTCCGATATGGGACGAACCCTTTCTCAACCTTGCACACAGCAAGTTCCATCCCCCTTTTTTCTTTTGCTTGGACGCATATATATATATATATATATATATATATTTAGGAAGATGACTCTTCCTCTTTCTCCATTAATAGGGAATTGAATGGGATATAAGATTACGGGGAAGGGTGCCCTTTCATCTTCCAACATTCCCCTTTCATCTACTAACAATGCTCTTAACCGCGGTGTGTTTAATGAGGTTGGTGTAGCTGTGAGATACCATCTTCCGAATAGTTTCGAGTTCCTCGTTCAGGATCATCACATCGTTCGATGACTCCAACGATGTAGGCTCGATCGATTCTATCTCGGAAGATTCTGGGTCGGTCAATGCTTGCTTAGATGTTTTCTCGACAAAATAAGGTTTATGGATCATTATTCTGGAAGTCGGAAGAGAGTACCTATGACTGGGAGTGCCAGCAACCAGAACCAGAGAAGCCATGGAGCCGGGTTGTCCCAGATAAAAGGTATAAATCGGACAAGAATATAGCTTCATGATCTTCAAAATGGAGAATGTTTTTAAAACTTCTCCACCAACGGAATTGATGAGGAGACTAATAGGTCGCTCGGCGTTTTTAATATGCATATTTATAATCGAATCTATGGTCTTGGAAGTCGTATTTTCTGTGATTTGTCTGAATAGAAGAATCCGTCGATCTAAAAAGATATGAGAAAATACCTTACCAGAAGGCTCAACTACAACATTCGATGTTGCATCACGACCGACGGAATAGAAGCATCGAAATCGCTGGACAAAATTGGAGAGGAGGAGAGGTGTCATAGTGGCTTCTCTGGTTCTGGCTACGGGCACTCCCGGTCACGGAAGCTGATAGCCAGCAATTTCTCGAGTCCCGATAACTATGACAGATCGTAACCTTGTCGCGATCTTACCTAGTAACACGGCAGAGAGATTTTAATTTTGAAGAAGAGATTATTCCATGCTTAGGCATCACTCTGATACCATTATTGACAGTTCAAAGCATGAAAAACAGTAAATACGAAAATTATAAACACTTACAGCGATCTCTCGTAGATCTGTAATCGACATCGATAAGACTTGCTAACAGAAGAACGATCACATAATCAGAAAGCTATTCATGGTTCCCAAATCAAATCTTTCTTGCGAGATTGAACAAACTAATCTTGAATGCTCCATTTTCCTCTTACAATCTTGTGCGCATGGACGAATCTTGCATAGTGACCTTTCCGATATGGGACGAACCTTTCTCAACCATGCACATAGCAAGTCTCATCCCACTTTTTTATTTTGCTTAGACGCATATATATATTGGGGAAGATGAATCTTCCTATTCCTCCATTAATGGAGGAAATGAATGGGATAGAAGATGAAGGGGAAGGGGTGCTCTTTAATCTTCCAACATTCCCCTTTCATCTTCTAACAATGCTCTTAACCTCGGTGTGTTTAATGAGGTTGGTGTAGCTATCAGATACCATCTTCCGAGTAGTTTCGAGTTCTTCGTTTAGAATCAACACATCGTCCGATGATTCCAACGATGCGTGCTTGATCGATTCTAGCTCGGGCGATTCTGGCTCGGACAATGTTTGCTTCGATGTTTTCTTGGCCAAATAAGGTTTATGGATCATTATTCTGGAAGTCGGAAGAGAGTACTTGTGGTCGGGAGTGCCCGCAGCCATTACCAGAGAAGCCATGGAGCCGGCTTGTCCCAGACAAAAGGTATAAATGGGACAAGAACATAGCTTCATGATCTCCAAATTGGAGAATGTTTTTAAAACTTCTCTTCCAGCGGAACTGATGAGGAGACTAATAGGCCGCTTGGCATTTTTAATCTGCTTCTTTGTGATCGAATCTACGGCCTTGAATACTGTATTTTCTATGATTTCTTCGAACAAAAGAATCCGTCAATCTGAAAAGATATGAGAAAATAACTTACCAGAAGATTCAACTGCAACATTCGATGTTACACCATGACCGACGGAATAGAAGCATCGAGATCGCCTGACAAAATTGGAGAGGAGCAGAGTTGTTATAATGGCTTCTCTGGTTCTGGCTGCGGGCACTCTCGGCCACGGAAGCCGATAGCCATCATCTTCTCGGGGCTCGACAACTACGACAGATCGTAACCCATCGCGATCTTGCCTAGCGACGGCAGCGGAGAGATTTTAATTTTGACGAAGAGATTATTTCATGCTTAGGCATCGCTCTGATACCATGAAAAACAATAAATACGAAGACTATAAACACTTACCGCGATCTCTAGCAGATCTACAATCAGCACTGGTAAGATTTGTTGACAGAATAACGATCACAGAATGGAAAAGCTCTTCATAGTTCACAAACCAAATCTCTCTTGCGAGATTGGACAAACTAATCTTGAATGCTCTTCTATCCTCTTACAATCTTGTACACATGGATGAACCTTGCATAGTGACCTTTCCGATATGGGACGAACCCTTTCTCAACTTTGCACACGACAAGTCTCATCCTTCTTTTTTCTTTTGCTTGGACGTATATATATATATTGAGGAAGATGACTCTTCCTATTCCTCCATTAATGGAGGAAATGAATGGGCTAGAAGATGAAGGTAAAGCGGTGCCCTTTCATCTTCCAATATTCCCCTTTCATCTTCCAACAATGTTCTTAACCGCGGTGCATTTAATTAGGTTGGTGTAGTTGTTAGATACCATCTTTCGAATAGTTTCGAGTTTCTTCGTTCAGGATCATCACATCGTCCGATAACTCCAATGATGTGGGCTCGATCGATTCTGGCTCGGACAATGTTTGCTTCGATGTTTTCTTGGCCAAATAAGGTTTATGGATCATTATTCTGGAAGTCAGAAGAGAGTACCTGTGACCGGGAGTGCCCGCAGCCAGAACCAGAGAAGCCATGGAGCCGGCATGTCCCAGACAAAAGGTATAAATCGGACTAGAACATAACTTCATGATCTCCAAATTGGAGAATGTTTTTAAAACTTCTCTTCCAGTGGAACTGATGAGGAGACTAATAGGTCGCTTGGCATTTTTAATCTACTTCTTTATGATCGAATCTACGGTCTTGGATGCTGTATTTTCTGCGATTTCTTCGAACAAAAGAATCCGTCAATCCGATAAGATATGAGAAAATAACTTACCATAAGACTCAACCGCAACATTCGATGTTGCACCAAGACCGATGGAATAGAAGCATCGAGATCGCCGGACAAAATTGGTGAGGAGGAGAGTTGTTATAATGGCTTCTCTGGTTATGGCTGCGGGCACTCCCGGCCACGGAAGCCGATAGCCAGCAACTTCTCGGGGCTCGACAACTACGACAGATCATAACCCAGTCGCGATCTTGCCTAGCAACGGCGGCGGAGAGATTTTAAACATGTTGGTAGTTTTAAACATGAAAAACAATAAATATTTCATGCTTAGACATCGCTTTGATACCATTGTTGGCAAGCTTTAAAGATGAAAAACAATAAATACTAAAACTATAAACACTTACAGTGATCTTTCGTAGATCTGCAAATGACGTCGGTAAGACTTGCTGACGGAAAACGATCACAGAATCGGAAAGTGTTTCATGGTTCATAAACCAAATCCCTCTTGCGATATTGGACAAACCAATCTTGAATGCTCTTCTATCCTCTTACAATCTTGTGCACATGAACGAACCTTTCACAGTGACCTTTCCGATATGGGGCGTACCCTTTCTCAACTTTACACACAGCAAGTCCCATCCCCCTTTTTCTTTTGCTTGGACGCATATATATATTGAGGAAGATGACTCTTCCTCTTCCTCCATTAATGGAAAATGAATGGCTAGAAGATTAAGGGGAATGTGTGTCTTTCATCTTCAAACATTCCCCTTTCATCTAACAACAATGCTCTTAACCGCGATGTGTTTAATTAGGTTGCTGTAGCTGTCAGATATCATCTTCCGAATAGTTTCGACTTCTTCATTCAGGATCATCACATCGTCCGATGACTCCAACAATGTGGGCTTGAACGATTCTAGCTCGGACGATTCTAGCTCGGTCAATGCTTGCTTCGATGTTTTCTCGGCAAAATAAGGTTTATGGATCATTATTCTGAAAATCGGAAGAGAGTACCTGTGACAGGGAGTGCCCGCAGCCAGAACCAGAGAAGCCATGGAGCCGGCTTGTCCCAGACAAAAGGTATAAATCGGACAAGAACAGAGCTTCATGATCTCCAAAATGGAGAATGTTTTTAAAACTTCTCCTCCATCGGAAATGATGATGAGAATAATAGCTGGCTCGGCGTTTTTAATCTGCATCTTTATCATCGAATCTACGGCCTTGGAAGCTGTATTTTCTACGATTTCTTCGAGCAAATGAATCCGTCGATCCGAAAAGATATGAGAAAATACGTTATCAGAAGACTTAACTGCAACATTCGATGTTGCACCACGACCGACGGAATAGAAGCATCGAGATCGCCGAAAAAAATTGGAGAGGAGGAGAGGTGTCATAGTAGCTTCTCTGGTTCTGGCTGCGGCCCCTCCCGGCCATGGATGCTGATAGCCAGCAACTTCTCGGGTCCCGACAACTATGACAGATCGTAACCCAGTCGAGATCTTACCTAGCGACGGCGGCTGAGAGATTTTAGTTTTGATGAAGAGATTATTTCATGCTTAGGCATCGATCTGATACCATCGTTGACAGTTCTAATCATGAAAAACAGTAAATACGAAAACTGTAAACACTTACAGCGATCTCTTGCAAATCTGCAATCGGCGCCGGTAAGACTTGCTGACAGAAGAACGGTCACAGAATCGGAAAGCTCTTCATGATTCACAAACCAAATCACTCTTGCGAGATTCGGCAAGCCAATCTTGAATGCTCTTCTATCCTCTTACAATCTTGTGCACATGGACGAACCTTGCACAGTGACCTTTCCGATATGGGACGAACCTTTTCTCAACCTTGCACACAGTAAGTTCCATCCTCCTTTTTGCTTTTGCTTGGACGCATATATATATTGAGGAAGATGACTCTTCCTGCATTAATGGGGAAATGAATGGGCTAGATGATTAAGGGGAAGGGGTGCCCTTTCATCTTCCAACATACCCCTTTAATCTACCAACAATGCTCTTAACCGTGGTGTGTTTAATGAGGTTAGTGTAGCTGTGAGATACCATCTTCCGAATAGTTTCGAGTTCTTCATTCAGGATCATCACATCGTCCGATGACTCTAACGATGCAGGCTCGATCGATTCTGGCTTGGACGATTCTGGCTCGGTCAATGCTTGCTTCGATGTTTTCTCGACAAAATAAGGTTTATGGATCATTATTCTGGAAGTTGGAAAGAGTACCTATGGCCAGGAGTGCCAGCAGCCAGAACCAATGAAGCCATGGAGCCGGCTTGTTCCAGACAAAAGGTATAAATCGGATAAGAATATATAGCTTCATGATCTCCAAAATGGAGAATGTTTTTAAAACTTCTCCATCATCGGAACTGCTGAGAATATAGCCATAGAGCGTTTTTAATCTGCATCTTTATCATCGAATCTACGACCTTTGAAGCCGTATTTTCTATGATTTCTCCAAACAAAAGGATTCGTCGATCCAAAGAGATATGAGAAAATACCTTACTAGAAGACTCAACTGCAACATTCGATGTTGCACTACGACTGACGGAATAGAAGTATCGAGATCGCCGGACAAAATTGGAGAGGAGGTGAGATGTCTTAGTGGCTTCTCTAGTTCTGGCTGGGGGCCCTTCCGGCCATGGAAGCCGATAGCCAGCAACTTCTCGGGGCTCGACAACTACGACAGATCGTAACCCAATTGCGATCTTAACCTAGCGATGACGATAGAGAGATTTAATTTTGACGAAGAGATTAGTTCATGCTTAGGCATCGCTCTGATACCATTATTGACAATTCTAAACATGAAAAACAGTAAATACGAAAACTGTAAACACTTATAGCAATCTATAGCAGATCTGCAATTGACACTGGTAAGACTTGTTGATAGAAGAACGATAACAGAATGGAAAGGCTCTTCATCGTTCACAAACCAAATCCTTCTTGGGAAATTGGACAAACCAATCTTGAATGCTCTTCTATCCTCTTGCAATCTTGTGCACATGGACGAAACTTACACAGTGACCTTTCCGATATGAGGCAAACCCTTTCTCAACTTTGTACACAGCAAGTCTCATCCCCATTTTTTCTTTTGCTTGGATGCATATATATATTGAGGAAGATGACTCTTCCTCTTCCTCCATTAATGGGGAAATGAATGGGCTAGAAGATTAAGGGGAATGAGTGTCTTTCATCTTCCAACATTCCCCTTTTATCTAACAACAATGCTCTTAATCGCGGTGTGTTTAATGAGGTTGGTGTAGCTGTCAGATACCATCTTCCGAATAGTTTTGAGTTCTTCATTCAGGATCATCACATCGTCCGATGACTCCAACAATGCGGGCTTGATCGATTCTAGCTTGGACGATTCTGGCTCGGTCAATGCTTGCTTCGATGTTTTCTCGGCAAAATAAGGTTTATGGATCATTATTCTGGAAATCGGAAGAGAGTACCAATGGCAGGGAGTGCTAGCAGCCAGAACCAGAGAAGCCATGGAGCCGGCTTGTCCCAGAGAAAAGATATAAATCAGATAAGAACATAGCTTCATGATCTCCAAAATGGAGAATGTTTTTAAAAGTTCTCCTCCATCGAAACTGATGAGGAGACTAATAGGTCGCTCGACGTTTTTAATCTGCATCTTTATCATCGAATCTACGGCCTTGGAAGCCGTATTTTCTGCGATTTCTCCGAGCAAAAGAATCCGTCGATTCAAAAAGATATGAGAAAATACGTTATCAGAAGACTCAACTGCAACATTCGATGTTGCACCACGACTGACGGAATAGAAGCATCGAGATTGCCGTACAAAATTGGAGAGGAGGAGAGGTGTCATAGTGTCTCCTCTAGTTCTGGCTGCGGGCCCTCCCAGCCTTGGAGGTCGATAGCCAGTAACTTCTCGGGGCCCGACAACTATGATAGATCGTAACCCAGTCACGATCTTACCTAGCAACGGCGGCAGAGAAATTTCAATTTTGACGAAGAGATTATTTCATGCTTAGGCATCGCTCTGATACCATTGTTGACAGTTCTAAGCATGAAAAACTGTAAATACGAAAACTGTAAACACTTACAACGATCTCTTACAAATCTGCAATCGGTGCTGGTAAGACTTGCTGACAAAAGAACGATCATAGAATCGGAATGCTTTTAATGGTTCAAAAACCAAATCTCTCTTGCGAGATTGGACAAATCAATTTTGAATGCTCTTCTATCCTCTTACAATCTTGTGCACATGGACGAACCTTGCACAGTGACCTTTCCGATATGGGACGAACCCTTTCTCAACTTTGCACACAGCAAGTTCCATCCCCCTTTTTTCTTTTGCTTGGACGCATATATATATATATATATATATATATATATATATATATATATATATATATATATATATATATATATATATATATATATTGAGGATGATGACTTTTCCTCTTCCTCCATTAATAGGGAAATGAATAGGCTAGAAGATTAAGGGGAAGGGGTGCCCTTTCATCTTCCAACATTCCCCTTTCATCTACCAACAATGCTCTTAACCGCGGTGTGTTTAATGAGGTTGGTGTAGCTATGAGATATCATATTCCGAATAGTTTCGAGTTCTTCGTTCAGGATCATCACATCGTTCGATGACTCCAACGATGCGGGCTCGATCGATTCTATCTCGGACGATTCCGACTCGGTCAACTCTTGCTTCGATGTTTTCTCAGCAAAATAAGGTTTATGGATCATTATTCTAGAAGTCGGAAGAGAGTACCTGTGGCCTGGAGTGCCCACAGCCAGAACCAGAGAAGTCATGGAGCCGGCTTGTCCCAGATAAAAGGTATAAATTGGACAAGAATATAACTTCATGATCTTCAAAATGGAGAATGTTTTTAAAACTTCTCCTCCGTCTGAACTGATGAGGAGACTAATAGGTCGCTCGGTGTTTTTAATATGCATCTTTATAATCGAATCTACGGCCTTGGAAGCCGTATTTTCTCCGATTTGTCTGAACAAAAGAATTCGTCGATCCAAAAAGATATGAGAAAATACCTTACCAAAAGACTCAACTACAACATTCGATGTTGCACCACGACCGACGGAATAGAAGCATCGAGATCGCCGGACAAAATTGGAGAGGAGGAGAGGTGTCATAGTGGCTTCTCTAGTTCTAGCTGCGGGCACTCCCCGCTACGGAAGCCGATAGCTAGCAACTTCTCGGGGCCCGATAACTATGATAGATCGTAACCCAATCGCGATCTTGTCTAGCGACGGCGGCAGAGAGATTTTAATTTTGACGAAGAGATTATTTCATGCTTAGGCATCGCTCTGATACCATTGTTGACAGTTCTAAGCATGAAAAACAGTAAATACGAAAACTATAAACACTTACAGCGATCTCTTGTAGATCTGCAATCAGCGCCAGTAAGAGTTGCTGATGGAAAAACGATCACATAATCAGAAAGTTCTTCATGGTTCACAAACCAAATCCTTCTTGCGAGATTGGATAAACTTATCTTGAATGCTATGCTATCCTCTTACAATCTTGTGCACATGGGTGAATCTTGTACAGTGACCTTTCCGATATGGGACGAACCCTTTCTCAACCTTGCACACAGCAAGTCCCATCCCCCTTTTTTCTTTTGCTTGGACGCATATATATATTGGGGAAGATGACTCTTCCTATTCTTCCATTAATGGAGGAAATGAATTGGCTAGAAGATGAAGGGGAAGGGGTGCCCTTTAATTTTCCAACATTCCCCTTTCTTCTTCTAACAATGCTCTTAACCGCGGTGTGTTTAATGAGGTTGGTGTAGCTGTCAGATATCATCTTCCGAAAAGTTTCGAGTTCTTCGTTCAGAATCATCACATCGTCCGATGACTCCAACGATGCGGGCTCGATCGATTCTAGCTCGGACGATTCTGGCTCGGTCAATGCTTGCTTTGATGTTTTCTTGGCCAAATAAGGTTTATGGATCATTATTCTGGAAGTCAGATGAGAGTACCTGTGGTCGGGAGTGCCTGCAGCTAGAACTAGAGAAGCCATGGAGTTGGCTTGTCCCAGACAAAAGGTCTAAATCGGACAAGAACATAGCTTCATGATCTCCAAATTGGAGAATGTTTTTAAAACTTCTTCTCCATCAGAACTGATGAGGAGACTAATAGGCCGCTTGGCGTTTTTAATCTGCTTCTTTATGATCGAATCTACGACCTTGGATGTCGTATTTTCTGCGATTTCTCCGAACAAAAGAATCCGTCGATCCGAAAAGATATGAGAAAATACCTTACCAGAAGACTCAACTGCAACATTCGATGTTGCACCACGACCGACGAAATAGAAGCATCGAGATCGCCGGACAAAATTGGAGAGGAGGAGAGGTGTTATAGTGGCTTCTTTGGTTCTAACTGCGGGCACTCCTGCTCACGGAAAGTCGATAGCCAGCAACTTCTCGGGATTCGACAACTACGACAGATCGTAACCCAGTCGCGATGTTGCCTAGGCCGTCGGAAAGGTTTTAATTTTGACGAAGAGATTATTTCATGCTTAGGCATCACTCTGATACCATTGTTGACAGTTCTAAGCATGAAAAACAGTAAATACGAAAGCTGTAAACACTTACAGCGATCTCTCGCAGATCTGCAATCGGTGTCGGTAAGACTTGCTGACAGAAGAATGATCACATAATCGGAAAGCTATTCATGGTTCACAAACCAAATCCCTTTTTCGAGATTGGACAAACCAATCTTGAATGTTGTTCTATCCTCTTACAATTTTGTGCACATGGACGAACGTTGCACAGTGACGTTTCCGATATGGGGTGAACCCTTTCTCAACCTTGCACATAGCACGTCTCATCCCCCTTTTTTTCCTTTGCTTCGATGCATATATATATTGAGGAAGATGACTCTTCCTCTTCCTTCATTAATGGAGGAAATGAATGGGCAAGAAGATGAAGGGAAAGGGGTGCCCTTTCATCTTCCAACATTGCCCTTTCATCTTCCGACAATGCTCTTAACCGCGGTGTGTTTAATTAGGTTGGTGTAGCTGTCAGATGCCATCTTCCAAATAGTTTCGAGTTCTTCGTTTAGGATCATCACATCGTCTGATGACTCCAACAATATGGGCTCGATCGATTCTGGCTCGGTCAATGTTTGCTTCGATGTTTTCTCGGCTAAATAAGGTTTATGGATCATTATTCTGGAAGTCGGAAGAGAGTACCTATGGCCAAAAGTGCTCGCAACCAGAACCAGAGAAGTCATGGAGCCGGCTTGTCCCTAACAAAAGATATAAATCGGACAAGAACATAGCTTCATGATATGCAAATTGGAGAATATTTTTAAAACTTCTCCTCTATCGGAACTGATGAGGAGACTAATAGGCCGCTCGGCGTTTTTAATCTGCTTCTTTATCATCGAATCTACAGACTTGGAAGCCGTATTTTCTGTGATTCCTCCGAACAAAACAATCCATCGATCCGAAAAGATTTGAGAAAATACGTTACCAAAAGACTCAACTGCAACATTCGATGTTGCACCACGACCGAGAGACTAGAAGCATTGAGTGTTAGAGTGTATACTAAAAGCCTAGCTTTTGGTATAAACATTTATCTAGAAATAAGAATCACATTGGTCAAATATCTACATTTATGATAAATTTAGTTGTTCAATTAATTTATATTGTAGATAACATGGTGTGTGGTGTCACACACAGAAGATCATATTATCAGTACCTTATAAATTATAAACAGTAGCTCACGACCAAGATGGAAAGGAACAAACCATTGGAAGGTCGTAGTGTAATTATGTATTAGTTTATCTTAACTATATAATTACACTAGTACACTTAGAGTGTATTGAGTAGGACCATTTGAGGTCGTTCCTTTTATACTGACTTTATGAAGGAACAAAGACCTCAGTTATTATGGAAGTGTGTACTCTTAATCCTAATATAATAACAAGCACATATATTTGATATTTATTTATTTAATTTATCAATGGGTGAGATTTAGTTCGATGAATCAATAAGCCCGATAAGTTGGGAAATGATATCACTTATAGTGTGTGTTGTTGATTATAGAAGGAAACTGTGTCCTAGTGATCTAGGTTGAGAATGTCCCCAAGAGGAGCTCATAAGGATTGTCATGTTAAACCCTGCAGGTGGACTTAGTCCGACATGACGATGAAGTTGAGTGGTACTACTCTTGGAGCTAGATATTAATTAAGTGAGTTGTCAGTAACTTACTTAATTAGTGGACATTTGTTATCTTAAACACAGGGAGACTAACACACTCATAATAAGAAGGAGCCCAAAATGTAATTTGGGATTGGTGCAGTAGTTCAATAATAGTTCTTTAGTGGAATGAATTATTGTTGATGAAATTAAGTTGTGTGTTCGGGGCGAACACGGGATGCTTAATTTCATCAGGAGACCAAAACCAATTCCTCCTCTCGGTCCATATCGTAACCTCTTAATTATAGAGTACTATACCCACCTATACCCACCTTCTTACCCATCCTATAGGGGCCGGCCAAGCTAGCTTGGAGACCAAGCTAGGGCCGGCCATGGGTATGTTCATGGGTGAATTCATGTGGTCGTCCCTATTAAAATAAAAAGGAATTTTAATTTTAAAATTTTCTTATGTGGATAATATAATTTAAAAGAGAGTTTAAAAATTTAAATCCTTCCTTTTATAAGATTCTACAAAAGATTAAGAGAAGAGTTAAAATCTCTTTCCTTATTTGTAGATTAAAAGGTTGATTTTAATTTTGGTAAAAACTTTCCTTTTAATTATATTCATGATTTAAAAGAAAGTTTAAAAATTAAAAATTCTCTTTTATTAGTTTCTACAAAAGATTAAGAAAAGATTTAATATCTTTCCTTATTTGTAGATTGAAAGGAGATTTTAATTTTTAGAGATAACTTTCCTTTTTGGAAATTATTCACATGTTTAAAAGAAAGATTTTAATTTATAAAATTTCTTTTTATTAACCAATCATGAAGGGATTAAAATTATTGGAGAAATTTTTATAAATTTCTAGAAACAAATTAGGAAGTTTTAATTTTTGTTTTAATTAAAACTCTCCTTGTTTTGGGGAGAAGAGTGGCCGGCCATTATAATTTGAAAAGAGAAAATTATTTTAATTAAATAAAATTTTCTTTTTAATGGCAAAAGAATTAAGGAAGTTTTTATTAAATTTTCCTTATTTGTCAAGACCAAGGATTATAAAAGAGGGGGTAGAGGAGGCTTCAAGGCGAACGACTCTATTCTATTTTTCCTCTCTTTTCTCCTTGGGTGTGGCCGGCCCTTTCTTTCCTCTCCTCTCCTTTGTGTGGCCGAAACCTTCTCATGGTGGAGATAGCTTTGGTGGCCGGATCTAAGAAGGAGAAGAAGGAGAGAAAAGAAGCATCTTTTCTAGCATCCCTTGGAGCATGGTGGTGGTGGCCGAACCTCTTCATCCTAGGAGAAGTTTTGATGGCCTAAACTTGTAAGGAAGAAGAAGGTGCTTGGTGGTTCTCATCTCGGAAGATCGTTGCCCACACAACGTCCGAGGTTAGAAGAGGAATACGGTAGAAGATCAAGAGGTCTTTCTAAAAGGTATAACTAGTAATTTTTGTTTCCGCATCATACTAGTTATTTTTGGAAATAATACTAAATACAAGAGGCATACGATTCTAGAGTTTCGAATTTATTTTCGATATAGTGTTCTTTTGTTTTTCTTTCCCTTGTGATTTGATTGTTCTTTTTGGTTAACCTAAAGTTATTTTAGGAAATTAAATATTAGCTTTCCATAAAAGGTTTTGTCTAGTCGGTGGTGGTTGCTCCCATATCCAAGAAGGTCATGTGCCTCGCCACATCAGTACTGGGAACCAATTATGGAAATTAATATTTAATGGAATTAATAACTTAAGGTGATTTGGGTCGAACGTGTTAAGTTCCGCAGGAGACCCAAGTCAAAACCTAAAAGAACGAATAGATTAAGTTTTGGATCAAACGTGTTAAGTTCCGCAGGCGATCCAAAATTTAATTTAAAAGAACACATGGTAGCTAGGAAAAGGTTCAGACCTTTGTATAAAATTTTTGTACAGTGGAACCTCTAGGTTTTCCGAGTAGCGACCAACAATTGGTATCAGAGCTAGGGTTTTGCCTCTGTGTATTTGGTATTAGTTTAATTATGCACATGTCATACATAATTTAGGCAGGATAATAGTAGGATGTGCTAACTTTGTGGATGCAGGATCCAACTATTATGGCTTTTAGTTATTATGTGTGTGATTGGACCCTTGGACATGTCAAGGGCATTTATATGTGTGTGCATAATTGTATTACAAAATACAGCAGGAGCTGTATTTAGTTTTATTAGGATTTTATTTTTGATCTAGATACATGTACATTCCTTTTATGGAATATAGGATCAAAAATGTAAAATTCTATTTATGTCGCGGATCGAATCTTGCAAAGCGTGGAACCTTCTAAGGACCAGAGGCGCAGCGAGACTAGGAGCAAGATGGATGCGACAGCTAGACCCGGTGACGGTGGCCAAATATGGCAGCAGCTTGGGATGACAATACACGGAGGACAACTAGAGATAAAAGCCATAATAGTTGAAAATTAGATTTTCTATTTATTGCTTTTATATTGTGCTGTGTGTGCATGTTGGTTTACATATTTAGTAAGCTAGCATAGTTAAAATTCCTCATTTATAAATAACTAAGTGGGAGAGAGATTTTTAAGTAAATCCCATGGTCTCCATTACTGGTTTGTAAGTGATGCAAACAAGCTCATTGGCTCTGAGTGCCTTCCTCCATAACCGATGAGCTTGTTTGTGGATCACTAGAACAGACTTCTATTTTTGGATGACTATAGGAAGTTAATTAAGAGCGTGTGATCTTCCCAACGGAAGGGCATAATCTTATTAATGGACTTAGTGTCAAGTAATGGTATACACTTAGACACATTTAATAGTATCCTCCCAACGGAGTCACTACTATCACTTGTGTGACCAAAGGAAACCAACTATTGATTTGTCATAAAACTAGATTGGCAATATAATAAAATTAATAAACCCCTCTTACAAATGTTTGAATTTGTATACGTCCACACTAACGTGGCATACAAGATTCATGGTGTTTGAGGTAATTTTATTTGTCAAAAGTTATATTGACAAGATAGTCAATGGTAAAACCTCCTCTTACAAATGATGAATTTGTATACGTCCACACTAACGTGGCATGCAAAATTCACGGTGTTTGAGGTGTTGGTGAATTTAAATAATATTGTTTGAGGAATCAATGTTATTTTAAATTCAAAGAGTTTTGACCAAATATTTGATCAAACACAGATCAACTATTAATTTTATTCGTCATAAAGAAAAGTTGACGAGATAATAAAATTAATGAATAAAATCTCCTCTTCGATTTTGTATACACAAAATTCATAGAGATTTTAAGGAGTTGATCTTGACCAAATATTTTTGTGATTCTTAGGATGTTTGTCAATCCCTAGTAGTCATACTATAGAAAAAGACTTAGTAGTCCCAATTGTAATGATTGGAAATAGGACTTGGACATTAAGGTAGACTATTTTCTTAGAACTAAGAACAATTTAGGTGTATTTAATTCATTAGTTGAAACATGTCTAGTGGTGTTATCTACCAGAACCTGGAGTGTAGATACAAGATGCCATTAAGCATGTCTGCAATTCATTGCAGGGTTCCATGAAACCCGACAACTAAATGAAAAGTAAATCACCGTCCACATGGGCACTACTGTAAAAGTGGTAGCTGTTGCAGTGGGAGATGTTTATCCTTTGATAAGAATAAAATATGGATTTTAAGTAATTGTCTTTACGTACCAAGTTTAGAAAGAACTTGATTTTAGTTTCTAAACTATTATAGATATTGTGTCTATTTTGATAACAAAGTTGTTATCAAGAAAAATAGGAAAGTTATCTATTCTGGTATGATGGTTGACAATTTATAATCCAATAACTCCCACGATGCAACAAATGGAAATTAGTAACACATCTTCTAATTTTAAGAGAAAGCAACCTTCGGAAATGAACCAATTATATCTTTGGCATCTAAAGCTAGGTTATAGTAACACATCTTTGGCATCCAATTATATTAACCACGGAAGACGCAGCTAGCGAGAAGGACGATAGTCCGAGGTGCTGCGGAAGAGTACACCGGCGGACGAGAAGGAAGCGTGCGGTAGTTCCGAGCGACGAAAGTGGGAGCGGATGATTGCTCGGGGAGCAAGAGATGCAGCTAGCGAGAAGGACGGCACGTGGTGCGTCCGAGGGACGAAGACTGCGGATGAGTACGCCGGCAGACGAGAAGGAAACGCACGGCGATTCCAAGGGACGAGAAGCCGGAGGGAAACCCGCTCGAGAAGACCGGAAGTTGGGTTCGGGTGAGCCATTTTTCAGATGGCAGAGATCTTCAAGCGAGCGGAACCGGAGTTGAAAGACCCGGACCGAGGCGAAAAAAGTCACCCTGAGTTGACTTAGGGTCTGGGGCGCCCGGACCAGCCCAGAACCCTTCCGGGCGCCCGGACCAACCCAGAACCCTTCCGGGCACCTGGAGATTGAATTTTGACCAGATCTAGTCAAATCTCGATCTGAACATTGGGGAATAAAATTTATCCCCCCCCAGGGCGCCCGGAACCCTTCTAGGCCCCGACCAAGGCTATAAATATAGCCTTTGTCCAAAAGCTTTTAAATCAGTTCAGAAATTGTAACAACGCTTGTGCGCTTCCACTGTTTAGATTAGCTTCTTTCTTTTTGTGCCTTCATTGCTGTAAAAGAGGCTTCTCCGCCTGAAGGAAATAGTTGTGCAATCATTTTCCTTGGATTAACAACCTCTCCGGTTGTAACCAAGTAAACATCTGGTGCCTCGTCTTTTTCTGTTTTGATTTATTATTTTTCTATTTTATATGCAAGTGTTAGTTTGAAAAGTCGGGAAGGGTTGTGTTTTATTTTTACAGGGCTATTCAACCCCCCTTCTAGCCGGCCGCAACGGTCCTACAACCCAGTCGCGATTTTGCCTAGCGACGACGGTGGAGAAATTTTAATTTTGACGAAGAGATTATTTCATGTTTAGGCATTGCTCTAATACCATTATTGACAGTTCTAAGCATGAAAAATAGTAAATACGAAAACTGTAAACTCTTTCAGTGATCTCTCGTAGATATGCAATCGGTGCCGGTAAGACTTGCTCACGGAAGAACGATCACAGAATCGGAAAGCTCTTCATGATTCATAAACCAAATCCCTCTTGCGAGATTGGACAAACCAATCTTGAATGCTCTTCTATCATCTTACAATCTTGTGCACATGGACGAACCTTGCATAGTGACCGTTCCGATATGGGACGAACCCTTTCTCAATTTTGCACACAGCAAGCCCCATCCCCCTTTTTTCTTTTGCTTGGATGCATATATATATTGAGGAAGATGTCTCTTCCTCTTGCTCCATTAATGGGGAAATGAATGGGCTAGAAGATTAAGGGGAAGGGGTGCCCTTTCATCTTCTAACATTCCCCTTTCATCTTCCAAGAATGCTCTTAACCGCGGCGTGTTTAATGAGGTTGGAGTAGCTGTCAGATACCATCTTCCGAATAGTTTCAAGTTCTTCGTTCAGGATTATCACATCGCCCGATGACTCCAACGATGCGGGCTCGATCGATTCTGGCTCGGACAATTATGGCTCGATCAATGCTTGCTTCGATGTTTTCTCGACCAAATAAGGTTTATCGATCATTATTCTGGAAGTCGGAAGAGAGTACTTGTGGCGAGCAGTGTCAGCAACCAGAACTAGAGAAGCCATGGAGCCAGCTTGTCCCAGACAAAAGGTATAAATCGGTTAAGAACATAATTTCATGATCTCCAAAATGGAGAATGTTTTTAAAACGTCTCCTCTATCGGAACTTATGAGGAGACTAATAGGCCGCTCGACGTTTTTAATCTGCATCTTTATCATCGAATCTACGGCCTTGGAAGCCGTATTTTCTGCGATTTCTCTGAACAAAAGAATCCGTCAATCCTAAAAGATATGAGAAAATACCTTACCAGAAGACTCAACTGGAACATTCGATGTTGCACCACGACCGATGCAATAGAAGCATCGAGATCGTCGGACAAAATTGGAGAGGAGGAGAGGTGTCATAGTGGCTTCTCTGGTTCTGGCTACGGGCACTCCCGACCACGGAAGCCGATAGCCAACAACTTCTCGGTGTTGATACAGTCTGACCTGGCTGTTGTTTTGATGTTGACACTGATTTAAGTTTGTATCAGATGTTAATTGAACTGATCAAGGGTGATCAGGTGGAAGGAAAAAGTCCAAGTTGGAAACTTGGCACGCGGAGTCGGAGAGGGCTCGGTAGCTCGTTCTCCTGACTAGGTCAGAGAGGGCTAGGTAGCTCGCTCTCTGGACCTGACTAGGTCAGAGAGGGCTCGGTAGCTCGTTCTCTGGACTTGATGGAGTCGGAGAGGGCTCGGTAGCTCGTTCTCCTGACTAGGTCAGAGAGGGCTAGGTAGCTCGCTCTCTGGACCTGACTAGGTCAGAGAGGGCTCGGTAGCTCGTTCTCTGGACCTGATGGAGTCGGAGAGGGCTCGGTAGCTCATTCTCCTGACTAGGTCAGAGAGGGCTAGGTAGCTCGCTCCGGACTGACTAGGTCGAGAGGGCTCAGAGGCTCTCTCTGGACCCGATGGAGTCGAGAGGGCATGGTAGCTCGTTCCTGGATTAGGTCGAGAGGGACCTAAGTGAACATTCCATGGCACATTGGATCGGTCGGTAGACCCAGTGACACATGAATTAGTGGATCGGTCGGTCGATCCGGAGAATTCCATGGATCGGTCGATGACCGATCGGATGACACTCGAGCACATCGAGTAAATCTGATCGGTCCCGATCGATCGAAAACACTCGAGCACACGGGTGCAATCTGATCGATCCGTGAGACCGATCGTGAGAAGAAACTGCGAAGAGAGAAAGGGTGGATCGGTCGGTGACCGATCCACTCAATCTAATCGGTCCCTACGATCGATCGACCTCGCACCGATCGTGATGTTGCCCGATCGGTCCAAGGCATGTGATCGATGCGGTGACCAATCCACACACTCGATTTGTTCATTTGATGATTCCTTCACCGCTTTTGATATACCTCATTCATTTATGTGATATAATCCTCTGTGCTGTTAGCTTTTGAGTTTGCAGGTTAACATGTATCATTCCAAGCCTAATTTCAAATTAAGTTCATAAGAGGAATGCGACAAATGGTCTTTCTTTGGTTTCAGCATGGTGCATTCGGTATCAACGGATCACGTGATCCGCGCGATCCGCTTGACTCACGGGATTGGTTCAAGCTCGAAGACGCCATGATGACCGTGATATCATTGGTGTGAGTTCGAGAGACCCGGTAAGGAGGAAGAGGGATTGGTTGCAGCGATGAATCGGTGACAGCAGAGATCAGGTTTGAGAAGCAGTAAAAACAGCGAGAGGAGAGAATAGAACACAACAAGAGAAAGCTTGAAAGAAAAGTCTGTGCTGTGGTGTGAAGTTCTTGAGCTCTCGGGTCAACTGCGATCTCTGTTCTGCTACTGATCCTCGCGTGGTTGTAAGCATTTTTATTCTCCTTTGCCACCGAGCTTCTGTAAGTCTCGTGCTTTAACTTAGATATTTCTTGAGACGTTGTGGGGAGGTTACTCCACCGAGAAGGAGGATTTGTAGCCGGAAGTTATCTGGGGTGCGATCTACCGAAGATCAAGGAGTCGTCCACCTTACGGACACGCCGAGGAGTAGGGGCAAGTTATCCCCGAACCTCGTAAATCCTAGTGTTAGTGTGCTTGTGTTTTTGTTTTCCTTTAGTTGTCTAATTCCGCTGTGCTAACAATTATCTGTGTAGAAGTTTTGTTTAAGTTTTTAAAAGGGGCTATTCACCCCCCCCCCCCTCTAGCCATCTAAGATCCCAACAAGTGGTATCAGAGCGAGGGGCTCTTTGATTCGGATTAACACCCAAAAGAGCAAACAAGGATGGCTATGAAGGAAGGCTTTAGCACAAATCGATCACCCTACTTTGAAGGAGCAGATTTTCAATATTGGAAGGGTCGCATGGAGTATTACCTCAAGACCGACATTGCCATGTGGTTCTCAGTCAAGGAAGGTTTCACACCACCAAAGGATGAAGAAGGTAAGGAACTCGATTCGTCAAGGTGATCTACCGAACAACTCCGCAAAGCACAAGCCGATGCCAAGGCTATGATCACCTTGCAATGTGGAATCGCCAAGGACCAACTCGTCAAGGTAGGTCCGTTCTCGAGTGCCAAAGACCTATGGAACAAACTCATCGAGCTCCAAGAGGGAACTCGAGATTCTCGGATTGCCAAGAGGGACCTATTCTTGAATCAACTCCAAAATCTAACCATGAAGGACAATGAAACGGTAAGTGAGCTTCATGGGAGATTCAAGGAGATCAACGGTCTACACTCTTGTTAGAGTGTATACTAAAAGCCTAGCTTTTGGTATAAACATTTATCTAGAAATAAGAATCACATTGGTCAAATGTCTACATTTATGATAAATGTAGTTGTTCAATTAATTTATATTGTAGATAACATGGTGTGTGGTGTCACACACAGAAGATCATGTTATCAGTACCTTATAAATTATAAACAGTAGCTCACGACCATAATGGAAAGGAACAAACCATTGGAAGGTCGTAGTGTAATTATGTATTAGTTTATCTTAACTATATAATTACACTAGTACACTTAGAGTGTATTGAGTAGGACCATTAGAGGTCGTTTCTTTTATACTGACTTTATAAAGAAACAAAGACCTCAGTTATTATGGAAGTGTGTGCTCTTAATCCTAATATAATAACAAGCACATATATTTGATATTTATTTCTTTAATTTATCAATGGGTGAGATTTAGTTCGATGAATCAATAAGCCCGATAAGTTGGGAAATGATATCACTTATAGTGTGTGTTGTTGATTATAGAAGGAAACTGTGTCCTAGTAATCTAGGTTGAGAATGTCCCCAAGAGGAGCTCATAAGGATTGTCATGTTAAACCCTGCAGGTGGACTTAGTCCGACATGACGATGAAGTTGAGTGGTACTACTCTTGGAGCTAGATATTAATTAAGTGAGTTGTCAGTAACTTACTTAATTAGTGGACATTTGTTATCTTAAACACAG
Organism: Zingiber officinale; assembly: GCF_018446385.1. Lineage (NCBI taxonomy): Eukaryota > Viridiplantae > Streptophyta > Magnoliopsida > Zingiberales > Zingiberaceae > Zingiber > Zingiber officinale. Next base: position 70,280 of record NW_024589831.1, read on the forward strand.
GGAGACTAACACACTCATAATAAGAAGGAGCCCAAAATGTAATTTGGGATTGGTGCGGTAGTTCAATAATAGTTCTTTAGTGGAATGAATTATTATTGATGAAATTAAGTTGTGTGTTCGGGGCGAACACGGGATGCTTAATTTCATCGGGAGACCAAAACCAATTCCTCCTCTCAGTCCCTATCGTAGCCTCTAGTATATAGAGATTTATACCCACCGCATACCCACCTTCTTACCCATCCAATGGGGCCGGCCAAGCTAGCTTGGAACCCAAGCTAGGGCCGGCCAAGTCCAAGTGGATGAGGCATGTAGGTGGCCGGCCAAAGCATGGGTCCCAAGCTTAGGTGGCCGGCCACTAGAATATTTAAAAAGAATTTTTATTGAAATTATTTCTTATGTGGATATCATGATTTTAAAAGAGAGTTTAAAAATTAAAAATTTCCTTTTATAGCTTTCTACAAAAGATTAAGAAAAGAGATTAATCTCTTTCCTTATTTGTAGTTTAAAAGGATGGTTTTAATTTTTGGTAAAAACTTTCCTTATTTGTAAATCACCTACATGTTTAAAAGAAAGTTTAAAATTTGAAATCTTTCCTTATTTGTTGATTAAAGGAGGATTTTAAATTTTAAGAAAACTTTCCTTTTTAATCATGTTCATGATTTAAAAGAGAGTTTAAATTAAATATTCTCTTTTATAAGTCTCTACAAAAGATTAAGAAAAGATTTGATATCTTTCCTTATTTGTAGTTTGAAAGAGATTTTAATTTATAAAGATAACTTTCTTTTTATCCACATGTTTAAAAGAAAGATTTTTAATTTATTAAATTTCCTTTTTATAAACCAATCATGAAGGGATAAAAATTGTTAGAAATTTTTATAAATTTCTGAGACAATTTAGGAAGTTTTAATTAATTTAAATTTTCCTTGTTTTGGGGAGAAGAGTGGCCGGCCATTGAAAATTTAAAAGAGAAAATTGTTTTAATTAAATAAATTTTCCTTTTTAATGGCAAAAGAATTAAGGAAGTTTTTATTAAATTTTCCTTATTTGCCAAGACCAAGGATTATAAAAGAGGGGGTAGAGGTGCATTCATGGTTGAACAACTCTATTCTATTCTTCCTCTCTTTTCCTCCTTGGTGGCCGGCCCTAGCTTCTTCCTCTTCTCTTCTTCTTGTGGCCGGCGGCAATCCCTCTTGGAGCTATTGATGGTGGCCGGTTCTAGCTAGGAGAAGAAAGAGAGAAAGGAGGTTTTATTTCTTGCATCCCTTGGAGCTTGGTGGTGGTGGCCGGACCTCTACTTCTCTTGGAGAATTTTGGTGGCCGAAACCTAGAAGGAAGAAGAAGGTGCTTGGTGGTTCTCATCTCGGAAGATCGTTGCCCACACAACGTCCGAGGTTAGAAGAGGAATACGGTAGAAGATCAAGAGGTCTTTCTAAAAGGTATAACTAGTATTTTTTCTTTCCGCATCATACTAGTTATTTTTGGAAATAATACCAAATACAAGAGGCTTACGATTCTAGTATTTCGAATTTATTTTCGATGTAGTGTTCTTATGTTTTCTTCTTTTCCTTATGATTTGATTGTTCCTTTTGGTTAACCTAAAGTTATTTTAGGAAATTAAATATTATTTTTCTATAAAAGGTTTTGTCTAGTCGGTGGTGGTTGCTCCCATATCCAAGAAGGCCATGTGCCTCGCCACGTCAGTACTGGGAACCAATTATGGAAATTAATATTTAATGGAATTAATAACTTAGGTGATTTGGATCGAACGTGTTAAGTTCCGCAGGAGATCCAAGTCAAAACCTAAAAGAACAAATAGATTAAGTTTTGGATCAAACGTGTTAAGTTCCGCAGGCGATCCAAAATTTAATTTAAAAGAACACATGGTAGCTAGGAAAAGGTTCAGACCTTTGTACAAAATTTTTGTACAGTGGAACCTCTAGGCTTTCCGAGTAGCAACCAACAATTGGTATCAGAGCTAGGGATTTGCCTCTGTGTATTTGGTATTAGTTTAATTATGCACATGTCATACATAATTTAGGCAGGTTAATAGTAGGATGTGCTAACTTTGTGGATGCAGGATCCAACTATTATGGCTTATAGTTATTATGTGTGTGATTGGACCCTTGGACATGTCAAGGGCATTTTATTGTGTGTGCATGATTGTATTATAAAATACAGCAGGAGCTGTATTTAGTTTTATTAGGATTTTATTTTTTGATCTAGATACATGTACATTCCTTCGAGGAATATAGGATCGAAAAATGTAAAAATTCTATATATGTCGCAAATCGAATCTTGCAAGGCGTGGAACTTTTTGAGGACCAGAGGCGCAGCGGAACAAGGAGCAAGATGGATGCGACAACTAGACCCGGTGGCAGTGGCCAAAGATGGCAGCAGCTAGGGTTGGTGACACACGGAGGATAGCAATAGATAAAAGCCATAATAGTTGAAAATTAGATTTTCTATTTATTGCTTTTATATTGTGTTGTGTGTGTATGTTAGTATACATAGACTAGTATAGTTAAAAATTCTTCGTTTATAAATAACTAAGTGGGAGAGGGATTTTTAAATCCCATGGTCTCCATTACTGGTTTGTAAGTGATGCAAACAAGCTTGCGCGTTGGCTCTGAGTGCCTTCCTCCATAACGGATGAGCTTGTTGTGGATCACTAGAACAGACTTCCAATTTTGGATGACTATAGGAAGTTAATTAAGAGCGTGTGATCTTCCCCAACGGAAGGGGCATAATCTTATTAATGGACTTAGTGTCAAGTAATGGTATACACTTAGGCACGTCTAATAGTATCCTCCCCATCGGAGTCACTGCTATTATTTGTGTGACTGAAGAAAACCAACTATTAATTTGTCAAATAAATAGGTTGACAAGATAATTAAATTAAAAACCCCTCTTACAAATGTTTGATTTTGTATACGTCCACACTAACGTGGCATACAAAATTCACGGTGTTTGAGGTAATTTTATTTGTCATAAAGATTTATTGACAAGATAATTAATGGGTAAAACCCTCCTCTTACAAATGTTTAAATTTTGTATACGTCCACACTAACGTGGCATGCAAAATTCATGGTGTTTGAGGTGTTGGTGAATTTAAATAATATTGTTTGAGGAATCAATGTTATTTTAAATTCAAAGAGTTTTGACCAAATATTTGATCAAAGACAGATCAACTATTAATTTTATTTGTCATAAAGTAAAGTTGACGAGATAATAAAATTAATGAATAAAATCTCCTCTTCGATTTTGTATATACAAAATTCATGGAGATTTTAAGGAGTTGATCTTGACCAAATATTTTTGTGATTCTTAGGATGTTTGTCAATCCCTAGTAGTCATACTATAGAAAAAGACTTAGTAGTCCCAATTGTAATGATTGGAAATAGGACTTGGACATTAAGGTAGACTGTCTTCTTAGAACTAAGAACAATTTAGGTGTATTTAATTCATTAGTTGAAACATGTCTAGTGGTGTTATCTACCGTAACCTGGAGTGTAGATACAAGATGCCATTAATCATGTCTGCAATTCATTGGGTTCCAGGAAACCCGACAACTAAATGAAAGGTAAATCACCGTCCACATGGGCACTACTGTAAAAGTGGTAGTTATTGCAGTGTTTATCCTTTGATAAGAATAAAATATGGATTTTAAGTAATTGTTTTTACGTACCAAGTTTAGAAAGAACCTGATTTCAATTTCTAAACTATTATAGATATTGTGTCTATTTTGATAACAAAGTTGTTATCAAGAAAAATAGGGAAGTTATCTATTCTGGTATGATGGTTGACAATTTATAATCCAATAACTCCCACGATGCAACAAAAGGAAATTAGTAACACATCTTCTAATTTTAAGAGAAAGCAACCTTCAGAAAAGAACCAATTATATCTTTGGCATCTAAAAGCTAGGTTATACTTGAGTAGGATTCATTGGTAGCTGATGAACTTTTGGGTTCATTGGTAGTGGAAATCTTTCCAACCTGCGAGTCTTACTTAGAAGGAAAATAACCAAGAAGCTTTTAAGTGCAAGGGGTATGAAGTCAAAGATATGTTGAAATTGGTTCATTCTGATTTGTGTGATCCTATGACTATCCAGACAAGAGGTAGTATTGAATATTTTGTCTATTTTATAGACAACTATTCAAGATACAAATAAATTTACTTAATGTGCCGCAAGACTAAGTACTTTGATTAGTTCAAAGAGTACAAGGCTGATGCGGAGAAATGTTAAAGTAAAAGCCACTATGGTAAGATTGTAGTGGCAAGTACCTCTTGGGAGAATTTAGGAGTCACTTATCAGAAGTTGGATTTCAATCCCAACTAACTGCATCTGGTACACCCCAACAGAATGATGTGGTAGAAAGAAGGTATAGGACTCTTATGGAATAATTAGATAGATGATGAGTTATTCAGAAAATTACCAAATTTGTTTTAAGGATATGCTCTGGAAACGGAAGTGAACTAGTACCTTCCAAAGTCATAATTCTCTACTCATATAGAGTTGCTGAATAGGCGTAAGCCTATTTTGAAGCATATTCGGATTCGGATAATCCAGCACATATGAGAGATAATGATAAGTTGGATAGGAGTTCACTTGTTTGTAAGTTATCCTAGATAAATAAAAGTAGGTTTATAGTCTTAAAAATCAGAAGGTCATTGTTAACATCAATGACTGTTTTTTAGAAAAGGACTATATAATGAACCACGTGCTCATAAGTAAATTTGTTCTTAAGGAAATAATAAAAGACATGTCTAATCTAGTACCAACTGTACAAGATGAGATACCACAAGAAAAACTGCAACACGTATCACAAATGATACACAATTGCAGAAAATGCCTTGTCGTAGTGGGAGGGTTGTAGAGCAACCTTAAAAGATTCATGTTTTGGGAGAGTTTTTGGACTCGATTCCTGAAGGACATGAACCTGATCTCCGGACATATGACGATGCACTCCAAGATAAATATGCAGCACCTTGGCAAAGAGTAATGAATAATAGAATTAGAATATATGTATTCTAATAAAATCTGGAAGCTTGTAAAACCACCAAGTGGTATAAAAGCCTTTGGGTGTAAAAAGTCTATAATAGGAAAAGAAGGATAGATAGGAAGGTAGAAATCTTCAAAGCAAAGCTTGATGAAAAAGGAAACTTTTTTCACTGGTAGCCATGCTAAAATCTATCTGGATTCTTTTATCTATTTGGCAAGTGGATGTCAAGACAGCATTCCTTAATGGAAGTCTTAAAGAAAGCATCCATATAAAGCAACCAGAAGGGTTCATTGCAGAGGGCTAAGAGCATCTTGTGTAAGCTCAATCAGTCTATGGACTGAGGCAAAGCTTCAAGGTCTTGGAACATCCGGTTTATCAAAGTAATCCAGACCTATGGATTTATTTAGTAACCGGATAAGTCTTGTGTATACAAAAGGCGTGATGGAAACGTGGTGGTATTTCTTGTACTATACATAGATAATATTTTTGGTAGTTGGAAACAATATCAAAGTGTTGTCAGTAGTAAGGGTATGGTTGTCCAAACAATTCGATATGAAGGACTTGAGAGAATGTATATATTCTTGAGATCAAAATAATAAGGGATCGCAAGAAAAGAATATTTTACTTATCCCAAGCTTCATACATCGGAAAAATCCTTGCTCGTTTTAACATGCAAAACTCCAAGAAAGGTTTCTTACCTTTTTAGGATGGAGTAACTTTATCTAAAGATATGTCTCTGTAGACATCAAAGGAGATAAAGGAAATAAAGGCAGTTCTTTGTGCTTCGGCTGTCGGAAGCCTAATATATGCTATGCACGAGATCAGAAATCTGTTTTGCCAAGGGCATAGTTAGCAGATATCAAAGTAACCCTGGACAAGGATAGTAGACTGCAGTAAAGCATATAGTACCTTAGAAGCACTAGAGATTATATGCTAGCTTACAAGGCAGTTAATTTAGTCCTTGTGGGTTGCATGGATTTTGACTTCCAATCGGATAGGGACAATAATAAGTCAACCTCGGGGTTTTGTGTTTACTTTAGGAGGTAAAGTCATAATTATGGAAGAGTGATAAGCATAGGTGTTTTTCTGGACTCCGCCATAGAAGCTTAGTATATGGCAAGCCTCTGAGGTAGCCATAAAAGCTGAATGACTCAATAACCTCAAGATAGACTTAGATATGATTTATGGTTTGTCCAAAGATTATTACAATTTATTGTAATAATGTTGGTGCAGTAGCAAACACGAAGAAACCATAAGTCTATAAGGCAAGTAAACACAATAGAGCGCAAGTACCACCCAATACGAGAAATCGTATAAACGAGGAGAAGTTGTTGCCGCCTAGATTGCATCAGGTGATGACCTATAGATCCTTTCACTAAGGTCCTTAAGGCAAGAGCTTTTGATGGACATGTTGAAGAGCTAGGAATCAGATGTATGGCAGCAGATATGGCAGCTTAGTCTTTTAGTATAAGTGGGAGATTGTTAGAGTGTATACTAAAAGCCTAGCTTTTGGTATAAACATTTATCTAGAAATAAGAATCACATTGGTCAAATGTCTACATTTATGATAAATGTAGTTGTTCAATTAATTTATATTGTAGATAACATGGTGTGTGGTGTCACACACAGAAGATCATGTTATCAGTACCTTATAAATTATAAACAGTAGCTCACGACCATAATGGAAAGGAACAAACCATTGGAAGGTCGTAGTGTAATTATGTATTAGTTTATCTTAACTATATAATTACACTAGTACACTTAGGGTGTATTGAGTAGGACCATTAGAGGTCGTTTCTTTTATACTGACTTTATAAAGAAACAAAGACCTCAGTTATTATGGAAGTGTGTGCTCTTAATCCTAATATAATAACAAGCACATATATTTGATATTTATTTCTTTAATTTATCAATGGGTGAGATTTAGTTCGATGAATCAATAAGCCCGATAAGTTGAGAAATGATATCACTTATAGTGTGTGTTGTTGATTATAGAAGGAAATTGTGTCCTAGTGATCTAGGTTGAGAATGTCCCCAAGAGGAGCTCATAAGGATTGTCATGTTAAACTCTGCAGGTGGACTTAGTCCGACATGACGATGAAGTTGAGTGGTACTACTCTTGGAGCTAGATATTAATTAAGTGAGTTGTCAGTAACTTACTTAATTAGTGGGCATTTGTTATCTTAAACACAGGGAGACTAACACACTCATAATAAGAAGGAGCCCAAAAATGTAATTTGGGATTGGTGCGGTAGTTCAATAATAGTTCTTTAGTGGAATGAATTATTATTGATGAAATTAAGTTGTGTGTTCGGGGCGAACACGGGATGCTTAATTTCATCGGGAGACCAAAACCAATTCCTCCTCTCGGTCCCTATCGTAGCCTCTAGTATATAGAGATTTATACCCACCGCATACCCACCTTCTTACCCATCCAATGGGGTCGGCCAAGCTAGCTTGGAACCCAAGCTAGGGCCGGCCAAGTCCAAGTGGATGAGGCATGTAGGTGGCCGGCCAAAGCATGGGTCCCAAGCTTAGGTGGCCGGCCACTAGAATATTTAAAAAGGATTTTTATTGAAATTATTTCTTATGTGGATATCATGATTTTAAAAGAGAGTTTAAAAATTAAAAATTTCCTTTTATAGCTTTCTACAAAAGATTAAGAAAAGAGATTAATCTCTTTCCTTATTTGTAGTTTAAAAGGATGGTTTTAATTTTTGGTAAAAACTTTCCTTATTTGTAAATCACCTACATGTTTAAAAGAAAGTTTAAAATTTGAAATCTTTCCTTATTTGTTGATTAAAGGAGGATTTTAAATTTTAAGAAAACTTTCCTTTTTAATCATGTTCATGATTTAAAAGAGAGTTTAAATTAAATATTCTCTTTTATAAGTCTCTACAAAAGATTAAGAAAAGATTTGATATCTTTCCTTATTTGTAGTTTGAAAGAGATTTTAATTTATAGAGATAACTTTCTTTTTATCCACATGTTTAAAAGAAAGATTTTAATTTATTAAATTTTCTTTTTATAAACCAATCATGAAGGGATAAAAATTGTTAGAAATTTTTATAAATTTCTGAGACAATTTAGGAAGTTTTAATTAATTTAAATTTTCCTTGTTTTGGGGAGAAGAGTGGCCGGCCATTGAAAATTTAAAAGAGAAAATTGTTTTAATTAAATAAATTTTCCTTTTTAATGGCAAAAGAATTAAGGAAGTTTTTATTAAATTTTCCTTATTTGCCAAGACCAAGGATTATAAAAGAGGGGGTAGAGGTGCCTTCATGGTTGAACAACTCTATTCTATTCTTCCTCTCTTTTCCTCCTTGGTGGCCGGCCCTAGCTTCTTCCTCTTCTCTTCTTCTTGTGGCCGGCGGCAATCCCTCTTGGAGCTATTGATGGTGGCCGGTTCTAGCTAGGAGAAGAAAGAGAGAAAGGAGGTTTTATTTCTTGCATCCCTTGGAGCTTGGTGGTGGTGGCCGGACCTCTACTTCTCTTGGAGAATTTTGGTGGCCGAAACCTAGAAGGAAGAAGAAGGTGCTTGGTGGTTCTCATCTCGGAAGATCGTTGCCCACACAACGTCCGAGGTTAGAAGAGGAATACGGTAGAAGATCAAGAGGTCTTTCTAAAAGGTATAACTAGTATTTTTTCTTTCCGCATCATACTAGTTATTTTTGGAAATAATACCAAATACAAGAGGCTTACGATTCTAGTATTTCGAATTTATTTTCGATGTAGTGTTCTTATGTTTTCTTCTTTTCCTTATGATTTGATTATTCCTTTTGGTTAACCTAAAGTTATTTTAGGAAATTAAATATTATTTTTCTATAAAAGGTTTTGTCTAGTCGGTGGTGGTTGCTCCCATATCCAAGAAGGTCATGTGCCTCGCCACGTCAGTACTGGGAACCAATTATGGAAATTAATATTTAATGGAATTAATAACTTAGGTGATTTGGATCGAACGTGTTAAGTTCCGCAGGAGATCCAAGTCAAAACCTAAAAGAACAAATAGATTAAGTTTTGGATCAAACGTGTTAAGTTCCGCAGGCGATCCAAAATTTAATTTAAAAGAACACATGGTAGCTAGGAAAAGGTTCAGACCTTTGTACAAAATTTTTGTACAGTGGAACCTCTAGGCTTTCCGAGTAGCAACCAACAGTCATTGAAACGGTCTACACTCTGTGGACGAACGAGTGGAGAATCGCGATCTAGTAAGGTACGCTCTTAAATCTTTTCCTAGGAATGCCTTGTGGTCATCTATGGTAGATGCCTACAAGGTATCCAAGGATCTTTCCATTGTTAAACTAGATGAATTTTTCTGTGAGATGGAACTTCATGAGCTTGCTAACAAAGGTCAAAAAGAGAAGGGTATTGCTTTATTTGCAGGACCAAAGAGCAAGGAGGGAAGAAGGAAGAAGGAAAAGAAGAAGGAAAAGGAGATTTCCTCATCCACCTCTTCCGCCGAATCCGATGATGAAAGTGGATCATCATCAAGTGAGATGGCGAACTTCGTAGGAAGGATTATGAGAAGAAGCCGAAGATACAAAGGAAAATGTAAAACTAATGATCAAAATTTTGATAAATCTAATGTTATATGTTATGAGTGTAGCAAGAAAGGACACATTCGGAGCGAGTGTCCGAAGTTAAAGAGGAAGGAGGAACGAGCCAAAAAGAAGGAGGAAAGAGGCAAGAAGAAGAAGGCTCTCAAGGCCACTTGGGATGAGTCCTCATCAAGCTCATCGGAGGAAGAAGAGAAGATGGAAAAGAGCACACGACAATTAGCACTCATGGCAAGGGAGGTTTCGGACTCCGAAAGTGAGGGAGATTCGAGCGACGATTCAACCGCGGCTTCATCATCGTCGGATGATGAAGAGATAACCTCTTCTCATATAGAAAAGTGTTATAAGACTCACTCACTTATCTACATTGCTTAAAAAGTCAAAAACAGAAAATAAAGTGTTAAAAGAAGAAGTAAAAACCTTAAGGACCCTTAGGGAAGATGAGGTCGATGACCTACATCTAGAAGTCCTTGAGGATGAGAACAAGGCGTTAAAGGGTGAGGTTGAGAAACTCAAGAAAATGCTTGAGAAATTCTCAACTAGCTCTAAGACTCTAGACATGATTCTAAATGCCCAAAGGGCAGTCTACAACAAGGCCGGGCTAGGGTATCAACCCAAGGAGTCGAGTTTCATTTCTCTAATGTCTAGAACTCAAAATAGTAGATCACATGTTTCTAGGGCTCATGGAACTAGGAAAGGTATGACCAAGGCATGGGTTCCTAGGTCTTTTGTTGTAGAAGCATTAGGTCCCAAGATTTGGGTACCTAAAACCTCTATCTTCCGTGTCTTGTAGGCATTGGTCGAGGGGAGCATCTATCAACTTGGTTTGTTGATAGTGGATGCTCCAAGCACATGACCGGGGACAGTATACAACCATTCAAAACAAAAGTAGAGGTAATGTGTCTTTTGGTAATAATGGTAGCCTTAAGGTTGTAGGAGTTGGAGACATTCATATATCCGAATGTCTCCGTATCAAGAATGTCCTTCTAGTCAAGGGGATGACTTTTAATCTCCTAAGTTTCAGTCAATTGTGTGACACGGGTTACACAATTGAATTTCATTCAAGTCAATGTTTGGTTAAACACATTGACACACTTGACACGGTACTAGTAGGCACAAGGGTTGATAATATTTATCAAGTATCGTTTAAAAGTGCTACTAATGCTTTGATTAAGTGTTTCATGTCGAAAGAAGAAGAGTCTTGGCTATGGCATAGAAGGTTGGCACATGTAAACATGAAGAACATCCGGAAGTTGGCCAACCAAGGATTAGTGCGAGACTTACCCAGCATCAAGTACCAAAAGAACAAACTATGTGATGCATGTCAAATGGGTAAGCAAACAAAAGCATCTCATAAAGGTAAAAGCACTGTGAGTACATCTACTGCCTTAGACTTATTACATATGGATTTATTTGATTGTAACAATGCTATTTCATTGAATGGTAGTAGATATTGTTTAATAATTATTGATGATTTTACTAGATATACATGGACTTTCTTTTTAAAAACTAAGGATCAAACCATAGATATTTTTATTTCCTTTTGTAGAAGAACTGAAAATGAAAAATCGACAACAATTAAAACCATTAGAAGTGATCATGGTGGTGAATTTCAAAATCATAGGTTTTTAGAATTTTGTCAAGCAAAAGGGTATAGACATGAGTTCTCAACTCCAAGGACCCCACAGCAAAATGGGGTTGTGGAGAGAAAGAACCGAGTCTTACAAGAGGCTGCACGAAGCATGCTCAATGAGTACTCACTACCGAGTTACTTGTGAGCTGAAGCTGTGAATACAGCTTGCTATGTGCAAAACCAAATCCTGATACATAGGTTTTTAGGAAAGACTCCCCATGAACTTTAGTTTGGAAAACCACCTACAATTAAACATCTTAGGGTGTTTGGTTGTAAGGTGTTTATTTTGAACACCAAGGACCATCTTGGAAAATTTTCGGCCAAGGCTGATGAAGGGATACTGGTCGGGTACTCGCTCACCAGCAAAGCCTATCGGGTCTACAACAATAGGACTAAATTGATTGAGGAGTCCTCTGATGTAGCTTTTGAAGAAATCCCTAACTCAAATGATCAATCAAGGGACGTAGGAGAAATTCAATTTGAACTTAGAAGGCTAAGTTTGAATGATCAAAACATAGAAAGAGTCGAAATTGACTCTGATGGTGATGAGCAAAGGCAACAAAGAATTCAATCTGACTCTTTGCCTGATATCGAGTCCTTGCCTGTGCCTAGTGAGACCAGTCATGAGGCACCACCAACACCAAGACAATCTAGGATAGCCACTAGTCATCCCCAAGACCAAATTGTGGGAGACATCCACCAAGGGGTTAGGACTAGGTCATTCTTTAGAAATGAGTCTAATGAAGTCGCATTGATTTCAAAGATTGAACCAAAATTAGTTGATGAGGCATTGCGCGATCCTGATTGGATCATAGCTATGCAAGATGAGTTAGGTCAATTTGAAAGGAGCCAAGTGTGGGACTTAGTTCCTAGACCTAAGAAGACCACCATTATTGGAACTAAATGGGTCTTCAAAAATAAGTTAAATCAAAAGGGAGAAGTTGTAAGAAACAAGGCAAGACTGGTAGCCCAGGGCTATAGTCAAGTCGAAGGTCTCGATTATGATGAGACTTATGCTCCCGTGGCCCGATTAGAGTCCATTCGTTTGATGCTAGCTTTTGCTGCACATAGCGGTTTCAAGCTCTATCAAATGGATGTTAAATCTGTCTTCTTAAATGGGTTCATTAAAGAAGAAGTCTATGTTGAACAACCACCGGGATTTGTGAATACCGAAGCTCCAAACCACGTGTACAAGCTCAAGAAAGCACTTTATGGGCTTAAGCAAGCACCACGAGCTTGGTACGAAAGGTTGTCAACGTATTTACTAGAAAAGGGATTTGTGAGAGGCCAAATAGACCCAACACTATTTCTGCGTAGAGATGGTGAAAATATTTTTGTAGCCCAAGTGTATGTCGATGACATAATTTGTGGATCAAATAACAAGGGCTATTTGAATGACTTTATTTCTCACATGGAAAGTGAGTTTGAGATGAGTCTAGTAGGAGAATTGACATTCTTCCTTGGACTTGAAATCAAACAAACTCGAGATGGAATTTATGTCCATCAGACGAAATACACTCAAGAGATGCTCAAAAAATTCAAAATGAGTGACTCTAAGGAAGTAACCACTCCAATGGCGACAAGCACTCGTCTTGACAATGATGAGAGTGGGAAACCAGTTGATCTAACGCAATATAGAAGCATGATCGGTAGTCTTCTATATCTCACAGCTAGTCGACCGGACATACTTTTTGCTGTGGGTATGTGCGCTAGATATCAAGTTTGTGCCAAGGAATCTCATTTAACTGCAGTAAAGAGAATTCTGAGATATCTCAAAGGCACAATGAGAGTAGGACTGTGGTACCCTCGTACGGAGTCTTTTGATTTGATAGGCTATACCGATTCCGATTATGCTGGATGCAAATTGGATCGGAAAAGTACTAGTGGGGGTTGTCAATTTTTAGGTTCATCATTGGTCAGTTGGTCAAGTCGGAAGCAACATTGTGTTGCTCTCTCCACGACCGAGGCTGAATACATTGCCATGGGAGAGAGTGTATCACAATTGTTGTGGATGATTCACACTCTAGAAGATTATGGACTCTCGTATAAAGGAGTGCAAGTGTTGTGTGACAACATTAGCACAATAAACCTAACGAAAAATCCAGTCCATCACTCAAGGACCAAACACATTGAAGTGTGTCATCACTTCATTAGAGATCACATAGCTAGGGGAGACATTGCACTCACATATGTTGAGTCAAAGTCAAACCTAGCCGACATTTTCACCAAACCCCTCTCGGAAAATGAATTTAGTCACTTAAGGAGGGAGTTGGGGATGTGTTTGGCTCAATAAGTCCTTTTGACCACATCATGATCACTAAGGACCATTGAAATGACAAGAGAAATTGGGAAAATAATTTGGATTACTTGGGAACATCTCACACAAACTATAAGGTTTAACAAAATATTTTTGTTTGCTAGAAATGGGGTGAGATGCTAGGATCAACTAAATTATTCAAAATGTATCATGCATCCCTTGAATAATTAGATTGAAGAGATATAGATTGAGTATGGGGAAGACCTTTACACAATTCATGTGTAATTGGTTCCTAGATCTTACTCATATATTCCAACCAAGGAATCTTGGTTGGACCTATGTCTAGAAATTCTCTAACCTTGTTGTGTTGATTGATACCATTGCTTGATACCTTCCTGTTTGAATTTAGGACAAGTTGGTGAAAAAAAAAATATTTTGACAAACTTGGAACTATTCATTGCAAGGATATATTTAGGTCAAGTTGATTGAAAATTTCAATATATTTTGACAAACTTGGAACTACTCATAACAAGGGGATATTTTGAACCGATAGCCTGAGTACTTGTTTCACTATAAATCATGTTTTCAACAAACAAGCAAACAAAGTAAACTTATTCAGCACATCTGTTATGATGTATCTGAAAAAGTTTCGCGCCCTAAATAATTCTAAACCATTAGAGCTCCTCATTAGAAAATATTCATTGGTATCACTGAATATATTCTGTGGGCTCTCCGGATCCTAGGTTCTGAACTTGGAAGCTGTTAAACCAAAATTTCAGAGCTTTTGATAAGAATTTCAGAGGCTGAAATCGCTGACTATCAGATACTGATCGGTCCAGGGACCGATCAGGATGATATCTGATCGGTCTCTACGACCGATCAGGGGCGTATGCTCAGTTACTGATCGACCTCTGATCGGTCCAGGGACCGATCAGGAGGTTCCCTGATCGGTCTCCACGACCGATCAGGAGGATATGGCACGCGAGGCTCCCTGATCGGTCTCAACGACCGATCCAGGAATTCCCTGACCGATCAGGACGTTCCCTGATCGGTCAGGATTTCTCCTGATCAGACAGCCGTCCGATCTTCTGATCTTCTGACCCTCTTTTAACTTCTCCCCATCCCTCGCTCTCTCATTTCACGCCGAAACCCTAGCCGAACCCCTCCTCAGTCCCGACTCTCCTCTTCATCCTCTCCGAAAACCTCAGATGGCGCCCAGGTAACTCTCCTTCTTCCCGAGATTTGTTCATTCTTAGCATTTTGGCTTCTTTTCACAGTTTCTCTATGTGTGTTGTCTCGGTTCTCTCTGTGTGGCTCCCGTGGACTCCCATTTGCCCCGACCGTGTCCCAATCTTTATCTATTTAGGAAGAAAGCAGCCGGTGAAGGTTCTTCTAAGTCCCCAGCTGAGAAATCCAAGTCCCATGCACCCTCCCGACATCAACCATCCTCCTCTTCAAGGTTTCCGAACCAACAATTTGAACAGGCCTTTCAACAGAGGACTTTCAAGCTGCTTCCATGTCGATCTGTAGATCGAAAATTCATGGATGAGTTTTGTCCCACTATAACCGAGACCCTAGCCTACTATAAACTTGATTCTTTAGTCTACTTAGAGAGGGATATCAACTATGACTTAGTTTCGGAATTTTACAACAATCTTCAGCAGATCGGTATTGGTGCTTATAGGACCAGAGTTGCCAAAAGGACTGTTGATTTCTCCATTGTAGAATTCTTTGAGTATCTGGGTTGTCGGAAGTCTTCAGGAGATCCTTTTTCTCTGTATCCTGATTTACCGGACCCACTACCTGTTGGTTGCTACTCGGAAAACCTATAGGTTCCACTGTACAAAAATTTTGTACAAAGGTCTGAACCTTTTCCTAGCTACCATGTGTTCTTTTAAATTAAATTTTGGATCGCCTGCGGAACTTAACACGTTTGATCCAAAACTTAATCTATTTGTTCTTTTAGGTTTTGACTTGGATCTCCTGCGGAACTTAACACGTTCGACCCAAGTCTCCTTAAGTTATTAATTCCATTAAATATTAATTTCCATAAAAGGTTCCCAATACTGACGTGGCGAGGCACATGGCCTTCTTGGATATGGGAGCAACCACCACCGACTAGACAAAACCTTTAATAGAAAGCTAATATTTAATTTCCTAAAATAACTTTAAGTTAACCAAAGAGAACAATCAAATCACAAGGAAAAGAAAAGACAAAAGAACACAACTTCGAAAAAACATATTCGAAATTCTAGAACGTAAGCCTCTTGTATTTGGTATTATTTCCATAAATAACTAGCATGATGCGGAAATAGAAATTACTAGTTATACCTTGTAGAAAAAACCTCTTGATCTTCTACCGTATTCCTCTTCTAACCTCGGACGTTGTGTGGGCAACGATCTTCCAAGATGAGAAACCACCAACCACCTTCTTCTCCTCCAAGCAAGGTTCGGCCACAAAAGAAAAGCTTTACCAAGGAGAAAAACCAAAATACTAACCAAGCTCCAAGAGATGCTAGCTTTCTCTCCTTCTTCTTCTTCTTCTCCGAGTAGTATCCGGCCACCACAAGAACTCCAAGGGAGAGGGAGAGGTTCGGCCACCACAAGAGGAAGAGAAGGAGATGATGGCCGGCCACACCAAGGAACAAAAGAGGGAGAGGAATAATAGATGTTGTGTCTCATGAAGGCACCCTCACTCCTTCTTTTATATTCCTTGGCCTAGGCAAATTAGGAAATTTAATTACAATAAAATTTCCTCAATTTTCTTGACATGATTTAATTTAGAAAAATAAAATAAATTTTCCAAATCAAACTTCAATGGCCGGCCACATCATTGGAGAACAAATTGGACAAGTTTTAATCAACAATTAAAACTTCCTAATTTGTTTCCGGAAATTTTAAAAAATAAAATTTCTCTTTAAAATCTCTTCATGGTTGATAAAAGGAAATTTCTATAATTTTAATTTTATCAACATGTGAATAATTTTTAAAGAAAAAAAATAAAACATCTCTCCAATCTACAAATAAGGAAAGAGATCTAATCTCTTTCTTTAATCTTTTATAGATCTTTTACAAGAGAGATATTTTAATTTTAATTCTCTTTAAATTATATCTTCCACATAATAATAAAAATTAAAATTAAACCCTTTTTAATTTAATTTGGCCGGCCCCACTAGCTTGGGTTCAAGCTAGGTCACCCAATTTTATACCTAGGCCGGCCCTAGCTTGGTTCCCAAGCTAGCTTGGCCGGCCCCCTTATTGGTGGGTATAGAAGGTGGGTATAGGTGGGTATAGAACTCTATAAATAAGAGGCTACGATAGGGACCGAGAGGAGGAATTGGTTTTGGTCTCCCGATAAAATTAAGCATCCCGTGTTCACCCCGAACACACAACTTAATTTTATCAATGATAATTCATTCCACTAGAGAACTATCATTGAACTACCGCACCAATCCCAAATTACATTTTTGGGCTCCTTCTTATTATGAGTGTGTTAGTCTCCCTGTGTTTAAGATATCGAATGTCCACTAATTAAGTGAGTTACTGACAACTCATTTAATTAATATCTAAGTCCAAGAGTAGTACCACTCAACCTTATTGTCATGTCGGACTAAGTCCACCTGCAGGGTTTAACATGACAATCCTTATGAGCTCCTCTTGAGGACATTATCAACCTAGTATCTCTAGGACACAGTTTCCTTCTATAATCAACAACACACACTATAAGTAATACCATTTCCCAACTTATCGGGTTTATTGATTCAACGAACTAAATCTCACCCATTGATAAATTAAAGAAATAAATATCAAATATATGTGCTTGTTATTATATTAGGATTAAGAGCACATACTTCCATAATAACCGAGGTCTTTGTTCCTTTATAAAGTCAATATAAAAGAAACGACCTCAAATGGTCCTACTCAATACACTCGAGTGTACTAGTGTAATTATATAGTCAAGATAAACTAATATCTAATTACACTACGACCTTCTAATGGTTTGTTCCTTTCCATTTTGGTCGTGAGCTACTGTTTATAATTTATAAGGAACGATAACATCATCTTCTGTATGTGACACCACATACTATGTTATCTACAATATAAATTAAATGAACAACTACAAACAAATGTAGATAATTAGACCAAATGTGATTCTTTATTCATAATAAATGTTTACAAAGCTTAGGCTTTCAGTATACATTCCAACAATCTCCCACTTATACTAATGACTAAGCTGCCATATCTTCTACCATACATCTGATTCCCATTCCTTCCACATGCCGATCGAAAGCTTTCAAGGGCCTTAGTGAAAGGATCCGCCAGGTTATCCGATGCAATCTTGGCGATGACAACTTCTCCTCGCTCACGATATCTCGTATCGTGGTACTTGCGCTCTATATGTTTACTCGCCTTATGAGCTCGTGGTTCCTTCGAGTTTGCAATTGCACCGCTATTATCACAATAAATTGTGATGATCTTGGGCAAACCAGGAATCACATCTAAGTCCATTAGAAAGTTCTGAGCCATACGCTTCTTTAGCCGCCTCGAGGCTGCTACATACTCGACTTCCATGGTTGAGTCCGAAACGCATTTCTGCTAACACTCCTCCATGAAATGGCTCCACCTCCTAAAGTAAACACATAGCCTGATGTAGACTTCATGTTATCCCTATCTCGATGGAAATCAATCCGTGTAACCCACAGGGAGCGGATCGTCTGCTTGGTAAACTAGCATATAATCTCTAGTCCTTCTCGTGTACTTCAATATATGCTTTACCGCAGTCCAATGTCCTTGTCCAGGTTACTCGATATCTGACCATGGCAAAACAGATATCGGTCTCGTATATAGCATTGCATACATTAGGCTTCCTACACCAAGCATAAGGAACTGCTTTCATGTCCTCTATCTCTTTTGATGTCTTTGGAGACATCTCTTTAGATAGAGCTACTCCATGTCTAAAAGGTAAGAAACCTTTCTTGGAATCTTGCATGCTAAAACGAGCAAGGATTGTATCTATATATGAAGCTTGGGATAGACACAACATTCTTTTCTTACGATCCCTTATAACTTTGATCCCAAGAATGTGTGCACATTCTCCTAAGTCCTTCATATCAAATTGTTTGGACAACCATACCCTTACGTCTGATAATACCTTGACATTGTTGCCAATTAACAAAATATCATCTACGTATAGTACAAGAAATACCACCACGTTTCCGTTACACTTCTTATATACACAAGACTCATCCGGACTTTGAATAAATCCATATGACTGGATTACTTCATTAAACCGGATGTTCCAAGACCTTGAAGCTTGCTTCAGTCCATAAATGGACCGATTGAGCTTGCACACTAGATGCTCTTTGCCTTTTCCAATAAACCCTTCTGGTTGCTTCATATGGATGTTCTCTTCAAGACTTCCATTAAGGAAAGTCCTTGACATCCATTTGCCAAATCTCATAATCCATATGAGCAAGAATGGATAAGAGTATCCGGATAGACTTAAGCATGGCTACTGAAAAGGTCTCCTCATAATCGATTCCCTCTTTTGAGTGTACCCTTTGCAACAAGCCTAGCTTTGAAGGTTTCTACCTTCCCGTCATCCTCTTTTCCTTTTGTAGATCCACTTGCATCCAACGGCTTTTACACCATCGGTGGTTCTACAAGCTCCCAAACCTTATTAGAGTACATGGACTCTATTTCGAATTCATTGCCTTTTGCCAAGATCCATCTATATCTTGGAGTGCTTCATATATCCGGGGATCGGGTTCATGTTTACCCGGATCAAGTCCAAGACTCTCCCAAAACATGAATCTTTCAGTCGCTTCACAACCCTCCCACTACGACGAGGCACCGCTGTGGTTGTGTATCATGTGTGACACGTGTTGCGCTCTTGTGATACTTCATCTTGTCCTGTTACTGAAGTAGACATGTCCTCTAAGTTCTTCTAAAACAACTTTGCATCGGGCTTGTGATCCATTATATAGTCTTCTTCTAAAACCGGCATTGGTGCTAACAATGACCTTCCGTCTTTAGGACTATAAAATAAACCACCTTCGCTTCCTTTGGGATATCCTACAAACACGCGAACTTCATACGGGATTCTAACTTATCAAGATCTGGTTTCAAGACATGTGCCGGACTACCCCAATCCGAATATGTCTTAGATGGGCTTTCGCCTATTCCACAATTCTATGGGAGTAGAAGAAACTGAATTAGAAGGTACTAAGTTCGAACGTATACTGCTGTTTCCAGAGCATATCCCCAAAACGAATTTGGTAATTCTGAATAACTCATCATTGATCTAACCATCTCCATAAGAGTCCTATTCCTTCGCTCTGCCACACCATTCTGTTGGGGTTCCGGACAATTGGGATTGAATCCGGCCTCGATAAGTAATTCCTAAACTCTTCTAAGAGATATTCGCCACCACGATCGATCGTAGTGTCTTGATACTTTACCTAGTCGTTTCCACATCACCTTGTATTCTTTGAACTTATCAAAGCACTTTGACTTCGCATTAGGTAAATGTATCCATATCTTGAATAATCGCCCATGAAAGAGACAAAATATTCAAAACCTCCTCTTGCCCGGACGGACATAGGACCACACAAATCGAGTGAACCAATTCTAACACTTCTTTGGGTCTATACCCCTTGGCCTTGAACGGCCTCTTGGTCATTTTACCTTCCAAGCGATTCACAAGTTGGAAAATTTTCCAACTCTAATGAACCAAAGTCCATCGGCTATAAGCCTCGAATCCTACTTAAGTTAATATGACCAAGCCTTAGATGCCAAAGATATGCTTGGTTCATTTCGGTTCTTTTCTCTTATTAGAATTAGAAGATGAGTTATAAATTTCCATGTTTTGCTTTGTGGAAGAAATTGATTTAAAGTATACAAATTGTCAACTAATGCACCAGTAGATAATCACTTTATTTCTTTTAATAACTACATCATATTAAAGGAAACTGAATATCCATCTAAAAACAGTTTAGAAACCAAATTAAATTCTTTCTAAAACCGGGTACATAAAGACAATTTCTTAAAACCAAATTCCTATTTCTACTAAAAGATAAGTAGACGTCTCCCACTGCAATACTGCCACCTTAGTAGCATTGCCCATGTAGACGGTAATTTCTCCTTCAGATAGTCGTCGGGTTTCCTGGAACCCCTGCAAGGAATTGCAGACATGATCAGTGGCTCCGTATCTACACACCAGGTGCTTGTAGATAACACCGCTAAACATGTTTCAACAACTAGAGTATGAGATATACCTTTGTTTTGGTTCCTACAAGGACAACCGCCTTCCAATGTCCCGCTCGCTTACAGATGAAGCATTTGCCCTTCTTCTTCATTCCAAACTTTAAATCCGACTGAGATTTATTCACTTTCTTTCTTGAACCCTTGTTTCTTCTTCTTCTTCCTTTCGGTTTAGAAGTAGAACCATTTTCAAGATAGTGAATTTGAGCATTGTGACGAAATAATCCTTCAGCTGCTTGAAGTCAGGAGTTCCGCTAATGAATAAACCCTCTTATTCATATTATAGTTCAAACGAAACTTCTTAGCGTTTGGAGGATCATATCGATCCGGGTTTCCCATCAATTTCTCCTCCAAGGATCAGTATCTCGTTCGGATAAGCCATCATCTTTAGGATATGATCCTCACAGGAGTACCCTCTTGCATGGTCATCATTATCTTTCTCATGGCTTCTTGCCTAGAAGCCCTATCTTGATGACCAAAGAGTTCCTTGAGATTGTTTATAATATCATAGGCGTTGGTAAATCTTGATGTTGCAATACATTTGACATTGAAGCCAAAATGTAACACCGCGCCATCTCATCCGCTTTTACCCATTTCCTATGATATTCAATCTCCTCTTGGGTAGATTCACCATGGGTGCATCAGGGCAATCTCAGTCAAGACATATTTATAGCTTTCAGTAGTAAGAACAATGTCCAGGTTTCTTTTCCAATCTATGTAGTTTGGTCCAGTAAGTCTATTCTGTTGAAGTATGATGGACAGTGGGTTGAAAGACATCCTAAGAATCACAAATAACTTTTGGTCAGAACTCTAAATTTAGAATAATATTGATTCCTCAAACAATACTATTTTAAATTAACCAACACCTCATAACACCGTGAATTTTGTATGCCACGTTAGTGTGGACGTATACAAATTCAACATTTGTAAAAGGAGGGTTTTAACCCATTAATTTTATTATCTTGTCAACCTAACTTTTTGACATATAAAATTAATAGTTGGTATCATTTGGTCACACAAATAATAGTAGTGACTCCGTTAGGGAGGATACTATTAGATGTGTCTAAGTGTATACCATTACTTGACACTAAGTCCATTAATAAGATTATGCCCCTTCCGTTGGGGAAGATCACACGCTCTTAATTAACTTCCTATAGTCATCCAAAAATGGAAGTCTGTTCTAGTGATCCGCAAACAAGCTCATCCGTTATGGAGGAAGGCACTCATAGCCAACGCGCAAGCTTGTTTGCATCACTTACAAACCAGTAATGGAGACCATGGGATTTATTTAAAAATCCATCTCCCACTTAGTTATTTATAAATGAGGAATTTTAACTATGCTAGCCTACTAAACTTGTAAACTAACATGCACACACAGCATAATATAAAAGCAATAAATTGAAAATCTAATTTTCAACTATTATGGCTTTTATCTTTAATTGTCCTTCGTGTGTTGTCATCCGAAGCTGCTGCCATATTTGGCCACCGCCACCGGGTCTAACTGTCGCATCCATCTTGCTCCGAGTTCCGCTGCGCCTCTGGTCCTTAGAAGGTTCCACGCTTTGCAAGATTCGATCCGCGACATAAATAGAATTTTACATTTTGATCCTATATTCCATAAAAGGAATGTACATGTATCTAGATCAAAAATAAAATCCTAATAAAACTAAATACAGCTCTGTATTTTAATACAATCATGCACACACATATAAATTGCCCTTGACATGTCCAAGGGTCCAATCACACACATAATTAACTAAAAGCCATAATAGTTGGATCCTGCATCCACAAAGTTAGCACATCCTACTATTATCCTGCCTAAATTATGTATGACATGTGCATAATTAAACTAAATACCAAATACACAGAGGCAAAACCCTAGCTCGATACCAATTGTTGGTTGCTACTCCGGAAAACCTATAGGTTCCACTGCACAAAAATTTTATACAAAGGTCCGAACCTTTTCCTAGCTACCATGTGTTCTTTTAAATTAAATTTTGGATCGCCTGGAACTTAACACGCTTGATCCAAAACTTAATCTATTTGTTCTTTTAGGTTTTGACTTGGATCTCCTGCGGAACTTAACACGCTCGACCCAAGTCTCCTTAAGTTATTAATTCCATTAAATATTAATTTCCATAAAAGGTTCCCAGATCGACGTGGCGAGGCACATGGCCTTCTTGGATATGGGAGCAACCACCACCGACTAGACAAAACCTTTAATAGAAAGCTAATATTTAATTTCCTAAAATAACTTTAAGTTAACCAAAGAGAACAATCAAATCACAAGGAAAAGAAAAGACAAGAGAACACAACTTCGAAAAAACATATTCGAAATTCTAGAACGTAAGCCTCTTGTATTTGGTATTATTTCCATAAATAACTAGCATGATGCGGAAATAGAAATTACTAGTTATACCTTGTAGAAAAAACCTCTTGATCTTCTACCGTATTCCTCTTCTAACCTCGGACGTTGTGTGGGCAACGATCTTCCAAGATGAGAAACCACCAACCACCTTCTTCTCCTCCAAGCAAGGTTCGGCCACAAAAGAAAAGCTTTACCAAGGAGAAAAACCAAAATACTAACCAAGCTCCAAGAGATGCTAGCTTTCTCTCCTTCTTCTTCTTCTTCTCCGAGTAGTATCCGGCCACCACAAGAACTCCAAGGGAGAGGGAGAGGTTCGGCCACCACAAGAGGAAGAGAAGGAGATGATGGCCGGCCACACCAAGGAACAAAAGAGGGAGAGGAATAATAGATGTTGTGTCTCATGAAGGCACCCTCACTCCTTCTTTTATATTCCTTGGCCTAGGCAAATTAGGAAATTTAATTACAATAAAATTTCCTCAATTTCCTTGACATGATTTAATTTAGAAAAATAAAATAAATTTTCCAAATCAAACTTCAATGGCCGGCCACATCATTGGAGAACAAATTGGACAAGTTTTAATCAACAATTAAAACTTCCTAATTTGTTTCCAGAAATTTTAAAAAATAAAATTTCTCTTTAAAATCTCTTCATGGTTGATAAAAGGAAATTTCTATAATTTTAATTTTATCAACATGTGAATAATTTTTAAAGAAAAAAAATAAAACATCTCTCCAATCTACAAATAAGGAAAGAGATCTAATCTCTTTCTTTAATCTTTTATAGATCTTTTACAAGAGAGATATTTTAATTTTAATTCTCTTTAAATTATATCTTCCACATAATAATAAAAATTAAAATTAAAATCCCTTTTAATTTAATTTGGCCCCCACTAGCTTGGGTTCAAGCTAGGGCCGGCCACCCAATAATATACCTAGGCCGGCCCTAGCTTGGTTCCCAAGCTAGCTTGGCCGGCCCCTTATTGGTGGGTATAGAAGGTGGGTATAGGTGGGTATAGAACTCTATAAATAAGAGGCTACGATAGGGACCGAGAGGAGGAATTGGTTTTGGTCTCCGATAAAATTAAGCATCCCGTGTTCACCCCAACACACAACTTAATTTTATCAATGATAATTCATTCCACTAGAGAACTATCATTGAACTACCGCACCAATCCCAAATTACATTTTGGGCTCCTTCTTATTATGAGTGTGTTAGTCTCCCTGTGTTTAAGATATCGAATGTCCACTAATTAAGTGAGTTACTGACAACTCATTTAATTAATATCTAAGACCAAGAGTAGTACCACTCAACCTTATTGTCATGTCGGACTAAGTCCACCTGCAGGTTTAACATGACAATCTTTATGAGCTCCTCTTGAGGACATTATCAACCTAGTATCTCTAGGACACGCTTCCTTCTATAATCAACAACACACACTATAAGTAATACCATTTCCCAACTTATCGGGTTTATTGATTCAACGAACTAAATCTCACCCATTGATAAATTAAAGAAATAAATATCAAATATATGTGCTTGTTATTATATTAGGATTAAGAGCACACACTTCCATAATAACTGAGGTCTTTGTTCCTTTATAAAGTCAGTATAAAAGAAACGACCTCAAATGGTCCTACTCAATACACTCTGAGTGTACTAGTGTAATTATATAGTCAAGATAAACTAATATCTAATTACACTACGACCTTCTAATGGTTTGTTCCTTTTCCATTTTGGTCGTGAGCTACTGTTTATAATTTATAAGGTACTGATAACATCATCTTCTGTATGTGACACCACATACTATGTTATCTACAATATAAATTAAATGAACAACTACAAACAAATGTAGATAATTAGACCAAATGTGATTCTTTATTCATAATAAATGTTTACAAAGCTTAGGCTTTCAGTATACATTCCAACACTACCTCCTCCTTTTGATGTGTCACCTGATACCATTTATGAGTATTTCTTTGGACATCCTAGACCAGATGGACTGGATGAGTTGGATGTCGAGTTTTCCACTTTTGCGGCCCTGAGACTGTCTCCTCCTGACTATATCCTGTTTAAGATAGTCACCAATTGTCTTCTTCCGATCACATCCAAACCTTTGGCAGAGATCCGATCATACCACTGCCTGATGCTCTATGGCTTGCGTCGCCGTCTTGATTTTGATATCATGGCGAGCATCTATTGTTCGATCATCTCTTATTCTCAGCCTAGCAGCTCCACCATTTATATGCCTTATGGGCATATAATTACAGATTGGCTCGAGACCCTTCAGATAGATGTGTCTAAGGGTAGGATAGTGAAGATGGTTAGACAGGACTGCAGACTTGGGAAACGAGCATTTTCCAAGTCCGGTATCTTGGGGGAGAATGGGACGGTTCGGTGGAAGGATGGGAGAGTTCTGGGAGAGCTACCACGGGCACTTCCTCGACAAGCTGCTCCTCCTCCTCCTCCTGTTGCTGGTGAGGCCGACCCTGACCTGCGGTGGCAGATTGCGGAGCTGGAGAGCCGTTTCGATCAGCACGATGAGCTACTGGCAGCTGAGCTCCATGGACTGCGCGTACGCATCGACCAGCGCTATGATGATCTCCGCAGTCAGCAGCTGGTGACGCAGCAGCTGCTTCTGGGCTGGATGGCCAACTACCCACCTCCGCAGCGTTACTATGGTCATCCACCTTCGGGCTCCAGCATACCTCCTCAGGGTTACGAGCCTCCTGCAGATGATGATGATGCTCCTCATGTTGAGAACGTTGATTGATACAGTCTGTGTGTCACCTTGTCTGTCTGTATTTTTGTATGCTATTTGATGGATATCTTTGTCTGACCTGATACTTATGCTACTCATATATTATGCTACTCTTATATTTTTGCTATTCATTTGTCCATTTCTTGCTTTTACTTATGCTTCAGTTCATATTAATATGCTGTTCCTATGCCATAATTTGATTGTATCTTCTGTCTTTCTTATTGTCATATTGTGACCTTAGAGGGAACTCTAGGTACATTAAGAGAAGGCAGTATGGGTTAAGGGGAAGCCTTTTGAGTTTTTGTCACCTCATTTGCACCTTTTCGGTGTTTGACAAAGGGGGAGAGGATACCTAAGTTTAGAAATGTATGAAAGCTTGATTTTAGGGGAGATGATAACGGGAAGGATCTTGATTCCCGTCATTGACTTGGTGGTGTATCCATCTTAGGGGGAGGATCTTGATTCCCCTAAAATTATGAAAATAAGAATATCTCTGATCTAAACTTAAATCGTGTTGTCAAACAACAAAAAGGGGGAGATTGTTGATACAGTCTGACCTGGCTGTTGTTTTGATGTTGACACTGATTTAAGTTTGTATCAGATGTTAATTGAACTGATCAAGGGTGATCAGGCGGATGGAAAAAGTCCAAGTTGGAAACTTGGCACGCGGAGTCGGAGAGGGCTCGGTAGCTCGTTCTCCTGACTAGGTCAGAGAGGGCTAGGTAGCTCGCTCTCTGGACCTGACTAGGTCAGAGAGGGCTCGGTAGCTCGTTCTCTGGACCTGATGGAGTCGGAGAGGGCTCGGTAGCTCGTTCTCCTGACTAGGTCAGAGAGGGCCCGGTAGCTCGCTCCCTGGACCTGACTAGGTCAGAGAGGGCTCGGTAGCTCGTTCTCTGGACCTGATGGAGTCGGAGAGGGCTCGGTAGCTCGTTCTCCTGACTAGGTCAGAGAGGGCTAGGTAGCTCGCTCTCTGGACCTGACTAGGTCAGAGAGGGCTCGGTAGCTCGTTCTCTGGACCTGATGGAGTCGGAGAGGGCATGGTAGCTCGTTCTCCGGATTAGGTCAGAGAGGGACCTAAGTGAACATTCCATGGCACATTGGATCGGTCGGTAGACCGATCCAGTGACACATGAATTAGTGGAACGGTCGGCAGACCGATCCAGTGAAACTGAGTTCCATGGATCGGTCTGATGACCGATCAGATGACACTCAGTAGCACACTGAGTGAAATCTGAGATGACACTCAGTAGCACACTGAGTGCAATCTGATCGGTCAGGGAGACCGATCAGGAGAAGAGCCTGCAGAAGAGAGAAAGGGGTGGATCGGTCAGGTGACCGATCCACACTCAATCTGATCGGTCTCTACGACCGATCAGAATGGCCTCAGACCGATCAGGATGTTACCTGATCGGTCCAAGGCACTATGATCGGTCTGGTGACCAATCCACACACTCTGATTTGTTCGCTGTATCAGCGATTCCTTCACTGCTTTTGATATACCTCATTCATTTATGTGATATAATCCTCTGTGTTGTTAGCTTTTGAGTTTGCAGGTTAATAGGTATCATTCCAAGCCTAATTTCAAATTAAGTTCATAAGAGGAATGCGACAAATGGTCTTTCTGCTGGTTTCAGCGGCGCATGGTGCATTTCAGGCATCAACGGATACTGCTGTGATCTGGCTGCGATCTGCTTGACTCCTGGGGATTGGTTCGAGCTCAGAAGACGCCAGTGATGACTGTGATATCATTGGTGTGAGTTCAGAGAACCAAGGTAAGGAGGAAGAGGGATTGGCTGCAGCGCTGATTCGCGCAGTTTTTGACCAGATCGGTGACAGCAGAGATCAAGTTTGAGAAGCAGTAAAAACAGCGAGAGGAGAGAATAGAACACAACAAGAGAAAGCTTGAAAGAAAAGTCTGTGCTACGGTGCGAAGTTCTTGAGCTCTCGGGTCAACTGCGATCTCTGTTCTGCTACTGATCCTCGCGTGGTTGTAAGCATTTTTATTCTCCTTTGCCACCGAGCTTCTGTAAGTCTCGTGCTTTAACTTAGATATTTCTTGAGACGTTGTGGGGAGGTTACTCCACCGAGAAGGAGGATTTGTAGCCGGAAGTTATCCGGGGTGCGATCTACCGAAGATCAAGGAGTCGTCCACCTTACGGACACGCCGAGGAGTAGGGGCAAGTTATCCTCGAACCTCGTAAATCCTAGTGTTAGTGTGCTTGTGTTTTTGTTTTCCTTTAGTTGTCTAATTCCGCTGTGCTAACAATTATCTGTGTAGAAGTTTTGTTTAAGTTTTTAAAAGGGGCTATTCACCCCCCCTCTAGCCATCTAAGATCCCAACACTCGGGGCTCGACAACTATGACAGATCGTGACCTAGTCGCGATCTTACCTAGCGACGACGATAGAGAGATTTTAATTTTGAAGAAGAGATTATTTCATGCTTAGGTATCGCTCTAATACCATTGTTGACAGTGCTAAGCATGAAAAACAGTAAATACCTAAATTGTAAACACTTACAACGATCTCTTGCAGATCTGCAATCGGTGCTGGTAAGATTTGCTGACGGAAGAACGATCACAGAATCGGAAAGTTCTTCATGGTTCAAAAACCAAATCCCTCTTGCGAGATTGGACAAACCAATCTTGAATGCTCTTCTATCCTTTTACAATCTTGTGCGCATGGACGAACCTTACACAGTGACCTTTCCCATATGGGACGAACCCTTTCTCAATTTTGCACACGACAAGTCCCATCCCCCTTTTTTTTTTGCTTGGACGCATATATATATTGAGGAAGATGACTGTTTCTCTTCCTCCATTAATGGGGAAATGAATGGGCTAGAAGATTAAGGGGAAGGGGTGCCCTTTAATCTTCCAACATTCTCCTTTCATCTACCAACAATGCTCTTAACCGCGGTGTGTTTAATGAGGTTGGTGTAGCTGTGAGATACCATCTTCCGAATAGTTTTGAGTTCTTCGTTAGGATCATCACATCGTCCGATGACTCCAACGATGAGGGCCCGATCGATTCTGGCTCGGACTATTTTGGCTCGGTCAATGCTTGCTTCG
The DNA here is from genome assembly GCF_018446385.1 of Zingiber officinale. NCBI lineage: Eukaryota > Viridiplantae > Streptophyta > Magnoliopsida > Zingiberales > Zingiberaceae > Zingiber > Zingiber officinale. Next base: position 99,188 of record NW_024589831.1, read on the forward strand.
ATGTTTTCTCGGCCAAATAAGGTTTATGGATCATTATTCTGGAAGTCGGAAGAGAGTACCTATGGCCGGGAGTGCCCGCAGCCAGAACTAGAGAAGCCATGGAGCCGGGTCTTCCCAGACAAAAGGTATAAATCAGACAAGAACATAACTTCATGATCTCCAAAATGGAGAATGTTTTTAAAACTTCTCCTCCATCAGAACTGATGAGGAGACTAATAGGTCGCTTGGCGTTTTTAATCTGTATCTTTATCATCGAATCTATGGTCTTGGAAGCCATATTTTCTGCGATTTATCTGAACAAAAGAATCCGTCGATCCGAAAAGATATGAGAAAATACCTTACCAGAAGACTCAACTGCAACATTCAATGTTGCACCATGACTGACGGAATAGAAGCATCGAGATCGTCGGACAAAATTGGAGAGGAGGAGAGGTGTCATAGTGACTTCTCTGGTTTTGGCTGCGAGCACTCCCGGCCACGAAAGCCGATAGCCAGCAACTTCTCGGGGCTCGACAACTATGACATATCGTAACCCAGTCGCGATATTGCCTAGCGACGCCGTCAGAGAGATTTTAATTTTGACGAAGAGATTATTTCATGCTTATGCATTGCTCTGATACCTTTGTTGACAGTTCTAAGCATGAAAAACAGTAAACACGAAAACTGTAAACACTTACAGCGATCTCTCGCAGATTTGCAATCGGCGTCGGTAAGATTTGCTGATGGAAAAATAATCACAAAATCGAAAAGCTTTTCATGGTTCACAAACCAAATCCCTCTTCGAGATTTGACATCTTGAATATTCTTCTATCCTCTTACAATCTTGTGCACATGGGCGAATCTTGCTTAGTGACCTTTCCGATATGGGATGAACCCTTTTTCAACCTTGCACACAGCAAGTCTCATCTCTTTTTTTTTTACTTGGATGCATATATATATATATATATATATATATATATATATATATATATATATATATATATATATATTAAGAAAGATGATTTTTTTTTTTATTAATGGAGGAAATGAATGAACTAAAAGATGAAAGGTTCAACATTTATTTCTCTAACCCACGCCTATCTTAATATACTTATATTTCGAAATCGTTTAAGTTTTATCATATGTATAAAAAAAAACTTGTTGAAAGATTATCATTATCAACTTTAATCAGTGTGCGAAAACTCACTACGATTCATTGTTTGCTATTCTATTTGATCCTTAAATTTTTTTGGCTATTATCTCAAAAAAAATAAAATTTAAAGTACTCTTTATTATTATTATCAATATGAAAAGAGTCTTTTTTTTATATATTAAAATAACATTTGTGCTCCATTTTAGAGCTATTTGAATTGATAATTTACTTCTTTGATAAAACATAATGCACTTTTGGCCTTGTTTTATTTAAAATAGCATTACTTTAAAATTGTTTTATATGAAAAATATTATGGAAAACGGATAAATTGTGAAGGGTAGAAATGAAAACTTCCCTTTCTTTATGATCCTTGGCGGCGGTAGGATACTGGATCACCGGCACCGCCTTCCTCTCCGCTCCAGCGCTCGTCGCCGGCGAGCGATTCGGTCTCTGTCTCCCGCGTTATTCGAGCTCCTCTCCCATCTCTGAGGCTGTGGATCTCTCCGATTCCTGTGCGGGCCTCCGAGCCTGAGGGATCTTGCGCCATTTGGACTCCAAGAACCGATCCTTCCGCCCTCCACTTGTCACCTCTGCGACGCCCTCTTCCTCCTCCTCAAAAGGAGTTGCCTAGGGAAAGGGAGACGACCAATGGCCGGATTAGCCAGGAGTTCTCGCGTGGGTAAGCGCCATGCCTCCTCCACATCCATGTCCTCCTTCTCCTACTATGTCACCATCGTAGTTTTCGTCGCCTTTTGCATCGTCGGCGTGTGGATGGTCTCTTCATCTAACGTCTCCCCGCCTAGATCCACAACTGCTGCTCGTGTATCTTCTTTTTCCTCCTCCAAATCTGGCGCTTCTCGCATTGTCGCCTTCAGAGATCCTCCTCTCGACACGGAGGAGGATTCGCAGAGCAGCCTACATGAAATCTCCACAAAGGGAAATGGTGACAGCGTTGACGAGGACGAGAAATCGGGTTATAAGATATCTTCATTGAGAGAATGGAAGGGATCCGATCGAGAAAATGAGGGCGAAGAGGATGGGAGCAAGTCCATTGTTGAAGATGAATCTAAAGGCAAGCAGGAGGCTGAGGAGGTAGATGAGTCGCCAAGGGGCGGAATGGAAGAGAAGAAGGAAGACGAAGAGGGTAAAAAGAGCGGCGACTTGGACGGAGGAACCGAGGAGGAGGGCAAGCGGCTGAGCGAGGAGGCGACCCATGAACTGGAGCTGAGAGAGCACGACGATCAGCTGCCCTCCGGCGGCGACGGCGACGGTGACGGCGAGGGGAACAAGATGCACCAACCGCAGCAGATTGAGGGCGAAAGCCAAGAGGAGCAGACACACGAGGAGCATCAGAGGCAACACGACGAACAGCTCCCGCAAGACAGCCAGGAGGAGCAAATACAGGAAGAGAACCAGAGGCAACGCGACGAGCAGCTTCCGGGCGATAGTCAAGAGGTGGAAAACCAAGAGGAACAGCAGAAGCAACAAGACGAACGGCTTCCGGGTGACAGAGAAGAAGACAACCAGCAAGGACCACTGCAGACGGCACTTGACAACATAGCCGAGGAGGACCGTGAGCAAGTCGAGGAGAAGATACGACAAGTTACCAATGAGAATGGGCAAGAAACAAATGCGGCAGAGGAGGGGCAACAGGAGAAAATAGAGGAAGAATCACTAAATGAGGGGCAGCAGCATCAACAAGCAGAGACAGGAGAAAATTCAGAAGACCAGCAGCATCAAAGCATAGAAATTGGAGGCGATGAAGAAGGCCAGCAGCAGCAGCAGCCATCAGAACGACAGATGGAAGAGGAAAGTTCAACTGAGCCAAGAGAAGTAAACAAGGAGCCACAGAGTGACGAGAGCCGCGTTGAATACTCTGATAACAATAAGGAAAGGAGAAAAGAGGAGGATTTGCGATCGATCGAAGAAGGTGGTGGTGGTGATAACGTGGAGGGAAGCGTTGGGAATTCACTTGGAGAGGAGTGGAAGCTGTGTAATGTTACTGCTGGTGCCGATTACATTCCTTGTCTTGACAATGAGAAGGCCATCAAGAAGCTGCACAACTTGAAACATTTCCAGCACCGCGAGCGGCACTGCCCAGAGGAAAGTCCGACATGCCTGGTTCCCCTTCCTGTTGGGTACAGACGATCCATTGAGTGGCCAAAGAGTAGAGATAGGGTAATTCTACCACTCTAATATTCGTTGCACATATATATATCTTTGGTACATTGAGGTTGTAATTGCTCCTCATGTTTCAGATATGGTACAACAATGTACCTCGCACAAAGCTTGCAGAAGTGAAGGGACATCAAAATTGGGTCAAAGTTGCAGGAGATTACTTGACGTTCCCTGGAGGTGGAACGCAATTTATACACGGGGCACTTCACTATATAGACTTCATTCAGCAGGTACAATAGTTATTTAGCAAGTCTAGGATTGAATTTGCTATAAATCATGATTGGTTTCAGTCTTTAGCCTAATTTAGTGATAGTATACTTATTTAGCTCATATAGACTATCCCAAGTATCCTACACCGTACAACATCCGGTACAACATCCAGTATGGAATGTAATTGGGTACATCATGAGGCACTAAATTGGGCAATGACGCAATATTGATGCTCTATTCATGTTTTTCTGATATACTAAAGAATCTCCCAAAGGTATTTAAACCATTTTCTGAGATACTGAAGATTGGCTAAAGGGATCAAATTCAAGGATATTGCCAAATTCAACAAGATAGCTATGTGAACTTGAACCATTTTTGTATTGATAAGATTGTGGGATTAACTCACATTGATTTTCTTGGTTTGCATGTGCTTATATAATCACTTATTTTGATCGCAGTCTGTACGTGGTATTACATGGGGCAAACATACACGTGTGATACTGGATGTTGGCTGTGGTGTTGCAAGCTTCGGAGGCTATCTCTTTGACAGAGATGTTCTTGCAATGTCTTTTGCTCCAAAAGATGAACATGAAGCTCAAGTTCAATTTGCACTTGAACGAGGAATCCCCGCAATATCCGCTGTCATGGGCTCTCAGCGTCTACCATTTCCCAGCAATGTCTTCGATGTTGTTCACTGTGCACGCTGTCGTGTCCCATGGCATGCGGAAGGTACTTGTCTCAACTTTCAGCTCTTCCTCTGGTTTCAATTTTCTTGTTACTTTGATTCTTGTCATTAATCAATAATGTCGGATCACTTAAATTAATGGTACAGGCGGCACTCTTCTCTTAGAACTAAACCGTGTCTTACGACCCGGGGGATTTTTTGTCTGGTCAGCGACACCAGTCTATCAGAAGCTCCAAGAAGATGTGGAGATCTGGAAAGGTTTGTTTCTTAGAGTTTGCCTTGCTTTGCTCCATCTAACAGAACTTTGTAAACAAAATTATAACATTACTATTTCAGCAATGCGATCTCTCACTGCATCCATGTGCTGGGAACTTGTTGCGATCAGAAAGGATAGATTGAACTCTGTTGGAGCTGCCTTCTTTCGGAAACCTGTTTCAAATGAGTGCTATGACAAGAGAAAGACTAGCAATCCACCCATGTGTAAAGAGACTGACAATCCCAACGCAGCTTGGTAAGATTCACTACAACAGTATCTTCTTTATCCTACAAAAATCTTATATGTTTCTTGAGATATACAACTTTATGTTCTTCAATTGTTTCTTGATTTCTGGAGGTTTTAAGATCTGATCGGTTCTAAGCTCCATTATAAGTGATGTCAAGTTCAAAAGTGAGTAGACACCTGTGAGGATAAATGCATCACTAGTTGCTATGAAACGGATTGACTTTCTTTGAACTGAGAATCCCTTTCTCTCAATCACTCTTGTTAATTACAGTTGCTATGATACCATTCCAGGTACATTCCCTTGGAAACCTGCATGCATAGAGTTCCAGTCGAACGGTCAGAACGAGGATCGCAGTGGCCCAAGGACTGGCCTCTCAGATTGCAGGTTCCCCCTTCCTGGTTGAATAGCTCTCAGACAGGAGTCTATGGGAAGCCAGCTCCTGTCGACTTCAAGGTCGACTACGAACACTGGAAGCGAGTCGTGGAGAAATCTTATCTATCTGGTTTGGGCATCAACTGGTCCAGAGTCAGAAACGTTATGGACATGAGATCAATCTATGGAGGGTAGGGTAAACTTACTCCAACAATTACCAAGGAAATTCTCTTTTGCATCTAAACAAAACCTTCCTTTATTATTTCTATCAGGTTCGCAGCTGCACTCAAAGATCTAAAGATCTGGGTGATGAATGTTGTGAACGTCGATGGCCCGGACACACTGCCAATCATCTACGAGCGTGGGCTTTTCGGCATATACCATGACTGGTGTGAATCCTTCAGCACCTACCCGAGAACCTACGACCTGCTGCATGCCGATCACTTGTTCTCGAGCATAAAGAAGAGGTTTGTGTTTCACCACCTCCGCGACTTGTTTTCGAGCAGAGAAAAAAGTATTTTTGACAGAACTCAAATCTGCGTGTTCTTTTCAGATGCGACATTGTGCCTTTGATAGCTGAGGTCGATAGGATAGTGAGGCCCGGTGGGAAAATTATCGTCCGCGACGATTCTGCCACCGCGAGTGAAGTGGAGAGTCTGTTGAAATCGCTCCACTGGAACGTACGCCTGACCTTCTCCAAGAACCGAGAGGGGGTGGTTTTCGCAGAGAAGTCAGATTGGCGGCCCAATAAATTAGCTGCTGCTGCTGCTTGAACGGACGCGATCGGCAAGAACATCATCTCCCGTGTCATCGCCACCTTGCCATTTCTTTGGTTCGGTTTCAAATTTTCTGATTTACTTGAGTAAATCATAGTTTTCGAAAATTTTCACTCTTTATGCTATCAGATTTTGTAAGTTTCAGCGCGTGCAATTAGAATTTAATGCATTTATGGCACATGATCTGTCGGGGAGCCGCTTCGCCGGGGGGGCTGGATCCGGACGTGGGGTAGCTGCGCCGGCGATGGAGGTGGTTGCGAGGCTGGTAATGTCGAACATCCCGGGGCTGCGAGGCAGGATTTCGCGCTGGCGTTGATGGCGAAGATGGCGGCGCTGAGGGAGGCGGGGATGGAGGACTCGCCCCCGAGCTCCGGTGGCGGCGGAAGGGGCTAGGAGCTCTGGGACCGTAGGAATTGCTAGAATGCGCGGCGCCTTCTCGAATGGGTATTTCTAAAATTAATTATTATTTATTTTAATTGCTTAAAGATTTTTAAAATAATTAAGGATATATTATTACTGAATATTATTCGCTCTCACCCATGTAATTAATCCTCCACGTGTCACATTGTCCCATTCTCAACAAAGTGATCAACAACAAAAAAAAAAATAAAAATCCAACTATAATTCTTATATTATCATTGTACGTTGAATTCGGATTCATGAATTAGTCAGGGCACTAATAAACAATCTATTAAACACCACATGGAATGGTTGTTCGGTGCCCGCGAGAACAGGGGAGGAATTAAATTGAAAGCGATCGATGAGCAAATCGCTACTAATTTAGTTTAGTTTAGTTTAGTTTCCTAAAGAATTTAAGTGCAATAACTCGCTTTATTTTTTCACTGTCCATAAAAAGATCAATTTTATCCATGGAACAAATTTGTCCTTCATCCCCCCACCTCCCCCGTAACAAGGACGGCGAGCTGGGACAGCTCCGCTTCTGTACTTGCTCTGCCTTCCCTCCACAATGTTTAACTTTTCTTTTCTCCTTCGAATGGCATCAAGCTTCCCATGTGAAATCTGTAATTGAAAAAGGCTGGTAAAGGAAAAGCTGGGAGTTGAAGGCGGGATTGAAGCCCATGGCGGGGACCATACGATCCACGGAGAAAAGACGAAGCTTCAGCGACCACCCACACAGTCGCGAGAAGCAGTTGAATCCAATTAATGGGGACGGCCGCTTCCCGATCCTCCCCATCCTCAAAAGATCAGGTTTGGAGGCGCAGAAAAAATTGGATTTTTATTTTTTGGGGGGACGGCGGAAGAAGAAAATAACCCTCGCGAGGGGTGGGGCTCCCTGCGATTCTTCTTCTTCTTCCTTCTCGTCCTCTAAAAAAAATCCCCATTTCTTGTTGGATTTTTTAGGTCGACGCGTGCCGCATTGTCTTCCGCACTCCATGTTTAACTATCTGGAAGATCTTCGTTTTATGCAGGTCGGAGTGCGTTAAGGTTTCGATGGAGAGCGTCGCCGGCGAGGAGCAGGCGGAGAAGGCCGAGGAGGTCGGCGGCGGCGGCAGGGGAAAGGAGGAGAGAATACTGGTCTCCGTCAGGGTGAGGCCGCTCAATGCCAAGGAGATCGAGCGCAATGACACCGCGGATTGGGAGTGCATCAACAACACCACCATTGTCCTGAAGAACAGCAACCTCCCGGATCGATCTGTGTATCCAACAATGTTTACTTTTGGTAAGTGTTCTCCAAATTGCATCTTTTACTTTTCTTGACTTCTTTCTTGGTCGACTAATCTTTTTCTAGCGCATCTATATCTTCTTGTATGGCTAATACTTTGTCTTCTTTCTTTCCTTTCCATATCGATAGATAGAGTATTTGGGTTCGAATGCAGCACCAGAGATGTGTATGAACAAGGAGCCAAGGAAGTTGCTCTGTCTGTTGTCACTGGAATTAATGGTACTAATTCTCTTTTTCTTCTTCAAAATGAGAGAAAAACTTTCATTCCTTGTGCTTTCTCATTTCATTCAGCAACTATTTTCGCCTATGGACAAACTAGCAGCGGAAAGACATACACTATGACCGGGATAACCGAGCATAGTGTCGCCGATATCTATGATTACATCAAAAGGGTAACAAGTTCTACTTTCCTGCAATTAGCTTTCTGTTCTTGAATCTGTATGATTAAATTGCTTTGATTCCACAGCACAAAGAGAGAGAGTTCGTCGTGAAATTCTCAGCTATGGAGATATATAATGAAGCAGTTAGGGATCTCCTCAGTGTGGAGGCTTCCTCACTTAGGCTTCTCGATGATCCAGAGGTAGAGTTCTCTTGATACTCATTTCAGTAAACAATGTGATCTTATTGTTTTTGTAGAGAGGAACTATAGTGGAGAAACTTACAGAGGAAACTCTTAGGGATGAAAACCACCTTAAGGAGCTTCTTTCCATTTGTGAAGGTGTAGCACACTATCTCCTTCATAATTATACATAGTTTGACCTAGAATGCTATATGCTTACTGTTTTTTTTTTTCCGTCGTACTGCAGCTCAAAGACAGATAGGGGAAACCGTGCTGAACGAAACAAGCTCTAGATCTCATCAGATACTTAGATTGGTTAGTTCCTTTAGTCGTATCAACTAGAATTTGCACTCTTCCAACATATTATCAATCACCTTATTCCCATGTTGTTTGGCTTTGGCGGTTATGTTATTCTAATGTTCTTTATTTTTTTATGCCAGACAATCGAAAGCTCGACTGGAGCGTTTGTAAGTAGAAATAGCTCCGTAGCGGCAACCGTGGTATGGTTTTTGTTCGTAGCCAAATTATGATATTTCAGAATGTAAAATGCCACATCTGAGAATGTTTCCTTTGGACAGAATTTCGTAGACCTTGCAGGTAGTGAGCGTGCATCTCAAGCCTCATCTGCTGGAGCTAGACTAAAAGAAGGTTGCCATATCAATCGAAGCTTGCTTACCCTTGGAACTGTTATCCGAAAGTTAAGGTTGTTTAACTCTTTTACATGTATCCAAGGATTTTAGTCTTTTTTGATCCTTTTGATTCTATATAACCTTTTAAGTAAACACACGTATTTGGTGTTCTTTAATATTGTGAAATCCAGTGTTGTTTGATCTATTTTGAGTCATAGTACATGCTTTACTTTGGACGCATTTATGATTACTACTAAAAGACACCTTAAATTCTGTTCTTAACATGATCTAATGATCTAATTCACACTTTTATTGCATGATCTAATGATCTTATGTTGCTGCAGTGAGGGAAGAAATGGGCATATTCCATATCGAGATTCAAAACTGACACGTATATTACAATCATCCTTGGGGGGTAATGCAAGAACCGCTATTGTCTGCACGATGAACGCTGCTCATAGTCACGTTGAACAGTCCCGGAACACCCTCTTGTTCGCAAACTGTGCAAAACAAGTAGTCACAAATGCACAGGTGAATGTGGTGATGTCTGACAAGGCATTGATCAAGCATCTACAGAGAGAAGTCACCAGATTGGAGAGCGAACTCAGTAATCCAGGATTAACCTCCCGCACTACCCATTTCGAAGCTCTAAGGGACAAAGATTCACAAATCAAGAAGGTCATTAAAGAGATAATGTTTTAGCTCTTAATGCACCAACGTTCAACTTTCTACAACCAAAAGTTTTTTTTACCTCACTTCATCGGAGCTTCTCACTATATTCTGAATGTTGTTTTTCTAAATCCTCATACAGATGGAACGAGACATCATAGAGCTGATGCAGCAAAGAGATCTTGCTCAGTCTCGTCTCGATGATTTGCTTAGAGCCGTAGGTGACAATGAACAAGCTTCAAGACTATGGGTATGGTTCCAAAACAAGTTCACCAAAAGTGTCCTATAAGTCGTCTTTGTCTTGTTAAAGTTTGTTTATATTTGTGTAGGATGAATTGAGTCAGTCTTCTATAGTATCACAGATGCAAAATACCCAAGAAGATGTGTGCTCGATTTCTGGAACATCTAGAGCCGCATATCGAAGTCCAGATTTTTATTCTACAAGATTGTCCAGCTCATCAGGCATTGCATATCAAAGTCCAGATACTGAATCTAGAAGATTTTATGATACATCAGGCACTGCATATCAAAGTCCAGAAATTGAATCCACAAGACTTTGCACGTCACACGAAAGCAATTACGAAGATGAAAATCATTTAGAGCTCCATAGGAAACTGGACAATGATCATGACATCTCACCTAGGCATTCAGTTAGTAGTTCTGCAACCAGCGGAATGATCTTACAGTGGCGAAGGGGCAAGGGCTTTAAATCCACGCAAGAAAAAATTGAAGATCACTGCAAGGAAGTTAGGTGTATCGATATGCATGCTTTGAGCACGAGCAAAAGCGAGGAATCCAGTGCTGCATCAATGATTCAAGACAATGATAGTCTACCATCTCAGGGCGAAGTGACTGACACAACAAAGCTTGAAAATCCTGGATCACATCATGGGGTCGGCATAGATTCAATACCTAGGATGGAGCAACCAATGGATACCACAACAAGTGCAGTTGGCGTTATCATAAAACCATGTGCCGGTACTTCATCTCTGCTGCCCAAAATGGATAAAGTAATGGCCTCTGGGGAGTCGGCACAAACTAGGAGTGGTAATAGCCATGGGATGCTAATGATTGCTTCATCTTTTTCATCTGAAGATGAGACACAACTTGATGCCATATCAGATGGTGTTTTAACAAACACGTCTGAGTTTGGTCATCATGCAAAAAATGTGGCACGTTCGCATGAAGAATCTCACAGAACTATCGAAGTTTCAGGTGATGTGGTCGGAACCGGGGATATTTTGATTGTTCATGAGGACAATGCGACAAACATCAGTAATTGTTCTCCAAGGGTTGTTCAGAGTCAGCATCACAGGGAATTACGTGATGATCAGGTGAGAAATCTCCCTTCTAACATGTGATACCCTTCTTTTATAACCGCATAATAAACCGATGCACATTTGTCCATGTAGGACTAGTGGGCGTGAAGCATCCTAACTTCGATGTCTGCAATTATGCACCTAACGTGCCATTATGCTAATCAGTTTCACTACTGTTTCTTGTTTTAGGAGAACCAAGACTCACAAGTTGAAGATTCTGAAGTTGAGAAAACTATGATGGATGTGGGAATAGACTCAGTACTTTATCCGGTTGAATCTCCTTCAAGATGGTCATTTGATTTTGAGAGGAAGCAACAGGAGATAATTGAGATTTGGCACGCCTGCAATGTGCCCATGGTCCACAGGACCTACTTTTTCCTTCTTTTCAATGGCGATCCAACCGACCCCATCTACATAGAAGTGGAACACAGAAGGCTATCGTTTCTGCAAAACACATCGTCTCATGTTCATTGTGCCACAGCAATAGCACCTGAGAGTAGCCGAAATCCTACTTCTTCAAGGTACATCTCTTCCCTCGTTCCTTCTCTTTCGTCATTCAAACTAGATTTGTATCGTAATACTAGTGCCATTCAAATTTTTCAGCAGCCTAAGGTGTCTCCGTCGCGAAAGAGAAATGTTGTACAAGCATATGCAGAAGAAGCTAACTCTGCAAGAAAGGATCTCATTGTATACCGATTGGGGAATCAATCTTGACTCCAAACAGAGGAGATGGCAGCTCACCCAGCGCATCTGGACCCAAACGGACATGGCACATGTCAAGGGGAGTGCTTCCCTTGTGGCGAAGCTAATCGGTCTCGTGGGGCAAGGGCAGGTCCTCAAGGAGATGTTTGGACTCAGCTTCCTACCACAACAAACTAATCACAAATACTTCATCTGGAAGAACAAAAAGTCAACTTCTATTGCATGATCCACAATTAACTGCCATGGACAGTTTGACTTCTACTAATTACATATATATTTTAATCTTTTTTTTCTTCTCATTTCTGTAATCTTGTGATTCTTTAATTATGGACTCTACCTTGGTTTTCTCATGAACTTGGACAAAAATATGATGATGGTGAAATAGGAGATAACATTTTATGTAGAGTGATTGCATTATGATTATAAATTATAAAGTCTCGGCATCAATTAAAGTTTTATGTAAAAAGTCAACTACGGGATGTAAAAGTCAACTTCTTTACCCTCTTTATAAAAAATAACTCCTAGACTTTCAAAGTTAAAAATGTTGAATAAAAGTAAATGGAGAAAATGTGGAAGAGCAAAAAGATTTCATTGTAAATGGGACTTTAGTCTCATATTAGGAGTGTCATAGTATGATGGTTGATTTATATTGATTTACATGCATTGAAGATGTGTATAAATGTATGGGGAGAGGTTTTCTCTCACGTGTGGGTAGTGGTGCAAATTCAGTGTTCGGATTGCATTGAATCATGTTGACTCGTGTGCGGGCATGATTTGTGCTCGCCGAATGCTGGCCCGATCGAGTCAAAATTCGTCCAAGTGGAATAGAGGTTGCGATCACATGTAAAAACACATAGACGCAGCGAGCAACTCTTGCTCGACAGAGTGCTTGTGAAAGCCATCGCCGGAGGTGGGGGCGAATCTGTTTCAAGGAAACTGTATTAGTTGCAAGCCTCAGTCTGTTTCCCAGTCGGCCTCTCCACTCGCACAGCCAGCTCGACCGACCTGTCTGCCTGCTTCGCCCGGTCGGCCTGACTACTTAGACTGAGTCCGATAAGTCGCTCTTCAGCACGTAGCAGAAACTAGCCCCTGCTGAATTTAGATTTTATAATTTTAAATTCAGCTAAGTCTCTAAAAATCTCCGACAACAAATTATTTTTGTCCAACAAAAAATACCTTTAAATTTTATTTCCCTAATTAGTAAACATCTCTATTAAAACTTTAGAAAAAAGGAAAATGAAAATAAAGGTAGAAGAAAAGTAGCAATTGCATTAATACTATTCACAAGGAAACATATGGAGAGTATGCTTTACCTTTTTCTTTATATAGGTGTTGACTTTGACTTTGAGCTCGTGACTGCTTAGTTTTTAAAATTGGTCAACGTGGATCTAAACATCAATCTTTTATTGTTTATATAGAATACTTCAATTTGCTCTAAAAAAAATGACAAGGACCTAATTCAAAATTTTCGAAAGACAAGCAGCTCATTGGAATATTTTCCTGGGGCCCCCACTCGGATTATTGTAAATTTTGGAACGCGAGATCGCGCACTGCGCGACGCGCCGTGTTCGCGGAGCGAATTCGGCAACCCAAACCCGAGGCCGTCTCCATCCCCTGCACGAATGGAGACTGGTCTCTATGCCGGCTCATTAGTAATTCGCCACGTGTCGATTTTGATAGGTATTGTTCACCGTTATAACAAGTTGCTGTCTGGAAAGTGATAGGGGATTTTAATGGCGATGGGATCTGCAGAAGCGAGACCGAATTGGATACTTCTTCTTGGCTCACTCCACCTCGGGACTTTATGAATGGACCCTTCAAAAAGTAGAAATTCCATTCAAAATGCTACCCAAGCTACGATATCTTCAAATATTAAATTAATAAACTTTATGTATTATAGTATTAAAACTATTAGTAATATGATTAATAGATATCAAATTTTAACATAAATTATATTAAAAAAATCATACACTTGTCATTATTTAGTAAAGCAGCAAATTTGAAAAGTTTGGAAGGGTCTTCATAAAAATAAGATGAAGTAGAGGGCGTAAAGTGAAACGTTCACGCCGCATTTAATGCCACCTCTGTTCATGCTCCTCCTCCTCTCTTCGAGCGCCGCTTCTTTGACTGCCCTCGTCGAGACCGTCGAATCCCAGCGACGGAGGAGAAATCGAGGCTGGAGGAAGCGGCGGGCGAGGGCCATGGGGCAGTGCTACGGCAAGAACGTCTCTGTCTCCGAGGACGACGGCGCCGCTCAGACCTCGGCCAATGGCGCTGGAGAAATCGTCCCGGGGACGCCCGCCAGGAAATCCCGGGGTGGCGCGACCGCGCCTCTCTACTCCTACGGCGCCGGTGCTGCCTGGCCTAGCCCATACCCGCAGGGCTCCGCCAGTCCTCTCCCCGTTGGTGTCTCCCCCTCGCCCGCCAGGTCCACCCCCCGGCGATTTTTCGGGAGGCCTTTTCCGCCGCCGTCCCCGGCGAAGCACATAAAGGCTGCTCTCGCGAAGCGGCAAGGTCCCCCGAAACCTAAAGATGGGCCAGTCCCCGAGGACGGGACTGGGGAGGGGGAGAGGCCGTTGGATAAGAACTTTGGGTATAACAAAAACTTTGGGGCGAAGTATGAGCTGGGGAAGGAGGTCGGAAGGGGCCATTTCGGGCATACCTGCTCGGCTACTGCTAAGAAAGGGGAGATCAGGGGTCAGCTTGTTGCCGTCAAGATTATCTCTAAAGCTAAGGTGCGGTGGTATGTCCAAAACGTGAATTTTCTCTGATTTTTTTTCCCTCTCTTTTCAACCTTGACGAATTGTTTAACTATTTCCAGATATTAGTGATCCAATACTAGACGATCAATTAGAAGATCCAATGTCTCTTTCATCTCCTCGTTTGTAGTTTAGTGCGTGTTTTTTCCGACTTCTGACTGTTAATTCTGTGTTCGACTTTTTGTACGTTGTTTTTCTCTGTTTGTCCTTTCCTATGTGCTTTTTGTGTCGAGTTTGGAGAGAGATTGGCACTGACACAGGTCCTTTTATGAGCTGAAATGTCACGAGATTCTCTTGTGACAAAATTAAAGTGATAGAAAAACAATTTAAAGACGAATAGTTGAATAACAGTTCCAATCTATTTGTCGTCGCATTGCATGTTCTTATGATTTTAAGCACATGAAAAACTGTCTTCATCAAAACGGTTAAGCCCATCTGAGCCTTCTAAACCTCCTCACTGATTAAACAACCTCTATGATAGGTCTAATTACGTTATTGCAACAGAGAAAACATTCCAACATTGCTTATTTGTCTCTCTTATTTCTGATTGATTAGTCAAACTTCCAGATTATAATTATTCCATGGAAACTCTGTGGTCTTATTACATGGGCTTTTCCTGACATAGTATCTCGTTAGTATGTCCAATTAAACAAAGAATACATCTGTTGAGTTGTATTACTGAATAAGCTCATATTAGAATGACCCGCCAAACATTTTAAATTTTGGACAAGCTACTAATTATTTATGTTTTGCTAAATTCTTGTGAAAAAGTTTGTTGCCATAAAGAAATTATATAATCAAAACAAGCCTTATTCCCCTAATTATTTGGGGTTTGTTCCATGTATCTTTCATGCTGTTGAGCTTACTGCAAGATTTCTATAGTAATGTAAGCTCTTTAAAATGACTCTTAGCTTAACTTACCTGCTCTACAAATGGAAGGGTGTAATCTATTTCTTTGAATTCCCAGTACTGTCTTACAAAAATTTCAAATCTTCTTTGCAATAACTTGAAAGGACCTGGTCTTAGCCATGTTACTGATATCATAACTTCACTTTCACAACTAGCATGATATAAACACTTAGATGATCCAACATTCTTTCTGCACAGTATGTTATCCTTAGTAAGTTATATTGTTGCAGTTAAGTCACCCGCTTTTTTTTACCTGTAACTCAATGCATGCAAGTTAAACTTTGAAAATCACTGTAATTTTTCTTCTTGTAGTCTCAGCTATAATGTTTTTTTAGACAGATTGGAAGTGCTTCTATTTATGTTGTTGAGTTCTATTGGTTCCTTTATTTTTTTTGGTGAAAAGCATTAGGCAATTGGTAACACCACAGTTTGTCAACAACTGAGTTGGTTTGCTTGTTACTGCCAAGTTTATATGGTTGAGCTTTGTATAGTCCTATTTAATCTAGTTTTATTGAATTCTTCTTGGGAATGAAAATACAGGCAATAGTGAAAGACGTGGGAATTTTATGATACTTTCTTTTCTGGCTAAATGCATAGATCTCGTTCATCATTTTCTCCCTTGATTTGCAATCCAAAAATTTGTTAATATGAAAACTTGCTAATTCCGAGACTATAGCTGATAATTGCTGTTGTCACGAAAAAGATCACCAGAACTCCATGGTATTTTTAAATTAGCATATGGTTGTCTTGCTGATATTTTTGGGATCTTTTATGCAGATGACAACACCTGTATCAATTGAAGATGTTCGCCGGGAGGTTAAGATCCTGAAAGCTTTATCTGGCCATAAAAATCTTGTCAAGTTTTATGAGGCATGTGAGGACACACTTAATGTCTACATAGTGATGGAGTATGTCACTATGTCCTAATCTAATATTCACTGTTATCATGCTATGAGTATTTTGCACAATTAATTTGTTATTGTTTGTACCACATTATTTGATATAGAATTTGATTCATTTGGCACTTCTTCCTGTGGTTGATCTGCTATTTTGCAGAATCAGAGTCCATCAGAGTATTCATTGCTGTATCAATTTCGTAAATAAACAATGAGGGGGCTTCCCTACATATTTTACTGTGTTGGCATGGCTACCTTATTCTTTCTTCATGTTTTTGTTTTTTCAGATTATGTGAAGGTGGAGAATTGCTAGAGAGAATTTTGTCCAGGTACTATTTTTTGTCATTAATTGTCTTATATATTTTTTATATTATGTGAAATTTCTTATATTTCTTTTGTTCTCAAGAGGTGGAAGATACACAGAGGAGGATGCAAAGGCTATTGTTGTCCAAATACTGAGTGTTGTTGCCTTTTGTCATCTTCAAGGTGTTGTGCATCGTGATTTAAAGCCAGAGGTTGACACCATAAGCCACTTCGTGATGGAAACATATATTTTTTTAGTACTCGTCTTGTCTTGTGATTTTCTCTTTCAGCATTTCCTCATCCCCTCTTTATCACAGAATTTTCTTTTTGCCACTAAAGATGAATGTGCTGACATGAAGCTGATTGATTTTGGACTTTCAGATTTTATTAAACCAGGTGAGTCTAGCAACCACTATGTGAATTTATACTGCTTAAATTTTGTTGTGTGTTGCATTTTGGCAACTCCTGATACGAAGACGGATGGCTGATTACTGACTTGATTATGGGATAATCTGTTGCTAACATTATAGCTTCTGTTTCCTAGCCGATAAATATAATTCATGCAAAGCTATCTGCAGATGTCGATTTCTAGTTCTATGCAGTTGTTTATCATGGCTCATCAGATTATATTGATAGAATTGTAGGGCATGTTTCATTGTGGATTGATTATATTACAATAAGGACTTAAACTAAGATGTTCTTTTATATTTGTATATAGACTGTCATTACAATATAAAAGAAAGGGAAGAAATTAAGGTAATTATCAAATGAATGACATATAGATTTAGTGCATAGCAAAGCCATTGAGAGTTGTGTGGCGTTATGCATTGCCATAGATTGTTCTTTCTTGTTCTACGTAACTCTTAAATAATCTTGCTTTAGTTTTATTCGTAATCTAAACTAAGATAACCTAGCTCCTAAGAAATGAATTTTTTGGCTCAGCTATTTTATTGTATATGTATCTCTCTTGACTTGACACTACATATTAGCTTTTGGATTTTTTTTTTTTTATTTTTTGTATTAGGGATATTGTGGCATGCCAACCTTCGGTAGGAACTACAGACAGTGCTTCTTTGTTTATTGGATTGACTTGCCAAAGATGTCCAAATGTTAGTACAATTAAGAGTGATACTGCAGGAGGAGGATTTGAGAAGAGATGCATTTGAATTCCAAAGATAATGACATTCAAGTGACAGAAATTTATGATGATACATAACATAATTGACATAATTATATGAATTGATACATTACAAAAACAATTTGATACTTTAAATTTAGAGGGACTAACTAATTTAAGACCATAGAAGTGCCTTAGGTAGTTTACCAATTTATATCTTGTAAATTTATTCTAGAGTGTGAGTGTTTGTATCATTGTACATTTGTCACAAAATAACATGGCAGGACAAATTAACACCAACTACTGGCTCCAATCTTAGTTAATTGACTTGGTTGTTTTGTTAATAATTGAAAATCTTAAGCCATGGGCTTACTGACCTGTATCTAGTGCATTTCTCTTGAAATTACTTTCTTCTTTCATTTCAGAATTCGTATCACATCTCTAGTATAGCTGTATATCATCGCACTAGAGCTGGCATTTAAACTTCCATTTAAAAATGATTATGCAGATGAAAGGCTGAATGATATTGTTGGAAGTGCTTACTATGTTGCCCCTGAAGTCTTACATAGATCATACAGTACGGAGGCAGATATCTGGAGTGTTGGAGTTATAACGTATATTCTGTTGTGTGGCTGTAGACCTTTCTGGGCACGAACTGAATCAGGAATTTTTCGTTCTGTTCTGAGGGCTGATCCCAACTTTGTTGATTCACCGTGGCCGGATGTTTCTCCAGAAGCCAAAGATTTTGTGAAAAGGCTATTAAATAAGGATTTTAGGAAAAGAATGACAGCTGCACAGGCTTTGAGTAAGTTGCTAGCTTCTGCGATTCTGAAAATTCTCGATTGATTTCAAGTGATAAGGAGGAATTCAAACCTTGAACTTCACATATTCTATTTTTTCCTTTAATGGTGGTATTTCTCTGTTTTCTTTTTTGGTAACAGCCCACCCTTGGTTGCGAGATTTACAACAGAAAATTCCATTGGATATTGTTATCTATAGACTAGTGAAGTCTTATCTTCGAGCAACACCTCTTAGGCGATCTACCTTAAAGGTAATACAGTGTTAAAATATTCAAATAGTCAAGAGCTTAGCATGATAAGATTTCAGTATTGATATTACTGTGAATTTATGGTTATCTTGGTTGACTATGTAAAGAACTTACAATCTTGAGAGTCATGCCAAATGATGATTTTAACTAGTGTTAAAAGTGGGGAACTGATGCAGCAATTGCCCCCAATTACTAATGTTACTGAGGCGATTAATCTATAGAAACATTTTGTCATAACCTTGCAAATATTTCATAATTTTTGCACTTGTTACGTTTATGCAGGCACTGTCTAAAGCTCTGACTGAGGATGAACTTTTTTATATGAGGTTGCAGTTTAAGCTATTAAAGCCAACAAGAGATGGTTTCGTATCGCTTGAAAACTTTCGAATGGTCAGTAATCAGTTTATTTATCAAGTACCATAATAGAACAGCGCGTGAGACAACTAACTATTTGCCGAGTCTTTCTTGATACGCACATTTCTGGTATATGATGTTGGCGCCATTCTAGTTTTTCTTTTTCTATTTTATGGATTTGCATTTTGTGCAGGCATTACTGCAAAACGCCACTGATGCAATGAGGGAGTCCAGGGTTGTTGACATTCTAAACGCGGTGAGATATCAATAACTTGGCTATCTATGTTCTATGCAACTCTCTTCTCTGGTGTACTTCTATTCGTTTATTTATGTATCGAACTTATTTTTTCTTTGATTTCGAGTGGCGTTTGTCCTTGTTAGTGTTTCCGAAGGTTGTCATTATCTTAAGTTTACAAGGGTTGACCACTGAAATTTTCCTAGGCCCAAGTCACTCATGCCCTTCTGAGCCTGAATAATCTACTTGAATTTCTATTGAAAAACCCAGTGGGTGTTGTCTCTTTGTTGGCATGCAATGCATTCGTTATGCTAAAATTCATCGTTAAGCGAATTTATCATTCACTTGTCTGGTTATCGGTAGCGGAATTCCTTTAACTGTCTAACTTCTGCATGATCTCAACACCAGTTGGAGCCACTCTCGTACACGAGGATGGATTTCGAGGAGTTTTGTGCTGCTGCAATCAGCCCCTATCATCTCGAGGCCTTGGATGGTTGGGAGCAGATAGCAAGGACAGCTTTCGAGTTCTTTGAACGAGAGGGGAACCGAGTCATCTCTATCGAGGAATTGGCCCAAGTAATAACGGCTTTCACACGAACCTTTGAATGTTAAACACATGCTAGACTGCAACTAACATAGCTGTGCTATGCAGGATCTGAACCTGCCTCCTACTGCTTACTCCATGCTGAAAGATTGGATCCGACCGGAAGATGGCAAGCTCAATGTTCTCGGATACACGAGATACTTGCACGGTGTCACGATACGCAGCTCCAACACGAGACATCATCGCTAGATCTTTGGTGACCATTCTTGTAATTGCTTCTAATGGTGTTCCATTAGATCTAAAGCATGCCCCCTTAGTCAAGTTTTTTATTTTTTGTTTATTTGTTGATGCACGTTGATGGTAGTTTCTTTTAGAAGAACACACAGAAAAGAATTAAAACACACAGAGGCTATCGCCCTTGTTATGTGATGTGATGATTTCAAGACCCCCAACCACAGCAAATATTTTATCTTCATCTTCTTGTTTTTTGGTTGATATTCCATATTTTTATCTGAAAATATTCATTGTAATTCTAATCTTTTTTGTTTGTTTGTTTGTTTGCTCTATTTATTTAACATAATTTGATTTGGAAGAATTATTGTTTATTTTTAGTATAAATTTTAATTCTACTCTATAAAAACTTAAATACAAATTAAAATTTTATGTTTTTTGAAAAACAAAAATTTGAAATAAAAAATCGTGAAACTATTTTATGCGTGTGTCCGTTTTCTGGGTTTGTATGCGACTATGGCCCATATTATAATTTCTCGGCCCTTGAGGTCGCCAAGCTACGCCACATCGCATTTGCTGTCGGCAGTCGGCACCAAGCTCTCGCCGCCGTGACGCAGCGATGGCGACGGAAGCGCCGGCCAAGTGCAACTCCGAGCGGTGCCTTCCCGGATCTGGTGCGGATCTGTTGTTTCTAAGCTCCAGGTTCCATGGTGCGTATTTCCGCGGATCGACGGTCGATTGCCCTAACTGGATCTCATCTAATTCGTGGAGTCGCCGGGAAAGCGCATGGATGTGATGTCGCTGGACCACATGATTACTTCCTACCCTCTGTTAAGTCATCTTCCAACGTTCGTTTTCCAACAACCTGTTCGGCAAAAGCTTAGATCTTGTCGTGTCATAGAATGAAATTATAATGATTAATGTATAATTTGGGTTGAGATGTTTATCATAATTGTGATGGTTATAGATTGATCTTACTTGTATGTCTCGTAGTTCTTTATAATTTGATCTTCTTGCTTTCTTATTTACTAAAGTTCTCTCTGATGCAATCTTTCAGACATGTAGTTGAATCTAGTATCAAGATTTCTGCTAGGGTTAGTGTCAAAATTCTATTGTCTTTAAGATGCACAAACTGCTTCTTCCTTATCCTGGATGGCCTTTTAGTTAACTGGTGGACTTGGGTGAATGATCTTGCTTTGTTTGGTTGGGTTTGAGGGTTAAGGTTTCTCACTTGATTAATATTTTTTTATTAAGCTAAAGACACAAGATGGGTTAGATTTGTCAATTTATGCAGGCAGTTAGGAAATGATCAACAAGGCTTAACTAGGTTAGTCTCTATTAGCATATGTAATCTACTTTAACCTTGAAGGATGGATGGATCTTTTGGGAGATGGTCTCTACCAAGATTATTATTAAGGTGAAACAGTGTCAGATTCAGTAAGGGTGGAGCTTTCTCTAAATGTATAAGCACTAAACCCAATTGAGATCAGAGCACTAGAATATGAAGATCCGTGACCCAACTTAGCTTTTAGATGAACCTCATTCTGAAGACCTGAATTGGTTTAGGATCTCTGATACTATGATCTAACCATGTTCCCTCACAACTCTTAGGTAAGGTCTCAATTCTAACAACATTAAGTTTGTTTGCATTCACATAAACACTTTCAAAATTATGTTGACACTGCCTAGCCTAGACCAGACAACTTTTCTTCCTTCCAACAAAATGGATGTTCATCACGTTGTTTAGAGCTTCATAAAGTCATATCTTGTGGCTACAACCTATGGTTGTCAAGGCTATAATACTTAGCCCATTATGGCATGTATTCAAGTTTCTTTGTATGAATTTTTAGTTCCTTAAATTCTCCCAAATTTCTTTTACATCATTATTGCTACAGTTATTTCCATCATGTGTTGTTAATTACATAATATATTCCTAGCCTGCATTAAGTAGCGTATCCAGTTTATATGAATTATTTTATACTGTTCTAATCATATGCCTTCATCTGTTAATAACTTCCTAGCATTAATCTGAAGCTAGGTAACTGGATGTTGATTATCTTCAAACTGCACTAACCAACCCTTAGCATCTTCATGTTTGAACTTCCACAAATTGATAATAATATATTGGAGCAAGCTGGCAACTAGTTTCAATGGACAAAGACATACAAAAAAGACGTACTTTTGTTTTCCACTAAATAGTAGGTAGTTGCCGGTATCCTTTTAGTATTCGACAGTAGAACCTCCAGTATCTGCAATCGGGCATCCATGAATTCATTTTCTAGGGTCATATTGCACTTGAGAGGCCCTAGTATATATCCAAGTTGGAGGACAGGTACATAGTATATTCACTGACTTCCAAGGACTAGAATTTGGTCTTCGATCGGTCCTACCAGTTCCATGCAGAGCTTCCTGTAGCCTTTCAACTTAAGGAATCTCTCTGGCTCAATCCTGCCAAGCTGATGCCACTGAAAGCATCAAGACCACCTCCTTTTTAGTACCTACAGAAATGTTCTTACTACTAGGTTTGGAGCTGTCCGTTTATTGGCCAAGCAGCAACAGAAAGTCTCATTATTTGAAGAGCCTTTTGGAATGCGATATTTCGACCCTCTACTTTTTCATAATGTCTATACATTAATCTTTAAAGCCATCTTGCTTCCGGCGTGTTGGCCTCCTATCAGAGTGCCACCACAGTGCTGCATTTAGTAGAGTTCTACTCCCCGGAGATAACAATGAAGGTTAGTGTTTGAATCCTCCTCTATTATGAAATTTAGGCTGCCATGTAGTAGCTTTTGATGAATATATAAGTTGTGCTCATATTTGGCTCATTACCATGTGCTGTTGGTTACTATGTTACAGATCTTTAACTGGGTGCATCGAAAGTTGTACCCCAACGTCAAGTACAGCCATGTTTCTGGAAAGATAGGTTGAGGATATTGTGATGCTGTATTTGCTTTTCATAATCTTACAGACACAAGATTGATTGGTATGATCTTTTCTGATCTTCTGGTTTTATGTTTCTGATTGCCAGATGTTTACGAAGGAGACGAAGAAGAAAAGCTGGAAATTTTGGAAAGCTTGGAGAAAAAAGCTTTACTGTTTCATGATGTACTCGATAGTATTCTCACGATTGGCACCTTGGGCAGCCAGGTTATGTTTGTTTCAGAATCAGACTGTGCCAAAGAAGATGAACTCACAGGGCAAGAGGAAAATTATTTAGAGATAGAGGTAACGAACGAATGGACAGAAGTCGCACCAGCTCTGGTGGCAGGCAAGCCTCCATCTTGTATCCAGACATCAGAACTCAAATTTCCAGTTGAAGTAGAGGAAAAGAAAATGGAGATTGTCCACGAGACAGATACCACCGAGAAAATCCAAGAGCAGCCTCTGCTGATGGAGGACAAGGAGAAAAGAGAACAGAGGACGACGCTTGCTGATCTTTTTGCTGCCGATGCCATGATGGTGAACAGTCTAAATGAGAAACCAAACAAGAAAACACATGTTAGATTGAAGCAGCACTCAATTATCCATGAGAAGAAGAAGATGCAGAACAGGAAAGAAGCTAAGTGGATCACAGCTACCGCAAAAGGCAATACCAAGAAAACGACTAGGAAGATACAGAAGGTACATGTTCCTGCTCTTCAACATTCACAAGTGATGATAATCGTTTGCTAAGAGTTTTGGTTCCTTGAAATGTTATTGATTTGGTGGTAAATGGGTAGCTGATATCAAAATTGTTGAAGAAGAAGGTCCACCCGGAGATGCAAGGCACGAGATGAAGGAAATGCCTCTGATGTGTGGAGGAGCAAAATCTATCGGTAATCCCTTTCTTTGCCTTCTTCATGTGCCTTTTATATTTACAATGAGAGCTAGTAAGAAAAAAATGCAAATATTTGTTCTCCATCTTTTGGGTGGAGCATCCTAAAGTGGGTTGTGGAGCCCTGCACAACATGGAACATCCTAAAATAATTGAATTTTTTTTTAGAATTACTTTTTAAGGGAAAAAAAGATTATGTGAAAAAAAGGGCACTCATCATTTACGTCCATTTCCAATTAAAGTTAAATGGATGTCTCATTTAATGTGAATTATCCAAAATACCCTTTCAACTTATACATGATGTAGCTGTAGCTTTCACATACAATAACTTTATATCATTTTAATTTTACTTCTCTAATTCATAACTTAATTAAAACATTTCAACAAATAAAATGACCTATGGAAACTCCTTAACATTTATTATATTTTAAATAAATATTATTTTATCATGATCGGCTGGAAATATGTAACTTCTAAACCATGTGAAGTTAGCAACTAGTTTTTACACTCAGTTGAGTGAGTATTTTAGATAATTTATATTAAATGTGATGTTCATTTAACTTTAATTAAAAATAAGACATTCATCTAATGATTTTAGAAATGATTAGTGTCACACCAGGGCAGGGTGGGTGTTATGGTTACGTCCTTCATAGATCAAGAATTTAGAGTATTATTGAGAATTTTTCTCTTTAATAGGTAATAGATTTGACCTGGTTAATTATTTTTTTTTTACTGATAGAATGTCCATTGATTATTGCTCAAAGATTATATTATAAATCTCATTAAGAAAGACTTGTGGTGGGATGTGCTTAACTTGGTTCCTATCCGTTCCGTGTGTGGGCCGAGTATTTCATTAAAATGCTGGTGATCGGGTTGGCAGTGATGGGGCTATTACTTATCCAGTTTAAACCTCAATAATTGGTTGTGTTCTAGTTTGATAAATCGACTCACAACTGTCAATTAATTTAAAGGATATATATAATTGAACTCTTATTTATTTATCCTTATAAAGATATGCAGAAATGGGTATATGTCTGGAAATCATTCTGTTATCACAAAATATCAGCTATTTTTCTTTAATTAATTTGCTGTGTATACACCTGGAATTAGTTTTAAGTGAATAAAAAAAAATACTGAGTCCGATTTGATTGGTTGCAGAATGATGATGCTGGGGGATTTGGTACTATAACAAACATGTTTACGAGCATAGCTTGTTGATTAATGTTGTACAACTGTACAAGTTTTAGGCGTGAGTGTCTATATTTAGACATCCAAATATTCGTTGAATAACTTTCATATTTTTTATTTTCCTTGCTGTTGTCGTTATTGTCATTAAGTTGTTCATCCGTTTTAATCAGCAGTGTCATCATTGTAATTAACCGTGCATTAATTATGACAATGGTTCATATACCATAAACCAATCATTAATTGCTTGAAATGTTTACGAGACCTTTCTTATTCATTAGCAGCAAAACCCGGTCACATCAGTTGGCATGTGTGCTCGCGAATATAAAAAATGGCCGGAGGGATAATTATAACTATGCAGTGGAATGATTTAGCCCAATGATATGAGCTTGATTGCGAGAGATGATAGGACCCAATTGACCGACAGACGGAAGCAACCGACGGCTGTAAATTGCCCTTTTACTGACTGAAAGAGAGAGGCTCATAATTTGTAAAGATCACGATGGTCGATGGATACACGATCCTATAAAAAATTTAATTTAATTTAATTTTTCAGTTCAATAAAGACTAAAATATGATATTTGAGAAAAAAAAACAATTAAAATAAAATTAATGATATTAATAATAATATGTTATATATATTAAATAAATATAATTTATGTATATTTTTATAAGATAATTCATTTAATTTGAAAAAGTTTAAATTATCCTATTTAAATAATCAAGAATTGATTAAATTAATTAATTAAAATTTTAAAAATGAATTCATTGTGCAATCTTCTCTCTATCACCGTGCTGTATTAATACGTCTCCTTGGGATGATACAATGATTGAAACATAAGATACTTTAATATAAAATTTTAGGATCAAAATTTAACACGTTCGAACATATCTTCATCCATGCCTTAACCACTTATACTAATAGTCACTCACGATTTACTTCATCCATGTTAACCTAAGGATTAGTTGATAAGAGCGTAGAGGACGAGCCAATCGTCTTTTTGTCACATCTCCCTATCAATACATTTTGCTGCTCTCCCCTCCCCTCAAGATGCTCACCATTGTTGCTCCCCTTGGTCACTCACACCAGGTCTCACCACCACTCCGCTCTTCACTACCAAAAAGTCGGAAAATAGCCACCTATGACATCTCACATCCCCCTCCGCAAGCTGCAAGAACTTACAATGCCTTTAGCACGTCCCTATCCCTCCACAAGCCACCGACGGTACTGTCACCTCACACGCTCGCACAACCCCTCCACTATTGCTGCCCGCCGAGAAGAAGACGAGGACAATTGGTTCCAATGCCGCATCCAGATTGTTTATAATGTAAGACCAAAAGATTCCACACGATACTGTCCGATTCCAACAATCCATTTCCAATTCTATTACAAAATTTGATCCCAGTTAGATTTAGGGCTTTCAGATCATAGGATCGCTACAATCAACCATGAAAAGGCCATCATCCGAAACCAAATAATGAAAGATTCACCAGCACCCAACCCGTTTAAATTGGATTCAAACAGACCCCAACGCACCAGTCTTGAACCTCGAAGTGCACAACTACAAAAAACTAACACTCCGGCAAAAGGAAGTTACGAACCCCAAGACAATGGAATACAACATTAGACTTAAAATCACGTTTAACCTCAAAGTATTAGACAAATAAAACCTCAGAATCCTGGTACTAGACGGGGTGCAAAACATCGCAAGCTAAAGAGTAATACACAAGTAGAGCTAATAGAACATAAAACAGGGGTGTTAACTTAGCCCAGTACAATTAACGCAATGTCACCAATTCAGAAGACAAAAAAGCAAGAACTCGTCATATAGTAACAATCAAAAGGATTCTACGGGGTACACCGTGCCTAGTCATCACTTCAAGAAGTGCTCATGTAGCAAACAAACTTTGGCGGTCAGCAAAACAAAAGAAATACAGCAAAGGTTCACAGGTAAGTATGTTATAGCTAGTTCTAAGGGGCAGAAACCAGATATAGATAATCTAATATGCATCAAGCAAGCGAGCCTCCCAAATCAACAGAACCTACAAGAATGCGATCTCACAGCTATGTCCCTGTTCAGCTGAGCAACGCTTTTGTCGAGCACAACACTTACAGAGAAGGTAAAGCATTGATCTGTGCATCGCTTGGAAACGAAAACCCCACGTTTAACGCCTACCACGAGGCCCACCAAGCCTGGGACCAGTAAAGCGAGCAAACTGCAGCCTCAAGTTGGCTGAATCGCGATCATTTTCGTCGAATTTATAACCTGCAAAATCGAATCGTGACTAGTGTGGACGGAGGCAGATTTTTACCCAAGATTAGCGGATTTCCGTAAACGTAAATAGCACACTTTAAAACACGTGATTTTCACAAATATAACAATGGCAAAAGAGGGCAGTAACACGCGCATGACTTCAGCACTTGCCAACGAAAGCTTGCGACATAACAAACTTAAATGGAACGTGATTCGCACAAATAACTGATGGTGGCAAATTCAACATAACGCACATCCCCTGTTGGGAAAGGAATGTGAGAAATCCAGTAGAAGATCATGCTCGTATTCCAACCGTCAAAATGGGTAATGGTGCACTTACTATCACCTTTCGATCATCGGAAGTGCCGAAGGATTAGGGAAATAACTAATTTTCATTTCGTTTCACAATCTACTAGCAACAAAGACGTCACAGGCCTCCGCAACACCTTTCGATCATCATAAGTACCGAAGGATTAGGAAAGTAACTAATTTTCATTTGGTTTCACACTCTACTACCAACAAAGACGTCACAGGCCTCCGCAACTAAACCACTAAATCTGTGTTCGAATGAACAGGTCGGACTATAATTTAACTTCCTGTTGTCAGTTTGATGAAAAAAAAGACAAAGTTTTAGCAAAATTGTACAAAAAAGAGGTATCCTACAGCAACAAATATCTTCCAAAAAAGTATTAAAGATTACTGTGCAGTCCGAAACATAAGACAGTAAAAAGGAACCAAGAACTTGAGTAGAAAATATAGAAACTACCAAATAAAGTCTGATATCAAGTATACAAGACATAGTATCATCACCTTGCAAGGCTTCCAATGCAACTGCAGCTTGGGCTGGAGTAGTAAAATCAACAAAGCAAAGGATAAGTGGATCTCCATCAGGCTGAAAGAAAATTGAAAAGGAAAAAAAAAATGAGGACAGCAATTGCCAATTTTGAAGTGATATCAAAAAGAACTTTGTGAAGTGTAACTTACATGTCTAGAATCCTTGTTAACAAGCCTCACTTCACGAAAACCCACAAAAGGACGGAAAATATCTGCAAAAGAAAGTAAAGGAATTTCCATGTACTCGATCTTAATCTTAGAAGATTAAAAAAAAAAATAAGGATACGAGACACCTCCCTGCGTGTACAGTTCGCAGGGACACCCTCCACGAACAAAGTATTGGAAGCATCGGGAGGAAGTGGAGGTTCAGGACGTCCAACATATCCTACACTCCGACTATCCAAGCCCCCAACACCTAGTATTCGCCTATCATCAACAGGAAGACCACCAATGCCTCCACTGGCCCTAACAGGTTCACCGCCAGGATATGCAGATACCTACAGGAAAGTATGAAAATCAAACTCCAACAAAAGAGTTTACACAAATGTCAGAAACATTAACATAAAATACGGCACCCACCCCATTGCGCAAGTAACGGTCATATGATGCACCAATAGACTCAGTGTCTCTGATTGTGTGATGGGTTCCCCTGTCATCTTCCCGAGGGTAATAGCCAAGCATTTCAGGTCCACCAGGAATATCTGAAGTAAAATAAGTTCTGTTAGTAAGATATAATATTCTATGAAAATAGCAATGTATAGAACATTGTATCACCCATGCATATCCCAATAGAGCCACTATGTTACTGAAAAGGAGTTGTCAACAATTAAAACAAGCCATTCTTCCAGGTCAATCAAGTAGCAATATTTAAATAACTTTGGTTCAAAAATTCTATAGACTATAGAGGATCATCTAAAGAGTCCCATATGAAAGGTTCACATATCACCATGCTCCATTCTTGTCATGAACCCATCATAACCACCATTGCCGTCATGAAGCAGTTTTTTCCCTACCTATTTGAATCTTACAAATTTTAAGATTTTTATCAGTTGACTAAGCTCTATATATGACTATAACTTTATAATATTTAATTAACTAACTTAATTTATATTCTTTTTTTCTTGATCTCCCTTTGCCCCTAACACCTTCTAATATGATAGATTCACTGTAAAATTTATTACAGTCTTTGAACATGTATATATCTCACAGCCTATTTTCTTTTGTTCTATCATACTTTGTAATATCTCTACATGTCCATTGTATCATTTCCTATCTTCGTGACACTAACACTTTTGGCATAACAGGAGCACAACAATCACATACAAGCTTCTCTACAACAATACCATTAATCTTATTAATGATATTCTCAATATTATCCCATCCTCTTGAATGATAGATCTAAGGTATCTAAAACTCAAGTTTAATGTTCGTTCATTTTAATATTTTCATTGATTCCATTCTTGTTTCTGAAAGAACACTTCATATATTTAATTTTTGTTCTATTTAAGTTAAGACATTAGTTTCTAAAGTTTTTTCCTATACATACATATAAAAATAGTGCAGTTAGATGATGAAAAATATTTTACGTGAGAGAGTTTCACGGAAAATAAACTTTTATAACCCCTCCTAGTGAGCTCCATGAGGGGTTTCTATAAATTTTTGTTTACGACATAAATGGGAAAAAAACAACATAGATGGCACAAAAAACTATGCACAAAAACTACAGAGATGACACACAAAAACTATGTACAAAATAGCAACCCACCACCAAGCACAGTGGTAATAGCATCTGGCAGGTTTCAAATACCAGAATTTTAGTTGAAGATATTACACAATTTGCAAACTAACAACACCAAATGGTTCAAATTTTTTTGAAAAAGAAAATATAATAAACTGTGGTATCGTGGAAAAAAAACTATAGGCTAAGGATATTATTGATGTTATAAAATTTATGGATCTAAAAATGATAAGTTATTTGTAATAGCAATCAATTTATTAGATGTGCACGAGCATATAAATTGTCGGAATAATATGAAAAAAAATGGAAAAGCACATGATAGAATTCTACACTGAGAAACAGGGAAGTTGCCTTCGGAAGAGAAAAAAATTCTCAGAGTGACTGCTAAAACTTGGCTAGAAAACTATTCTTTCAGTCTAGGGAGACAGACCGTAAAATGATGTCAAGTTGGGAACACAAGTGCATGAGGATTGTGCCTTATTACACAAGATAATAATCCAAAGAACTACTCAGTGCATCATCCCCCCTCCAAAATAAGGTTGGATGCACCTTCCTAGCTACACACAGCCCCAACCCAAAACGGATAATTCTCTCACTCGACAATCATCGACAGCCACGACTTTATCCACAAGAAAACAAAAAACTAAACCTAGCAGATCTCGGGAAAAGATGTAAGAAGAATCAAGAAAACATATAAGATGACAAATCAAAAGGGGACTGGATGGGGAAACAGGGTAGCTTAGCAGCCAGATGACGAACCAGCGTACTCCGTGCGAGGGCGCTTCAAAGCGGCGGCAGGAGCGACCATGGACGCCGCCGCGGCTGCCTGTTGCAGGGCTTCGCTGTACCTCCAGTATGCGTCTGCCATCGTCGCCGAGCCGAGAGAAAAAAACGGTAGATGAAGAGGGAACTAGGGTTTGATTCGAAGAGGACACAGGACTTGCCTTCGCCGTCTATAACTGAACCCTAGGGACGATGCAGTATATAAAGGAGCGGCGACAGACGCATAATAAACTGCTGCGGACTGACGCAATTAAGCAGCAGCCGCGCAGGGAAACTTCTTTGCGACAGATCCATCGTGGGATGATCTGGACCGTCTATTGAGATTTGATGATCATCTAAAATTATGTAACATGGCGATCGAAGAAATTATATTTAGGCCTCTTACGATGCCATTTCATTAGATATATTTTAAACTTATTTCATGGAATTTTATATAGTATTTAAAGTCAATATATTTATAGTAGATGATATCGAACACTTTATTAAATTTGTATTCGATTTAATAGACTTAAATGCACTAATATGACAAATATTTAAAAGCGATATATCGAACTGAATGAGATGTAGTTATCATCATTAAAACGGTAAATTGAAAATTGAAACAATGGCTAATAATGGGCAAATCTAAATCCATAGCCATTGATTTTACTTATCTTCTGAGTTTCTATAAGTAAAGAATATTTTTTTATAGGAGTGGATGACAATTCGTTGTCCTTCTCAATGATAAAGAGAATAGAGGTGAAGAAAGAATCTAAGATTCCGGGTGTCCAAATTAATCAACTTCTTCTTTTATATATCTTGACTCATCCTATAAACATTATCCTTATAAAATCCATAATCCATTAACAACTCCTTATTATCAATGAAATGGATTAAATTATTATTAATCAAATGGATTAACGGATGTACACATTGGATCCATATCTAATAACAAATTTTCTTCGTACTTAGAGTATTAGATCACTGATACGACGAATAAGTAGCTTAGAGTATATACCTTGACTCATCCATTAACAACTCCTTTGAAGTTGGGTTAAAGTTAAAAAGGTTAACTGAAGTGGTGGTCAAAGTCAAGGAGTGGTCAACACTCAGGATTAACATAATCGCATGGTCGGTCGAGCACTTCAGTCGATCGGATCTTTTGTTCGATTGGATACCGAGTCCTCCTAGCTTAGTGGAGAATTGAGTCCTTCCTGATCTAATCGAAGCTTCTAGACATAAAGTTCGATCGTACTATTATTCGATCGGATGTCGAGTCCTCTAGATGGTCAACCTTCCGCAGCAAACTTAATTTATCCGAGAAAAATGTTTGATCGGACAAAGAGGGGACTCAACTAGCTCACTGTTAAAGTACGATTCATCGTACCTAAAATCCAATATCCCTCTTTGGCATTTTTGTGGGACCATTATTAGAGAATCGAGGAAATATTCTCTATGCAGTTTGTACGGTGAAAAATTTCATCCTGGAGCACAGAGATTATGAGCCTAATTTTGGAAAAATGGTAGAGTGTCAGAATGGTTGATCTTATTTTAATAATCTCTTGATATTCATACATAGAGAAAATAATATTATATAAGGGGTCTCTACCAATGGGCACTAGTAAGCTTTACTATTAGAATTTACCATTCACCATCCTCCCATTTTTCCTCATCACTCACTCATTTAACTTGACCGTCGAAGTATTTGCCGAACACTCCTCCCTAGCTCGATTGTTGATATTTTTTTCCCTTTTACATTTTTCTTCGACACGCAAGATTATTCGTAGCATGAGATTCCTCCTACTTAGAATCTTCTCACGATCAATCTCAAAGCTAGCTAGCCACCATATCATCTCACTTTATTTCAGTTTCAGATGGCATCAATCATTTAATTAGAGTTTAATTTTTTAATGGCACAATTATTATGTGTTGTTGTTAATCAAGTATTGGCCCGTCAAATATAAATTAAAACTTTCAAGATTAGCTATTATTTTTATTTTTTTGTGACCTAATCATTAAATTAATTTTGAAATATTTGGTTGTATTTTTTTATAATTGATTTAGTAGTATTTAAATGATCTTTTTAAAAAAATTGTTCATTTTAAAAAGATATTTTACTACATTTACACGTTGGAATTGAAGAAGATATTTTAATTTAAATTACGGTTGGTAAGATTTTATTAAATTGATAGAAACATATATTACATTTAATCTTAATAATTTTTTTTTTTAATATTGTCGATCAAAATTATTTATAGAATATTTTTTAATCATGATAATATCAATTTAAAATGTAAGATTAAAAATAAAAAAATATTAATAAATTTTAAAATTATTTTAAATTAAAAAAACAATAATTTAATTTTAAATTCCATCCAAATTAATTATTAAAAGTTATTCTTAATTAAATAGTTTAATATGACATATTAAAGGAGCAAAATTTAATGGCTGGGCGAAGCAAAAAATTAGATAAACCATGAGGGC
Organism: Zingiber officinale; assembly: GCF_018446385.1. Classification (NCBI taxonomy): domain Eukaryota; kingdom Viridiplantae; phylum Streptophyta; class Magnoliopsida; order Zingiberales; family Zingiberaceae; genus Zingiber; species Zingiber officinale. Next base: position 132,074 of record NW_024589831.1, read on the forward strand.
AAAAATGAATTTTTCGTCGAGCACAACGGAAGACTTGGAGCTGGGAGCTGCCATGGCGATCGGATAGGGCGAGACGGCAACGGGCGACCGCACAGGACTCAGCAGCCGGCATGACCGAAGAAACCGCGTAGCTGATGCTTGCATGCTGTCGGTTTCCATGCATAGGGCCGGTGCTGGGCCACAGCAAGGGGAGACCTGAAGTCAATACGCCAATAGCGGACCAGCGCTGCTTTACTCCGTTCCTTGACGAACACGCTCCGCCGACCAGATGGTTCTGGCCCGCCTCCAACTCTAAAACGGGAACCTTTCCGCACGCCATCCACCGATCCACCTCAAAAAACTATATATGTGTTTGCGCAGAGAGGGCAGAGGTAGCGGGAGTAGCCGACACATCGAAAAGTGAGATTTCGTTCTTAATCGTCAAAATTTCGTGCTAAATTTTGAATTTTTTTTGGTCCTTCCATCTCTTTTACTTTGATAAAAGGTGTGCATGGCTGAGTAGGTGTATATGCTTCAACTATTTGAGTAAGATTTTAGTTGGTGATCGATTGCCTCTTTATCTCTTGAATTTGGGGAAGCCAGATAGAACTGGAGTGGTGGTGTGCGCTGTACCAACTTTTCTGGGAGTATTCTGTACTCTTTTGTTGGGAGGATGAGTGTTTCTATTTGATTGGTCCTTGAGAACAACTTTTTGGGACAGTAATCAATGATGATTCTCTTGGTAGGATCCGCACCAACTTTTCACTATGCTATTCTAGATAGAAAGTAAGCTGGCCAGTTCTCTAAATCTGCGTAATCGTTTTTCTATTATGTTTATTTGGTGTTTTCATCGTTTTTTTTTTTTTTTGCTTGATTTGTTGGAGTTCTCATTTTAATTGTTTCTTTAGCATAGTTGAATTAACTTTATCGGGATATATTTTTTTTTAACAAAATTGTCTAGTTTCTTTCCATCTTATGGTTTGAGCATCCTGTTTGAGTTATGTGAAGAGGAATTTATCCTGGAAAAGTGTCTGGGAAACTATCATGTTGCATATAGTCTTCTGCGCAGCTTATCTGCCACAGGATCAATAAGATGGTTTGCAATTGCATTGGGAAGGGTAAAAATCAGATATCCTTTACTCTCATTGATTCTTTTATATCTTTTTTAACAAATGTTTATACTCTTCCTGTTTGGACTTACGAGAAGATCAGTTGAACCTTAGTAGTCTTTTCATTTCTGTCATAGGAACATGCAGAATTTTCTTATATTTTAGCTGTAGAAGATGACTCATTGCACCAGTTACGGCTTTGAAAGGGCGCAAAGCTTCTTAGAATCTCATCTTTTACTCATTTGGTGTATTTTCCCTCTGCCTGCACCTACTGCAATAATTCTTCTTTCCTAACTATCTCCTATGCATTTAACTAATTATTGTACATCAATAGTATTCTAGTCAATGGAAACTTCATTGAAGAGATTAAGTGTGTGTTGTCTTCTGTATATTTTGCTATTAATACTATTTTTAACTAATGTTCCTTCAGAGTAAAAGAGATTCTTTGAGGTAGACTGTGAACATGGTGGAAGAACTTGCAACTCAGGAAAAGCAGGAAGTAACCGTTTACGATACAGGCACTCACGTGGTAAAAATCTTGGAAGATCATATGGAAGGAGCTTATTATCTTGATGAAATAGCAGTTCAGGTGAGTTCTCTTAGTGTTTTCCTTTTTTTTTTCCACCTGTTTCTGAATGGTCACTAAACACACAAGATTAAGTTAGCTACCTATGCATGTGATTTTATATGAACTATGAAACTTTCCAATAAAATATTTGCATTTGTTTATTGCTTTCAACCATACAAGGAGAGTCTAAATCCCTGACGTAACATATTTGGATTACTATTTACCTTCTGCATAAATTCAAGCATATCGCCTGAGGCAATCTGAAGAAGAAATTGTCTATTTCCCTTTCCCATCTAGTGATCCTTTCATTTTTCTTATGATAGATATTCAATCCTTTATCTTTCAATTGAACCAATGCATCTAAATTTATAAACTGGTTCGTTAGACATTAAGAAAGGAAAAAGCTTCATCCTTTAGACAAGACAATGAATTGGGGGTGGATTTTCTCCTTGTCCTCTTTTTGATCTTAAAGGCCACTGTAAGCCTATTAATATTTAAAGCTTACATCTTGTAGAGGGAAATTGATCCAGAGAAATGACAAAAAATAAATGCAGTGTTTTTAACGTTACCATCCTCTAATTGGGTATCCAATTACATTTTTGAAACTGTTTATGTTTATATAGCTAATGATTGCTCTTAGGAATTATAGATAAAATGAAACACATAACTTGGTCCTTGGGCATGTGTTGGTTTACTAACATACTACGCAGAAAGAAAAACAAAATCTATACAGAGGACATATCATATTCTACATTTATTTCTTAAGTTTTCATGTTGCCATACTCATACTATGAGTAATAGTACCATTTTGTGACGTGGGAATCCATCTTAGTGTGAAAGGATTACCATGCAAGACTGCTTGCTAGCATTAGATTCATATACACAAGGGGATGCATCCTAGACCTTGATGTCTTTCGCTATTATATCTTTCACCATGTGGTACTATTTATCCCGTGTGCATATCTCAAATTTTTCATATTTTTAACATGTTAAAATAATTGATACTTAGTTGATACAACCTGCCTATTGGCTTCACTTTATTAAAACATTTTTTGTTAGTTTCTTAAGGAATGTATACCTTAGATTTTCCCCACTAATTATATTTGTAATTCTTAAAGGCAAGGGGGGGGGGGGGGGCATGGTTAAGTCATAGTGGGAGATCAAGAAAAATTGAAATTCTCATATATTATGATCTAATTGATTTGAACATTACCGGGTATTAGCTTTGCATGAATCCTAGTGAAGGGACATAATCTATGTTGGGGGCCCTAAATAGTTGAGGCAAACATGGTAAGATATATGTTGTTAATAAATATATTCTTAGTACTTGAAAAAAATTTGGTTCTCCATAGAACTTTGATATCGTGACTTGTCATAAGTATTGTTTTTTGTTGAAGTTAATCAGTGACAAGTGATTCATCTATCTTGAACTTATATTGTTAAGGCTTGCCCTCACACATGGGCAGGCACAAGCCCAACATATGATTGACTAAACCGGTGATATGTATTTAGAATAGTATACTGTCACTGATAGAATTAGAACACAAAACCTACGTTTTTGTACCAGTGGAGAAGAAGAGCAATCGAAAGTTTAGGGGATTCATATTAGGTTGTTTCTTAATCATATCCCCTAAATAATATCCTCAGAGAATTATATAAGGAAGCCCCCCAATATGGCAATATTACACATTACTCCAACATTTTTACAAAGGAAATGTTCTTACTCACCAGTTAGTACAATGTAAATTTCTGTGCACCTACTCTGCAGGCAAGTGTTTATCAGTCGTTCCAGGAGAATTCAGGCAATAGATATAGACCAAATCATGAGATTGGCCAAAGCAGCCAAAGGACTCGTGGTGAAAGTAATCTCCAATCAGCATCAGCATATGATGAAGTTCTAGCTCAACAGTGTCAATTACTGGAGGATTGTTCTGCTGATGCACTAGAAAGTACAATAAATCATCCAGGAGATGGTAAACCATAAATCAATTTTGATTTTAACTTCTTTGTGTATTTATGTATTCTGAGTATGATTTATTGCATAATTTATGTTCATTCTCATATGTATGTTAATTTCGTTTTTGTGGCGTAATTTAGGTGTAAACACAACAGAGTCTTCTACACGAAATGCTGGATCTTCATCTAATGGCAATCCTAGACTGGTAGTTGTTTGGCAATCCAACCTTTTTAATGATAATCTATGGTATTCTACACATCTTGGTTAAATGTTTCATGATATACAGGTTATAAGAGAAGACAACATCGACTCAGATTCCATGTCTTATGAGGTATAGTATGTCAACATGCTTATACTAATAGAAATTTGTTTGCCTAATTTATCCTCGATGATTTGATAAAAACAGTATATGTGGGTGGAGTAGCTGAGAGAAATGTTGATATTCCGAGACCATGAAGAGTGGGCCGCGAAGGACCTTTTAGTAGAATGGAACTTTAAGATTTTTGGGACAGATAGAGAAGGTTGAGTGAAGATGCTAGTAACTAATTAGGGCACATATAAACAGAATTTTGACAATCCACATCCACCAGAATTGAGTTTTCATTTTCTAAAAACAGCCCCCATAGCTAATGTAGGATTCTTTCTGCTCTTCTGAATTCGTTTTGTTATAAACAGCAATTACAGTCGCTAGAGGATGAAATAGGTAGCGAAAGCAGAGGTTTGTCGGATGAGCTTATTTCTTATTTGAGGGTGCTAGAGCACAGACACAAATTCTTCTCAAGAAAGGGCAACGAAGAGTATGTATCTTAGTCACTTAGAAATGGTATTTTTTTATCAAGCTTTCGTTTAAAATTGCTGAAGTTGTTTACTCTAAAAGTCCCTGCATGTTTATCTTAATTACCTTGTTTTAACGTCCTTGCAAATATTTTTCAAGTAAATTGTGTATATATGTAGCAAATATAGAACATTTTGTTGACGTGCCAAATGATGAATAAAATTGTTTTGCATATTTTACTGCTGAAATTTCATTTATATAAATAGAACATTTTGCATATTGTACATTTATAAAATTGTTTGGCAAATATAGTACATTTTGCATATTGTACTGATGATGAGCTTCCTTATGCAGATGTGTCATTTGCAAATCAAATTACAAAAGACAGAAGTTGATCACTTTGCCTTGCTGCCATTGTTACCATTCGCATTGCATCATTCGCTGGTTGAAGGAAAACAAGGTTACATTTTCGTACTTTTTGATGTTTATGATTTCTATATATGGAAATTGTGTTTTTTTATGTAGAATAAAGACTGAAAAATGTTTTAGCATTATTATGAAAAGAAAGTATCAACCTACAACTGAAGCTGGAAATCTTAATTAACTACAGATGCTATAAAAAGGAAACTTGATGAAAGGGTATGGAGCTCACAGTTAGAGAATCATGTGTAGGAACAAAAGAATTTAGATATCTCCACAATGGTATGATTGTTCACTTTGAGCCTAAGTCCTCATGATTTTGTTTTTGGGCTTTACCCAAAAGGTTTCATACCAATAGAGATATTTTTCCCATGTGTTTTCAATGTGAGACTTCATTTGCAACCTTGCAACCCCAACAATCTCTCCCTCAAACGAAAGACCACAGACCTCCCTCAAGTGGAAAACCTATCCGTTTGACGTCCGATTCTCGACCCACTTGTCTTTTTGCCCCTCGGTTCAACCGACCTACTAGGTTTTCCTGCCCCTCTTTCCACTCGACCTAAGACCTTGTCTAGCCGCAACTTGGCTTCTCTGCATGGTTGCCCACTAGGACTTACTGCCTGATGTATGGTCCTCTTGATCCGGACATGGGAGCCCCCACTTCTTTTGTTCGAGATCAATATTTTACTCATATGACTCAATTAGATCATAGCTCTTATGTACCGTCAGCGGTTAGATTTTCTGATAATTCATACTTTGATACCAATTGTAGGACTGAAAGAATTTAGATATCTCCACAATAGTATACCAATTGTAAAACCAAAGGAATATAAATATCTCCACTATAGTATACCAATTTCCATTTTGGACCTAAACCCTCATGGTTTTATTTCTGGGTTTTATCCAAAATGCCTCATACTAATGCTTTTCCATATTTTTCAATATAAGACTTTGTTTACAACCTTGTAACCCCAACTTCATGAAAATTTGATAGTTATTGGAAAATTACCGTTGGCATAAGTTTATCTTGTAACTAATCTAGCAGCTTCAAAACTGAAATAGATATATGCACTAGAATATATTAGAAATATTCGCTTTTCAATACTCGTTGAGTGAAATCAAAATAGGTTGAGATAGTATGTGCATACTCTCAAAGACAATTAATAGATTCTATAAGTAGAAGAGTGAAACTATGCTTTATTTATCCATATGAAGGGGAGAGGTGTAGGAGAAGGGGAAGGCGAGGGGTAAGAGTAGAGACGAGAGATCTGAGAGTAGAGGTGGTTGGGAAAAAAAGAGTTGATCAAGATATATTCTTGGATTAGGAGTATTATCAAGTAAAGTACTAAAGTTTTAACTGAAAATACAACACGCCTAAGTTTATTTTTCCTCTAACCTTTGTGTTTACCCACTTTTGGAAGGGCAATATAAGCGCTCCATTTGAACTCTGTTCCTATCCTTTCCTCTCCTATTGAGTAAATAAGTCCTTAGAGTGGAAGGTGCATGAGACAAAGGGACTCAATATTATAGAAAATATAGTAGGAGATCGAGGTTAATGACATAGGAGGATCCATATATACCGATCTCACTTAATGGAATATTGGTTTGATTGTTATTATTGTTGTTGAAGAAGAATACTCATGTTGCTACATGATATTTTGATTGACATGTAATCTCATTCTTCTTTTTCCAATTGTTGTGATAGTTTCATGACGACATTAATAACAGAAAATCTAAATTTTGTTGGCTATCTAAAAAGAATCTTGCTATTCAAGCAGGCATGCCCGATTTGCAAGGAGGAGGTATTTGGGTGAAAGTTACACTGGATCAAATTGCAGAGGTCTACGAAAATGAAGAAAAAAGGTGGAAAAAAAAGAAGCAAAGAACCTATTTTTATTCTTCTTTGGGGCTGTGAAAATAAACTCGCACAACCTTGTCGTATGATTATGAATAATCTCTTGTTGTTGTTGTTGCTTGGCTTGTGAATGTTTTTATCAGTTTGAGTCCAAACAGAAGACAATACAATTAGGCATTACTCTGATTCCTTTTTCTGTGGTTTTTCAAGTTTATTTTGATTTAATGTTCTAGCTTAGCTCCAACGAACTCATATCAATTTCTATGTAGTTTCTAAATGTCGGAGTACTCAATGTCGGTTGCTATGGCCTAATATGAGTACTCAATGTCGGAGTAGAAGTTTGTGAAGTTAACCAAAATGATAAGAAAAAAACATTATAAGTTTTCAAAGGGCAAAAATCGAAAGGTATCTATCATTTATATTTTCGTCCCTTCGAAAAAAAAATCAATTGAGCGCTCGTTATTTCTAAAATACTCTTGGATCTACTGTTGTTGTAAAAGTTATTGGCTTAACTGATAGCTTCTAAACGTTATTAAAGTTACACGTTAGTTATACGTTGGATTATGATTAAATTATGTTAATTTGGAATGTAACGAGAGTTACGGAGTTGGAGTTAAAATATTATTTTAATCAAATTATTATTTAAAAAATTAAAATTAAAATAATATAAAATTATTATTATAAAATTTAACAATTAACTTCTGCACATTGCTCTATAAATGATTAGATAATATATTTATAGAAGCTATTTGCTAAATTTTATATGTCGTAAAGCTAGATGTTATCTTTTATAAATTATAAAAGTTAGTTGCTACTATATGATCGAATGATCACATAATGTAATAATATTTTAGATCGATTATTTTAAAAGGGATGTTGAGGGATATTTCAGGGCCGTCTCAACCATTCTAGAGGCCCTAGTTATAGCAAAAGGTGGAATTTGCCACCGTAGCAGCTTAACACGACCGACCCTACGACCATCTGTGAGGAGGTAAATCGGGAAGCTGTAGTTGGCCACTATGAGGAGAACATTTTTCTTGACTTTACCGAGATTCAACATCTTGCCCATTGTAACAATATCTATCCTGTATTAGTCAACTTAACCATATTCCGGAGGCGACATAGTCAACTTAACCATATTCCGGAGGCGACATTTAATTCTGTTAGTAAGATTTAAAAGGGTATTTTTATATATTTGTCAATGATTATTTACACAATTAAAAGCAGTGACCAACTAGGCCACTTAGAAATAACTTTATGTTATGTCAAACCTCACTTTTTTATTATTAGTAAAATTTTAAAAATAAAAAATATTGTATGTTATCTAATTTAGAAACAGTAAGAAATTATTGTAACACTATTAATATACATTTTAATTACAATTTTTTTTTAAAAAATATCAATCATTTTTAACTTCGAGGAAGGAAAGTCTCGACACAATAGTAAAATTATTGTGTGACCTAGAGGAAATAGATTCGAGGACTAAATATAGTCACTACGTATAATAGACTCTTCCTCGGAATCCTTCATTAACTAGAGCTTCATGAATTAAATTGTCTTTTTATGAATTTTAACTTCGATAAATTATTAATAAAATTTATTTATCCAAAAATATTTAGCCAGAAAATATTGATGGTGAATTATTAAAAAAATGAAAGAAAAATAAAATTTAAAAAGAAATAATACTACATTATTGAATATATTTTTGACTTTCAAAAATATTATTATCAAAAAAAGTATATATCAATTAAGTGTAACCAATAAATATTTTTAATTTATTAACAAAATTTAATTTTGATTAATAAATTAAATTTTTATCATAAAAAATTTAAAATTACTAATTAAATTTTAATAGAAAAATAAAAATAAATTACCTACTAAATTTAATTTTAATAGTAAAAAATTAAAATTATCAATTAAATCTAACACGAGTTAAAAAAAAATGATCCAAATTTAATATATATAAAATTTAAATTTTTTGACCAAATATAGTTTAGCTAGTAAAAAATTAAAATTACATATAAAAATAAACATCAACTAAAATTTATTTTAACTATAATTTTAAATATTTAATATTCATACTCATATGATTTTAAATTAATATTCATATTTAATTTATATAGATATATATATATATATATATAAAATTTGTGGGTCCCAATATAATAGGGGCCCTAGGCATAGGCCTTAATGGCCTATGCCTTAGCCGGCCCTGCATTCAAGAATCAATCTCCTGAGAAATTTTTTGTTCGCAAGCATAAAGTTTCCGTTTCTTGTCCTTGTTGCCCTTTCCAATTTATCTATCCGTAAGTGTCTTAGATTGCACAAATATTGCAACTCGTCCAAGTCACAACCTCCATCCATCTTGCTCATGGAGTCACAATGGCCGACAAAAAATCCCAAAAGAGTGCTGAGATTTTTCAGCTTCCCAACTCCCGTTGGAACATGGGTGAGCGGAGTCTTCTCAATTCGAAGGCACCTCAAATTGCTTAACTTTGTGATCCCCATTGGAAGTTCATGCAGTGATTCACACTCCGACAGATTCAAAGTTTGCAGGTTTGCAAGACACCCAATGGATTCAGGAAGCCTTCTAATCTTTGTTCGATCAAGATCCAAGTATTTTAGATGTAACAATTTCGTAAGACAATCTGGGAGGCTGTCTATGGATGTATCACACAAATCCAAGACTCTGAGACGCTTTAAGCTTTCAAATGCATGATTCTCTATTCGGTTGATTCGAGGGCAATTGATGAGGCGTAGGACTCTTAAACACTTTTGCTCTGTTATCACATTGGGAAGAGATAACACATCATCACCTTGGTTTGAGATGGACAAACGACGAATCTTTGTCAAAGAATTTCTACTTGTGCATTGACCATTATTAATGATAATCCCTTCCTCTTCCATCAATTTTTCTCCAAAAGATCGTAAAACATCATGCATAACAACTCCTACACTATTTATATTTTTAGTATAATTTTGCAAAAGCCGATGTTCACAAGGGCGGATCCACCGGGGGTGGCATTGTCGGTCGCCCCTTGTCGATGTTGAAATCATTAGTATTATGGGGTTTCACCGGTGTAGATGGAGAATATCGTCCCTTGTTCCTTGCATAAATAATCCTTTGTTCTGGAGCTCTCCTGTTCATGTGTTTCTATCTTTTTTTTTTCTCTTTTAAATACATCGAACGATACAGACGTGTCGTCTGCTTTGAGCAAATGTCCTTCTATACTTAAATTCCTAGATCCGTCATCACTGAATATTTATTTGATTTTTTTTTCCAAAGGTGTTGATCTAGAAAATGCAATGTTCTTTGGATTTTTACCCATTTTCAAAATAAAGAAAATGATGGAGAACAGAAACAATGAACACTGAATTATTAGCTCCAAAAAGCATCATTTTCATTTCTATTTTTATATATATAAAAAAAAACAGAGAAACTATTCCATCTGAACTGTCTCTATCCTTCTGTCTGATTGATAAATTCAATCATGGGATTGGGGACCAAAACAGCGTTAGATTTTTATTATGTAAATTTAACATTTTCTAGTTTAGATCCCTTTTCTGTACCTCTCTATTTGTAATACTATACACCATATTCCATATACGTCATTTGTTAGTCAACATGCCTTGTATCAAACTATAATACAACAAACTGCACTTAATAATTTAATTTAATTTAATTTAGAATGATTCAACTTGCATGTTTAATAATTTAATTTAATTCGGAACAATTCAGCATGTCCACTTTAATCATCCATTATGAGCCACCTGCCACAAACAACATGATAGTCTTATCACTTTGCCCGTGACCTTCAAATTCCCTTTTTCTTTAAAAAATATAAAAAGAAATAAAATAAAATAAAAAATGTCCTTTTGCCCCCTCACGATCCAACATTCTCGCAAACGATCTAATCACGTGCCAAAATAGGACACATTTTATAATATATATTTAAATCAAGTTTAGTATCGTTTTTAAAATACCTTTAAATTTTTTGCAAATTATCAAAAAAAATCCACTAGTATCATTACTTTAGTTAGGAAAATAAGTCAAAAGGGCATTTTACAAATTTCTTAAATTCCTATAGGCGAAATGCAAGATTTCCGGATTTTATAATCTAACCCAACATAAGCGCTAAGATATCTGACGATGCATACCAATCAATGGAAGTAGTTAGGTGAATTGAAAGGTTAAACTAATTATCCAAAAATACAGATTTTTTTAAAAAAAAATTATAAATATAATAAATATTGCAATAAATGGAAGAAACTGCTGGTTATTCTGCTTCTTCTTCTTTAGTTTATAATGATTTGTAATATCCAGAACCACAAACACTAGTTGTTGGCTTTGGCCGGAAGAATGGATGGTCGGCTTCTCCTCCGCCACCTGAATCCACCGCTTTCACCGGCTCGATCCGCCGTCGCCCTTTTGCTCACATCCAAATCCCTCACACTCTACCGCTTCCGCCTCACCTAGCCACCCCCCAGACGCCATAGAAATCGCTCCTTTGCTCGCCGTCGTCGTCGCCGTCGCCGTCGGAGCGTACGGTTCGCGGAGGCTAGAGTTAGGGTGTGAGGAATGGGGGCCGGAGGTTCGAGCGCCGCTGGATCGGAAGGGGGAAGCGGTCGGACCGGCCTCGGGGATTTGCCTGAGGGCTGCGTCGCGGAGATCATGCTACGGCTGGACCCGACCCAGATCTGCCGGCTCGCGCGCCTCTCCCGGGTGTTCCGACGGGCGGCCTCGGCGGATCTCGTGTGGGAGACAAAGCTTCCGAGGAATTATAGGTATTTGCTGCGTAGAGCGTTGGGCGAAGAGAGTTCCGGTGGACGCGAGCTTGGCAAGAAGGAGATCTTCGCGCTGCTTTGTCGTCGGAATGCCTTCGACGGGGAACACACGGTATGGTCAATTTTCTCGGTTTCTTTTCTTATTCTATAGATCTTGATGCTGTTCTTGTTTGATGAGGAACTTTGGTGGTGGAACTTGCAGGAATTTTACTTGGACAAAAATGGAGGTTTGATCTGTATCGAGATTTCGTCCAAGGCATTGACAATAACTGGAATTGGTGATAGGAGATACTGGACCTTCATTCCAACAGCTGAATCAAAGTAAATATCCCTTCTGCTGCCTTTCTCATATACTTTCTAGTGGCATTAATGGTTCAAAAGATGATATACTTAAGAGCCTTGCTTTGATACAGGAAGTTAAATCAATATAATTCTGATGAGATTCATGATGCTTTTCATATGTGTTTCAAGCATTTCTAGCTTGTCATATGATAGTTAAAAAGATGATTAGTAAGAAGAGTAATGCAATCGATCAATAAGAGTAATAGTTGAATAATCCACACGAGCGAGCTAACAAAGTAGTTGTGAAGTTTAATGGTAATATTTAACATTCTATTAGCTTGCATTGCCTGGTTTTCAGCTCTTTAACAAAATAATATTTTTCAATATGCATATTTAAATTGCTAGTTAACCACTTTTGTCAGAACCAATAAGCAGTGCATTGCCTTCGGGGCTACGGTGCAATGGTTATGCCTTTGAAGTAGTTAACTAGGTATCCAAAGTTTGAATCCCAACTGCGGGAATTTTACTCGGACTACAAACCTAAGAAAGCTGACTTCTTGGACGGACCTCTGTGAGACTCCCTGACTTACCCTGGCCAGTGGGAAACTTTTGTGCGACCGAGTCGGTCACTTCTAGAATTAGTTGGTTTGAAGATCTTGATACCTGAATTATAAAAAATAATAATAATAAGCAATGCATTGCTACAGAATAGTTGACTGGCTTCATTGTTTGTGATAGTCTGATTGCTTATTGTTATTACTGATATTTATTCTTTATGATATGATTAGAAAGGTTCTCCATTGTCTATTTGTAGATACAATATCGCTCATCGTTATGTCTTCATCTAAAGTGTTTCTTTTTTTTCTATTTTTCCATCTTTTTGTTTGGAAAGTTGTAGACATGAAGCAAATTGTCGTGTAGGTTTCGCACGGTTGCTTACCTTCATCAGACTTGGTGGCTTGAGGTTCGTGGGGAACAAGAATTCTGCTTCCCTGAAGGTACATATAGTCTCTACTTCCGCCTCCGCTTAGGCAAGGCCAATTTGCGACTCGGTAGTCGGGTCTATAGCCCGGAGCACATCCGTGGGTGGGACTTGAAGCCTGTTAGGTTTCAACTATCAACCTCAAATGGCCAATTTGCTCAGACTAAGTGTTACTTAGATGACCCTGGAATTTGGATCGATTACCATGTAGGGGACTTTGTTGTGGGGAACTCCGATGCACCCATTACAGTCGAGTTCTCGATGATTCAAATCGATTGTACGCACATGAAAAGAGGTCTTTGTGTTGATTTAGTTTCTATCCGGCCAAAGGACTTCAATTCTGTTCCCTGCCCTCTTTAACTCGGCATGGAACGGCGAGTTTCCTGCTTAAAGCGTAGCTATGGACATCTTTACATAATCATGTATTATGAATGATGGGTGAGGTTTTGTTACATCATCTTCTTCTTTACTAGTTTTCAAAATCTAGGACTCAAACTCTTTTCCTCCCTAGAATAAATTCCTTTTCTTTGCAAAAATGTTCCATTATATTTAATGCTGAAATGCCTATGAATTTTAATAATCCTTTAGATAAAAGAGTAATATTAAATCTTAGACCATGGTTCTGCATGTGATGTGTTGAGGTTTTAATTCCTTTCTTTATCTCCCCTTCCTATTTCCTCTTTTGCTTCTGTACTTGATAAATAGAAGGTTCTTCTACATTAACAAAATTTTTGAATTATTGCGATTTTTGTTATTAGAAACATTTTGAAATTTCATTTGAAAATGTTCTTCAGGATTTTAAAATAGTCAATATTTCTCTCATAATTCATGCACTCTTTATCGTTTACCATTCAACTAGTTGCATAAAATTTATGTGACAAACAAATGATGTTATTAAATTTGAGTTGAAAATGTGGTAACTTATAGATGGTAATTAATGATTAGGGATTAAAATAATAAGAGTTTGCAAAATATTTTGACTATATTGCAGGGTAAATACAAGAAATATATAGATTTTCTTAAAGATCTCATTGGATTCATTCCATTTGAGGTATTACATGTTTGAACTCTTAACAATTTTTTTTTCAAAGAAAATATACTTAAAATTTTAAGGTAAGGTTTGGAGTATCATGATATACATATGCAATGCCTCAAGGGCATAGCCAAGTAATTAGACAAGGATTGATTTTTGGTGAAGCCAATAGAAATTATATTATAGGTAATGCTGAGTATATGTATTATTTTGCATCTCTACGTTCTTGATCATTTTTTAAAAAATTATGATTGACATTTTATTATTTTATTTCCCATTTTTAATTTTTAAATGAGATAAACAATTCTATTTTTTAATATTTGATTTTTTTTTTTCTCAGAACTACATTAAACTTATCAATAAGCCAACGTGGAATTGAACTCAAATATAATGCAAAATAAAAAGAGATGATTTCATACATCGCCCCTAATAGATTCTCTTGCATATATTATCATCGATTTAATATTTTTTCCTTTTTTAAAAAAAAAATCTCAGTCCATTTTTTTAATAGATAGTGCATCTCTAAAAATATTTAAAAATTAACTATTCTTTAAGGCTGTGTATTTGTATAATGAATGCAGTCATTATGAAGATTCTATAAATGTTCAACGCACCCACACCGCCAGAGTCCACGTCGCAAAGTCCGATCGCTATCCTCCACGTCACTCTCTCGGACTTATCTGACAGCTCGCATCCTGCTTCATCCGACGGTCTTCCTGCTTCTTCCAGACTCTTCCATTCCTTCAGCCTGCCTCTCGCCACACATCTACCACTCCTTATGCGGGTCCCGTGCCGATCTTTCTCTCCAATTATCTGTTTCCGCTCTGATCACTTTGCACGTGACGATTCCCATTCTCTTTTTAGATAAAATAAAATTTTTAAAAAAATTATTTGCTTCGGCTCTGAACCAGAACCGACCCTGGCCAGGCCGCCTAGATCCTCTGGATGCAACTTCTGATTTACTCCTGGATCAAGATTACTGATAGATACAATTTTATAGATCCTACTTGTATAATAAATGTGGTTCATAAATTTTCAACTATGAATGAAATGATTCATCTTCTAAAATACATTTTACGGTCCAGAGATTCTTTCCTACTGGCCAGGGCTATTAGGTCTAGCCCCGGGCTTACAAAAAAAAAAAATTCTTCAAAATCTAAAAAGATTTATATATATCAAATAAAAAAATATATAATTCCATTTTTCTCTATTTTATTTTCGGTTAATTGAAGAAAAAATTTTAACCATAACTTCAACTTTACCTGCAATCTCCATATCTAAAAAATTGTATTTCTTTTCTCTAAAATTTTATTTGTTTCAACTCTCTCAAACAAATATCTTACCTAATTACTCCTCATATTGTTTTAAGTATAAAAAAGTCAAGAAAATGAGTATAACTTCTTATTCCTCTTAAATTCAACACATTAAATTATAATTATATTTTCTATCAAAATTACCACTTATATTTTTTTTATAAAAGTCTAAAAATAAATATAGTTCTTGCTAAATTCAACACTTTAAATTAGAATTGAATATATTTTTTTATCAAATTGAGCATGACTTTATTCCAACTTAATATAATTTTTTTAAATTCAGTACCATTTAAAAAATATTTAATATGTTTTTCATCTAATTGAATACTATTTTAAAAAAATCTAATATATTTTTCATCCAATTGAGATGAAAAAATAATCGTACTTAATTGTACTAAATTTAATAAAAAATATACTGAATTTTAATTTACTGTGTTGAATTTATGTAAAATTATATTGATTTTAAAAAAAATTAACTTAAAATTATGAGGAATCATTAGATAAATTAATATTTATTATATTTGATTATGAAAGTTAAAATAAAGATTTTTACATATGACACTGCATGCAAAGTTCACGTTTTAATTGGGGCTGCATGTAAAATTTACCCTTTATTTTTGCCCGTACAGCATTCCCTTTTCCCTTCTTTGTCCTGTTTTCCCAGCCACTGCCCTACCACTTTCTCCCATTTTGTGCTCTCCTTGAGTTGCTATAGGAGCTGCCGGAGCGTGTCGAAGCTAACTAAGGTTGCTAATGCTAACGAAGAAGGTAAAGTTTTCTCCTTCTCACAGCAGTAGTTTTCCTCTTCCCCTTTGTTTTTGCTGCTGGTCAAGTGTAGCAAGGAGTAACTGTTTCTTTTCTAGGACTTTATTTCCGCAATTGCAAACCTCTCCTCTTTTCTTTTGCTTTGTTTTCTACAGTTTTTGTTTGTACTATAAGACCAATTCTGTGTTGTCTTTCCTTATTGGTTTTTTTGGTTGTCATGGTCGAGCTCACCAGAGCTAGCTGAGGAATTCCAATGAAGTAAAAATTTCCTTCTTCCCCCTCTTCTTTTGTCAGAATAGCAACATCTTCCCTTTATTTTCCTTACGATCAACCCTTTATGAGGACTCATTTTTCCCCTTTGTCCCACCACAACAACAAAAGGAGTAAATTTTCATTTATTTCGAGCAATATTAGCTTGGGATATCTTCTACATAGACAATTTTGTTTCGTTAATCGATGAAGAGTTAATATACCTGTGTCTTTAATTGCACGAATAAGATTCTAAACAATTGAATTGTTATATATTTTTTTTATAAACTTATAGGATATGTGTGTAAGAACTTAGAAGTAGATTTCAAATGGAAGAAAAATTTTCCAGATCAAGTTTTATTATTCTTTGCTTATTATTTTATTGTATTTGTTCAATTATCTATCATCATGAAATAACTCTTTGGATATCAAAAAAGATAACAAAAGAAAAAAGAAGAAAAGATAACATAAAGTTTAAGAGATTCATTGAATAAATATTTTAGCAAAGAGTCTAATTTAGATTTTAACTAATGAATCAAATATAAATGAAGATTTTATTGAAAATAAAAAATGATGAAAATAAAAAATTTGTGAGAATCAAAAGTGATAAGAATGAACAATTTGTAAAAAATGAGAACAAAAAGAATAGAGATTTTAATGATTTGAATGAAATTTAAATTGACAAAACTAAAGACATTAATAATTGTTATAATGATGAGTATACAAACGAATACCAATGTTCAACACCTAGATATAATTTGAACATATTTGATCTAAGAGTTCGAGATAATCTTGATAAAAAATGAGAGATTTATTTGTGAAAAGTGATCTTAAATGAAAAGTTATTCTCAAGTTTTCTTTAGATAAAAAATCTCGACACTTTTCTCATACTTACTATTTTCAAATGTTACCAAATATTGAGACATGATCAAAAATTGTTAGTGTACTCGAAGGAGTTGGACAAAGTATTTTATATTTGTTGTAAGTTGTTTAAAGCAATACACATCAAAAGTAATTTAGCAACGGAATGAGTTAATGGTTGAAAACATTTATGTGATAAACTTAAACAACATGAAAATAGTGTTGAACACCTCACTAATCTAAGAGCTTTTGTTGAACTACAAATGAGATTAAAGAAAATATTGACAATTAACAAGGAAATGCAAGAACAAATTAAAAAGGACATAAATCGTTGGAAACACGTTATGTTGAGTATAGTTGTTGTCGTTAAATGTCTTGTTATGCATAATTTGGCATTTCTTGGTACACATGACAAATTAATGAAGATGGTAATAGTAATTTTTTAGGTCTACTTGAAATGATTGTAGATTTTGATCAAATAATGCAATAGCATTTTCGACTCATTGAAGATAAAAGGATTCATTATTATTATCTTAGTTATACAATTTAAAACGAGTTAATATCTATTCTAACATCCAAAGTCAAAAATACAATAATTAAAAAAGTAAAAGAGGTAAAATATTTTTCAAAATTTTTTTATTGTACACTAGATACAAGTCACAAAGAACAAAAACTCTCATATTAAGATATGTAGATATTTCAGATACTTCAATTAAAATAAAGAGTACTTAGAATTTTTAAATGTAGAAGATACAATTGATTTATGTCTTTTCTATGAATTGCAAGTTGTTCCGCGCGCCTCTCCTGGGTGTTCTGAGCGGCGACGGCGGCGGATCTCGTGTGGGAGACAAAGTTTCCGAGGAATTATAGGTATTTGCTACGTAGGGCATTGGGCGAAGAGAATTCCGGTAGGCGCGACCTTAGCAAGAAGGAGATCTTCGCGCTGCTTTGTCGTCGGAATGCCTTAGACGGGGAACACACGGTATGTGTCAATTTTCTCGGTTCCTTTTCTTATTTTATAAATCTTAGAATTTGGGAATTCTGATTCTTTTTCCTTGTTTATGCATAGAGAGGGATCTTTTATCATCTCGGATCAGTTATCTGATTCACTGAAAAATTGATGTTGTACTTGTTGGATGAGAAACTTGGTGATGGAACATGCAGGAATTTTACTTGGACAAACATGGAGGTTTGATCTGTATCGAGATTTCGTCCAAGGCATTGACAATAATTGGAGACGGTGATAGGAGATACTGGAGCTTCATTCCAACAAAACAATCAATGTAAATATCCCTTCGTAGCTACTCATATGTTGCCTTTCTCATATACTTTCTAGTGGCATTAATGGTTCGCAAGATGATATACTTAAGAGCCTTGCTTTGATACGGGAAGTTAAATCGATATAATTCTTGAGGAGATTCATGATGCTTTTCATGTGTTTCAAGCATTTCTAGTTTGTCCTATGATAGTCAACAAGACGATGAGTAGGAAGAGTAATGGAATCGATCAATAAGTATAATCATTGAATGATCTGTTGGATTTGCAAGGTTACAAACATAGTCCATATTGTAAAACACATGGAAAAGATCATGGTTTATAAATAGAAAAGATATCTCCATTGGCATGAGGCTTTTTGGGGAGAGCCCAAGAGCAAATGTTGGATAAAATTATCCCTATTTGGTGGGCTTATTTGTAAGTTGCACACGTTAATATGATCCGACCTCTTTAAAGTGATCTAACTTATGTCTAGTGGGTTTCGGGTAATTGGATGTGGATCTCATATGTGTAGAACCTATAGTCCCACATCTATTATCTTCGATGAAGAACCATGACGATTCCGCTTCATTCAGGTTCTTTGTAATTACAGTATTTATTTCCTTATGCCGTGTTCTCGAGATCCGTTCTTGTTTTTCCTATACGAATTCTTACTTTGATTGTCTAGCATTCATGCGGCCTAGGTTTTACGAGAACCATTCAATTGGTATTAGAGTCCGGATTGCCAGAAGGTTTAACCACCGACTGCGCATAACAACCATGGTCTGATTAAGCTATGCGGATACAATATTACCTCGAACAAAGAAAATGGGGGCTCCTATGTTCGAATTAAGAGGACCAGACACCAGATAAGGAAATCCTAGTAGGTCGGGTGGACCGAAGCGCATGAAGACCTGGTGGGTCGAAGGATCGGACTTGTGAAGCATGTGATCCTTTGTTTGAGGGGGGATTGTTGGGTTTGCAAGGTTGCAAACATAGTCCCACATTGTAAAACACATGGAAAAGATCATGGTTTATAAAGAGAAAAGATATCTCCATTGACATGAGGCCTTTTGGGGAGAGCCCAAGAGCAAAGTCATGAGGGCCTAGGCCCAAAGTGGACAATATCATGCAAATATGGAGATATCTAAATTCTTTTCGATCCTACATGATCCACAAAAAAATAAGATTGCATTGCCTGGTATTCAGCTTTTTAACAAAATAATATTTTTCAATATGCATATTTAGATTGCTGATTAGCATCTTTTGTTAGAACCAACAAGCAATGCATTGCCAACCCCACAGCATTGCATCGCTGCCCCCATGGCGCAAGTGGCAAGGCAATAGTGACATGATTTGGGGTCTATTCCTAAATCCTGGTAGCCTGTGAAAAACTTTCGTAGTGCCAAACTTCTCACGAAAAAAAGAAACAATGCATTGCCACATAATAGTGACTTGCTTCATTTTTGTGATAGTCTGGTTGCTTATTATTATTACTGATATTTATTCTTTATGATACGATTAGAAAGGTTCTCCATTGTCTATTTGTAGATACAATATCGGTCATCGTTATGTCTTCATCTAAAGTGTTTCTTTTTCTATTTTTCCATCTTTTTGTTTGGAAAGTTGTAGACATGAAGCAAATTGTCTTGTAGGTTTCGCTCGGTTGCTTACCTTCATCAGATTTGGTGGCTTGAGGTTCGCGGGGAGCAAGAATTCTGCTTCCCTGAAGGTACATATAGCCTCTTCTTCCATCTCCATTTATGCAATGCTGACATGCGACTCGGTCGTCAGGCTTATAGCCCAGATCATATCCGTGGGTTGGATTTGAATTCAGTTAGGTTTCGACTCTCAACCTCAAATGGCCAATTTGCTCAGTCTAAGTGGCAATCGGAAGAGCCCGGAATTTGGCTGGATTACCCTGTAGGGGACTTTGTTGTGGAAAACTCCAACGCACCCATTACAGTCTAAGTTCTCAATGACTCAAATCAATCGCGCGCGCTTGAAAAGAAGTATTCGTGTCGATTTAGTTTCTATCCGGCCAAAGGAAGTGAATTGTCGGCCAAAGTGTAGCTATGGACATGTTTACATGATCATGCATTATGAATGATGGGTGAAGTTTTGTTATATCATCTTCTAGTTTTCTAGACTTTAGTTTCCAAAATCTAGGACTCACTCTTTTCCTCAGAATAAATTCCTTTTCTTTGCAAAAATTTTCCGTTATATTTAATGCTGAAAGGTCTTTAAAATTTTCTATTTGCTGTAAAAATGCTCCTGAGTTACCTTAGATTTTAATAATTCTTTAGATAAAGGAGTAATATTTAATCTTAGACAATGGTTCTTTAATTCCTCCTCCATGCTTTGTCTCAGGAGACCAACTGTTACAAGAGCTTGCGGCGTATCTTTGTTGAGCTTTTAATTGCTTTCTTTATCTTCCCGTCTATTCCTTTCTTTTGCTCGTGTACTTGATAAACAGAAAGTTATTCTTCTGCATTAACAAAATGATCTCTATGCAGTCATTCAGTTAGTTAGAGTTAGAGGACGACAGATATATTATAATAAGAAAGGAATCAAATTTTGATGAACATATTATAAGTATCTTATGTTAATTTTAATATGGTCAATTAAATTAAGTTAGAGTTTGTATATTTAATCTTTGTGTCTAAGTATGCAGGAGTATAAGAACACAAAAAGTCGAGCGAAAAACGTAGCTAGTGAGAAGGGTGACACGAGAAAGAAGTCGGCGGGCTCGGTGCATCCGAGAAATGAAGTGCTGTGGAAGAGTACATTGATAGCTGAGAAGTCGGGAAGGAACCATGCTCGGGGAGAAAGTCCGAGTTGAGTTCGGGTGAGCTCAACTCCGAGTAGCCAGAGCATCATCCACGCAAAGAGATCAACTAAGGAGTTGATCTGTCTCATGGAAAGTGTCTTTTGTAACTTGGAAGACGTCTTTGATTAACAATGTTAAAGGTGTCTTCCATCATATAGAAGATGTCTTCTAGTGACAGTTAGTCGAAGATAAAATTTTATCTTCGATGATAAAATTTCTCTAATTGAAGTCGCCTTGGAATGTATTGAAGGCCTCTTCCAGCTTTGAATAGAGTTTTTCATGGGCTACAAAAGACCCCTTGAGTTAGGAAATATTTAACAACTCTTGTATTCATTTTTTAGCATATTTCTGAGTATTCAACGAGTGTAAAAGGTTTCTTCTCTTTCAATGAATGAGACTTTATAGTGTTTTCATTTACCTTAGATTAACATCTACCTAGGTTGTAACCAATTAATTTTTTCGTTTCTTTTATTTTTTTTAGTTATTCAATTAATTTATTATAATTGTGCTACTAATTTGATTTGAAAGCTTGAGAAAGATTTATTTTTATTCTTTCGGACAATTCATCCCCTCCTCTTGTCGGCTTACCTGCGCTAACAAGTGGTTTCAGAGCCCAACCACTTCAAAATGACTAACACCAACTGAAGTACAAAAACGATGATCGGACCTAGCATCTATTCGCTTAAGTTCAAGGGAGAGTTTGTTATATGGAAGAAGTGTATGGAGGTATTTTTAAAATTGATTTTGAATTACTCTTAATAATTAAATATATTTTTATAACCCTCAAGGGCCTACAAGGAGTTGAAAAAAAAGAATACCAATAGACTAAAAAAAGAACAAGTCGACTTCCAAATTTCACCTGCTGAGTATACTTCCACTATAGGAAGTCAGTCAAATCAGAACTTACAAATCAGTAAAAAATCTTTGAGAGAAGTTTCTGGAGCTACACGAAGGAACGTCCGAAACAAAGCTCGCGAGACGGGACATGTTCCAGAACTAAATCAGTAACCATCGAATGGAAGAAGGCGAATTGGTTGCTCATCTATATGGAAAAATCAAGCAGCTAATCACCAAATTAACAAACCTCGGAGAAACGGTAACTAATCGAGACTTGCAACGGTATGTTCTAAATGTGTTCTTGAGAACACCGTAGTGGACATCTATAGTAGACTCTACTATATCTCCAAAGACCTCGAGGTACACTAATCTCGGTACACGAATCTCGATGTGCAGGACAAAGAAAGGGACCAAATCAGAATCTAACACTACAAGCCTAGAAGAGCGGACCAGATTCAGACTCATCGATGGAAGAAGATGAAGCGACGAAGCAACCTTCATGGTAAAAAAATTCTCTACGTATTTTAAATCTAACAAATTTAACAAGTAACAGGCCACGAAATTTGTTCCAGAAAAACGGAGAGTAAGATGCTATTACTGTCAAGAAGAAGGGCACGTTAAGGACGATTGCTCGAAACTGAAAAAGAAGGAGAAAAATAAAGGGCTAAGCAAACCAAAATATAAAAATCTGAAGGCAACGTGGGATGAATCATCATCGGAGTCCAAACTAGAGTATTCTGGACTAGCACTCATGGCGAGTCACCAAAAAGGAAAACATCAATGAAGGAGAAGTTACATTCGAGGAAAACAGCAACGAAGGGAGAGCATCCAAATTCGAACATAATATGGTAAGTGAGATATACTTTCTATGTCTTGATCAACTTTATTCTGAAATAATATTAATGTCTAAATTCTTATATAAGCTAAAATTTAAAATTTAAAAATAATAAATAAAAGAATGAAAATGTCAATTTGAAAAGAAAATTAATTAAATGCATGCCCACTACAATTGTTTGAAAAAATTAAATTTGAAAATAATAAATTAAAAGAGAAAATAGAATATTTAAAAATTGACTATGCATATTCAACTTCAAAATATTTATGAAATTTAAATTTTAGAAATTATAGATGGTTCAATTGGTATATCAAAAATCATAGGTGTCAAATTAGAAAAATTGTTAAAATTATGTTCCATCAAAATTCTTGATTAATCATTTAATCTAGTAGAAAATAATTTATATTGGATTCCTAAATGAATAATTTAAGTTAATCTTATGCCTGCTTTAAAATTTAATGTGTTTTATTTTCTACATTGTTTAAATAAATTATTTAAATGTCATTGTTCATAGTTTGAGTTGCAAATTTTTACTATGCTATCTGATAATTTGATCTACAAATAGAAATTTTCTTATTTTTTTTACTGTTTAGTTATTTAAATTTATTAACTAAAATGATATTTTAAAAATTAAAAATATTTTGTAGATATATATTTGAAATTTTTTATTTTTTTTGTGATAAAACATAATATTTTCTATCATAATAAATTTTTTTATATTTTTTTTAAATTTTATCTGAATTATTATAAATTATTTTTTGAAAAGTTAAATTTTAATATTAAAAATTTAGGAAAATAGAAATTTGGAACTTTGATTTTTCTAGTATTAGACAATTTGTGTTCCATATCTAGTAAAATTAGCAGAATTTTCATAGTTGAAAAATATATCTTTTAACATTTATGTTTGAAAATTTGATTATTTTGATAAGATAAATCAATTCTGTTTGATAAACTAATTTTTTCTGTGATTTATTTTTTACTGATATAGATTATTCTGTTTAAGTTTAATAAAAAGTTTCAAGATTTTTCGAAATCTAAAAGTATTTTTTAAAAATTATTTTTGTTAAAATATTTTTTAAAAAATATTTCTGAAAAAATATTAATCGTCTAGTAATTCTTATAATTTGTCCCTAGAAAATTATTACTAAATTTTTTATCTGTTCATTTTATTTTTCGTAATTTTTTTATCGGACCAAGGGGAAGAAATAGTACAAATTCAGGGAAGTTAGGGATAATATTTTGAAAGTTTAGATTGTATTACAATCTTTTGTTATAATTGTAATTACTTTATATAACCATGTTTTTACATTTTGTTTAACTCTAACTTTAACTTCAATTGATGCACATCAAAAAAAAAAAAAATTTACAAGTATCCCATGATATTTTTGATGTGGTCAACCAAATTAAATCATGTGTATTTGATCCTTGTGTCTAAGTATGCAAAAGCTTAGGAACACAAGAAGTTGAGCGAAAGACATAGCTAGCGAGAAGGGAGTCGACGGACTTGGTGCATCTGAAAGACCAGGAACGAATTTATGTAAGGGCTGGGCTGTGCTGTAGCCCAGCCCTTTGACAAAATCATTGAAAAATTTGAATTTCACACCTCTATCTCAAAGTCAACTTTGGTCATCTCACATGAGAAGAAGATCTTTTTACCGTACATAACAATAACTAATAAATTTAATTACATAAATATTTTAGACACATATTAATTCACCCTATCAATAATTCTTTCCCTATAAGAAAATTAGAATATATATATATATATATAAATTTCCGTATAGTAAAAGTCCGTAGTTAATTTTGAGATAAAAATATTACATTTCTAGTTGGATTAAAAAATTATTTATATATTTATTTTAAAATTAACCAGATAAAATTAATTTCAAATAGAATTTTTATCTCTAATCTTATTTTAAATATATTATTAATCTACCTCAAATAATATATCAAATATAATTTTAATTTATTTAAAATTGTTTACAGTTCTATTTATAAATTCGTATATAATTTTGTTTAAAATTTAATAAAATATAGGAAAAGGTAAAATGATAATGTGCTCTTATAAAGTAAACTCGGACCCCTTCTATAATATCCTTGACAAACTCAATCAACTCAGAATCAACTCAGTCCACTTTAATTCCTGGATCCGTCCTTGCGAGAGACGAGGTGCTGCGGAAGAGTACATTGGTAGATGAGAAAGGCGTGTGTGACGTTCGAGAGACAAGAAGTCGGGAAAAAAACCTGCTCGAGGAGATGATCGGAGTTGAGTTAAGGTGAGCTAAACTCCAAGTAGTCGAAGCATCTCCCACGTGAAGAGATGAGCTAAGGACTTGATCTGCCTCATGAAAGGCACCTTCGACCAACAGTGTCGAAGGCGCTTTCCAACTTATGGAAGCGCTTTTTAGTAACCATTAGTCGAAGATAAACTTTTATTTTTGACGATAAAATTTCTCTGATTGAAGGTGGCTTGGACCATATTCAATGCATCTTTCAGCTTCGAATGTAAGAAATTATTTTTATTTATATTGGATTAACAATCACCTAAGTTGTAACTATGTAATTCTTCCGTCTCTTTTATTTGTAAGTAGTTCAATTAATTTATTATAATTATACTATTAATCTGAATTTAAAAATCGGAAAAATTCATTTTTAATTTTTAGGATAATTCAATATATATATCATCGGAAAAAAAAAATTCCGACAGTTCCTAATCCCCTGCCGCTCTATTATAAATTGATTTTGTAATTTATTTTTTTTTAATATAATTTGGATAATTTGGAGTCCCGCAATAAAGATCGTCTAAACGTAATGGCTAGCATTAACAAAATGATTGAGCAGCATACCAAATCTTTGAATTATTGTGATTTTTTGTTTTTAGAAATATTTTGCAATTTCATTTGAAAATCTTTTAATTATTCCGATGTGACAAACAAATGGTGTTATTATATTTGAATTGAAATGTGGTAAGTTATAGATGTTAATTAATGATTACGGATTAAATAATAAGAGTTTCCAAAATATTTTGACTATATTAAGTGGAAAAACAAGAAATATATAGATTTTTCTTAAAGACCTCATTGGAGTGGATTCCATTTGAGGCAACAAATTTCTTTTCAAAGAAAATAAATTCAAAATTTTAAGGTAAGGTTAGGAGTATTTAATTTGCATCTCTACTCGTGATCAATTTTAAAAAATTGTGATTCATATTTTTTTTAAAAATTTTATTTTTCATTTTTAATAGAGAGAAAATTAGAATCGATCATTTCAGATTTATCAAAATCCATCCTGATTAATTTTTTTATTATTACATATATCTTCGTCGATTTAATTTTTTTTCTCAAAAAAGAAAGGAATCTCTGTCCATTTTTTTAATAGATCGTGCATCTTTAAAAATATTTAATAATTAAGTATTCTTCAAGGCTGTGTATTTGTATAATGAATGCAGTCATTATGAAGATTCTATTAAAGGTCCAACGCACCCATTCCGCCAGAGTCCACGTCGCATCAGCGTTCGCCAAAAATAGTCCAATCGTTATCCTCCACGTCATTCTCTCGGTCTTATCTGACAGCTCGCATCCCGCTTCATCCGACGGTCTTCCTGCTTCTTCCAGACTCTTCCATTCCTTCGGTCCGCCTCTCGCCACAAATCTACCCCTCCTTATGCGGGCGCCGCGCCGATCTTTCTCAAATTGCAAAAAAGGTAAGGAAACGAGTACCTACATACAAACTCTTCCATTTATCATGCCTCCCTGCCTAGCCAAATATACCAATCGATTTATGTGGGTCCCATAAGCAAGGTCCTCCAATTAGAAGCAGGGGTATTCGACTGAGTAGTATTAGGACCAGTGGGACGCATCGTGTGGTTGATGGGGACGTCTTCGGGAACGGTGATTGATCGTGTCGCGTAGGGACAAAACTATGAGGACGCGGTATGATGAAACCTTGACCCGACCATGGTTCGTTCCTTAACCCTTATCGCCGCCATGGCGAGGACTGCGAAGTTGTTTTATTTAAGGGAGAAGCAGGGGATTGGTTTGGGATCGGGGTGAAGCGTGGAAAGGAGGGTACGAAGCCGCTCGTTTAGGGTTCGCCGCCCCCTCTCGCCGTGCTGATAGATCTCCCGGTCCGTGCCGTGCTGCACGGGGTCGGATCTGACGGCCGGCATCGGTTTTCCCTGTTTCGCTCGCAGTTCGTGTTAGGATTTTGGATCTCGTGCTGTTGATGGGTAGATCTTAATCTGCTACTGTTCGTGTAAGTGTTTTCTTTTTTGATTTGCTAGATCTGGCTTTAGGGTTGGCGTCGATTTCGGTTTGGCAAAGCTGCTTCGTGCTTATGGCAAGTTAGATGGATAACACCGATTTTTAGCGTGTAAAATTACGTGCGTCCGCGGTTCATTTTATGTATTGTCGGAAAGGCGTGTTGTTTGAAATTTTCTTCCCATTTTTTTTTTTTTTGTAGGAAAGTAAACTATCTACTATCTGTTCTGTAATTTTTTTTTTTCGTTTTTGTTTTTTCCTCTATAATTACCAATTTCCCCGTGTCGAATGATGGTTCGACATCTTTGAATCTACTGGTTAGTTTCTAGCTTTCAACGTTCAAGTCGTGGGACGTATATTTGTTTCCGGTTGGGAGATATGCATCGATGGATTGTGAAGGAACTTGTTTTCAAAAGGCTTTCTATTCTTGAGGTATCGCTTGGCTTCCTCATGTAGTTTGCTGCTTTTACGAAGTAATAGATTCGAGATTCTATATGCAATCAGATCGCCTTTTTCTTCGATATGCCGGTAAAAAAAAATATCTTTTTTTGCGTATCATGATTTTTTTCTGCTTCCTTTTCATCCCGTTCATTGCGCAAAGAAAATGGAGCCGATCGATTTTAACCTGTAATTGTAACTTCACGTCTTGTGCATATCATGGCTCAGTTATGACGATTTATTATTCTTGCAGCTTTTTGGTTCTTCCTGCACATAAAATGGCTCTGGGAGTGTAAAGGAATCGCTTTGGCCTCCATAACATCTCTCTGTTGTTGACGTAAGGCGTGTGGTCTCCTTCCAATTAATGATCGTTACTGTACATCTTCCCCTTTCCGTAACCGCGTCGGCCTCTGTGTTTGGCGTGCGCACGAAGAAGCGGAAGAAGATTTTACGTTCATTTCACTAACTACGCTGATTTTTTTCCTCGCGCCTTTGTGATTTCCATGACTCCCAACTTGGACAGTCCTGTTCAGACCCAAATGGCAGTTGCAGTGTTACATTCTTCCAGTGGTGATTTCTGTGGCAACAGAGTTTGTGATGCTAAACCAGTAGGAAAGAGACGAGTCTTTGTCCAGACCGAGACTGGCTGTGTGCATGTTCTCCAGTTAGACCGTCGAGATAACGTGCACACTGTGAAGAGAAAACTGCAAATTGTTCTCAATGTTCCCACTGAGGAGAGCTCGCTCACGTTTGGTGATCTTGAGTTAAAGAATGATCTGAGTGCTGTCCGCAGTGATTCCCCATTGCTTCTAACTCGCAATTCCATGCACAGGAGTTGCTCTACTCCATGCCTGTCCCCGACCATGAAAGATTTTGAACAAAGGGACTTTGGTGGGCCAATTGAGATTTTGGGTTGCTCAAGTTGCTGTGCTCGAACGAAACAGCTTATCAAAGATGCGGCAAAGGCTATCAAAATTGGCATTGATCCTGTGCCTATTCATAATGGACTTGGAGGTGCCTACTACTTCAGGAATAAGAAGGGTGACAAAATTGCAATTGTGAAACCAACTGACGAGGAGCCATTTGCACCTAACAACCCTAAAGGTTTTGTTGGAAGAGCCCTTGGTCAGCCAGGTCTTAAAAGGTCCGTGCGTGTTGGGGAGACAGGCTTCAGGGAGGTTGCCGCTTATCTTCTGGACTATGGAAACTTTGCAAATGTTCCTCCGACTTCGCTAGTAAAGATCACCCACTCAGTGTTCCATGTCAACAATGAGATGAATAACAGTAATTGGAATGGAGTTAGGAAGCAACGGGTTATCAGCAAGATTGCTTCATTCCAGCAGTTCATGCCACATGACTTTGATGCTAGCGACCACGGAACATCGAGTTTTCCTGTTGCCGGGATACATAGAATTGGCATACTTGACATCCGTATTTTCAACACGGATAGGCATGCTGGGAATTTATTGGTGAGAAAGATTGAGAATGGGGTTGGTAGATTTGGAGGAAGAATGGAATTGATCCCTATAGATCATGGTCTCTGCTTGCCAGAGGGCTTGGAGGATCCTTATTTCGAGTGGATTCACTGGCCGCAGGCATCTGTGCCATTTTCGGAGGATGAGTTAGAATACATAGCTAATCTTGATCCAGTTAAAGATTGTGACATGCTTCGGATGGAACTGCCAATGATTCGGGAAGCCTGCCTCCGAGTTTTGGTTTTGTGCACAATTTTCCTGAAGGAAGCAGCAGCTTTTGGGCTTTGCCTATCGGAGATTGGCAAGATGATGAGCCGAGAATTTAGTGAAATGGAAGAAGAGCCCAGTGAGTTGGAGGTCATATGCATGGAAGTAAGGAAGTTTGTGGAAGAGAGGGAGGTATTTTCCTTGAATTCTGATCTTAAAGAGGAAGACACATTCCAGTTTCTCATGGAATACAACGAGGAAGATCAGCATATTATGTATAACTCACTGCAATCCTTTGGTTGTGGACTCACTGGAGGTTGCTCGAGAAACCCTCTGTCGAAGTTGGAGGAAAGCATAGAGGAAGATGATGAGGACAGTGACGAGGAGAATAAAAATATCACCGTGGCAGAAAGCAATGGCTTCTCAAGTCATCAGGGGAAGCTACCTTACACCGCCAACCTTTCTGCATCACTCAAGTCCATCAGCCTCAATGAAAAGGCACAAAGGAACAAGGTTGGAGCTTACAACCGAAACACTGCTCTTAGGAAGGTGATCAATAGGGATACTGTGGGTGTAAAGAGCAGGAGCGCCGAAGAAAAGCTTCCTTCTAGTACCAGTTTCGTGAAGCTCTCCGACATGGATGAAGAACAATGGGGGGCTTTTCTCGAGCATTTTCAGGAGTTGTTATCAAATGCATTCTGCAATCGCAAAAGCTTGACCTCTAGCCAGAAGCAGAAGCAAAGATTGGGCACTTCTTGCCAGTTTTGAGTAGGATGGAGACTATAGAGGAGGAGAAAATGGGTTTGGGTTGTGCTTGCTAATGTTTTCAAGTTTTGTTGGTTGGGCTTGCCCTTTTCTTGTAGGTGTCATACGCTTTATCCAATGTTGTGGGAATAACTAACACCTCAGAAATTGGTGAGAAAGTGAGCTTGTGCGTTGTGCTGCTCTCTGTATATTTGTAGGTTGTAGTTGTTTGAAATAAAACTAGAAAAAAAAAATCATCTAAATTCTTTGTAGTTCTATAAACCATAACCTTGATCATCTCTCTCTCTCTCCACATTCTGCTTTCATCTATTAGTTTCAGGGACAGTGACAATGAATGAGCTCCGCGACCTCATCCAAAGTTATGGGCAGCAGCACTGTCCTGTTGCAGACACCGGGAAACCCATGCAGTGTCTTGAATCCATGCAGGTAGCAGAAAACCAGCGCCCCACCTCAATTGAATGTTCCCTGAACGTGCAGTTCGCAGGTCACCCTCACAGCAGCACCACGCAACCCTGCAACTTTTGTCACTCTCAAGATGAGATGATAAGATCGATGGGGAATGGTGGCGATATCCACAGGCTGGCTAATTTCATTGAACAATGTTGGGCTTTGATTCCTGGACAAAACAGGTCGAACAGAATAACCAGTCCATAAGGCCCGTCTTATCAGATTCTGAGAAACACTGTCAAGATCAATCTGAACCTACAAGCTCCAACTTTCTCAATTTCCAAACCCTCACATCCTTAGACAAAAATGGCTTGCACCTACTCTAGCACAAATAAATGATCTTTTGAAGTATTTGTACATTACATATTTGCCACCCATGAACGACTTCAACCACTTGCAGCTGAGCTTCTCTCGTTCACTGGTATGCATTTCATCGAACGACTTGTGTGCCGAAGGCGTCGACGGTCAAAGTCAAACGGGGTCAAGGAATCCTCAAACGGTTGGTCTTCTTCCTCGAAGCCGCGGAGAACGAAGGTAATGGTCGGTTCACTCAAGAATCATCAAACCGTTCATATTGATTTGAACGACCCAAGTCATCATCATCGGCAAGCGATTTGGCCTTCTGCAACTGCCTATAAAATTGCAACACCAGAGCTTCTTCTCCCAGTGTTGAGCAAAACAGAGCACGCCTAAGCCGAGAACAGGGAGCGCTCTGCATCAAGCCGTCAACTAGTAAAGCATGGGAAGTTGCTTCTCCAACTCCAAGTCTCACCGCGGGGCGCCGCCGGAGGCTTCACGGCCACGGCCGAGGAGGAGGTACGATGAAGCGGAGGAGGAAGAAGTGGCGCCGTGGAAGGGGAGGTGGGTCGCCGACGTCGACGGTAAGGCAGCGGATTTCATACACAAAGAACGCCGGAGGATGAATTTTGAAGCTTGAACTAAATCTATAAATATTAGATTTTTATGTTAAGATTTCAGTGAGTAGGAATTGCAAAAAGAAAAAAAAAATACAGGGAGGAGATTTAGATCTTTCTGTAGTGAGAAATGTATTTTACTCTGTTTCTCGTTCAGTTTATAAGAAAATAAATAAGGGTATTTTATACTGAAAAAAGAGTGGATGTTTTTAATATTTTTTAAACATAAAGTCTAAAAAACGTAAAAAAATATATTTTATTTATTATTTATGTTGTTAAAATAGCATTTTTGAAATAAAACATGTCAAAATCAGAATTTTATCTTAAAGCAATGTTGCTTTAAAATATAGATATATTATTTTAAGGGGGCGTTTGGTATGAGCATGGGAATGAGAATCGGAATGAGAATTATTGTATTATGGAATGAGAATGAGTATGAGTATGGATATCACTCTTAAAAGCAATGTTTGATTAAATCATACTTTCTATCGAAATAAATCAATATTTCCTTTTTTACCCTTAAAAGAAAATAAGAAAAAAAAATTAGATGTGAGCGAAAGATGAATGTGAGAGAAAAATATGATGAAAGAGAATGATGAGAGAGAAAGTGCGATGAAAAAGAATGAAGAGAGATAAAGTGTGATAAAGAATGAAGAGAGAGAAAGTATGATGAGAGAGAAATTGTGATGAGAAAGAATAAAGAGAGAGAAAGTATGAAGAGAGAGAAATTGTGATGAGAAAGAATGAAGAGAGAGAAGTGTGATAAAGAATGAAGAGAGAGAAAGTGTGATGAGAGAAAATGAGAAAAAAGAGTGTGATAGAAGAGAGCATGATGAGAGAAGATGAGAGATAAAATATGATGTGAGAGAAATTATGATGGGAGAGGATGAAGAGATAGAAAATGTAATGAGAAAAAATGAGGGGAGAGAGAGTGTGTGATGAGAGAGATTGAGGAGAGAGAACGTATGATGAGAAAGAAAGTGTAATGAGAAAAAAAGAGAACAGTGAGTGTGATGGGAGAGGTTGAGAAGAGAGAAAGTATGATGAGAGAGAAAGTGTGTTGAGGAAAAAAAGGAGGGAGTGTGACAAGAGAGATTGAGGAGAGAGAAAGTGCGATGAGAAAAAAAAAGAGAAAAGAGAATGTGATGGGAGAGATTGAGGAGAGAGAAAGTATGATGAAAAAAAAAATGAAGAAAGTGTGATGGAAGAGATTGAGGAGAGAGAAAGTATGATGAGAGAGAAAGTGTAATGAAAAAAAAGGAAAGAGAGTGTGATAGGAGAAAGAAAGTGTGTGATAAAATGATGAGAGAGAAAATATGATGAGAGAGAACAAGGAGAGAGAAGTGATATGAAGAAAAAATAAATAAATAAATTTTGATATTTGATATTAAGTGAGAAAATTTTAGTTTTAGGTCAAGGGTATTTTTGGAATAAGAGAATATTTTGATTGATAAAAATAGGGTAATGACTCATTGAAGGGGAGGTACATGGGAATGAGTTATTACCCAATTTCAAGGATTCATTCCCTTATTTGTATTCCTATTTCTATAATCCAAACATTAACAATGACAATCAATGATTCTCATTCCCATTCTCCACTCCTATTCCCTTAAACCAAACGCTTAGAGATAAATTATTTTAAGAGCACGATCATGATCAAATTTTACATTTTGAATTAATTTAAAGCAAATTTACGGGCAATTTTAATTATAGTTATTTTAAAATCTAATATAAAAGAGAGTTTACATATTAAATTATGGATAAAATATTGTTTTAATTATTTTTAAAAGAAAACCTACTTTTTTTAACATTATAAACAATTAAAAGCGGGGCCCTTCATATTCCATTAATAACTAATTTATTAATGAATTTTATGATGACATCATCAATACAAGACGTCAGCAGTCCAAACGTTGACTATTGACGTATCAGTAGATCAAGTCTCCCTAATCGAACCGATCAATAATCTTAATCTTACTTGCTAAGTGTCAGTCCAGGTGGATTAGGTTTAAGTCGAACCAAACTTCAGCCTATTCAATTTTATTTGATAAGATTTAAAATAAAATAAATCATTAAAATAATTGTTCCACTTGATTTTTGTTATATGAATTCAAGCTTAGTTCATTTATATGTTATCAAATTTAAATAATATTTTATAAATTTAAGAATATTAAATAATATGATTTTATTTTTTTATGTAAAGTTTATTTATTTATTATATTGATAAGCGTTTTATTAGAGTAAAAGGTGATATCACTTACTACAAATGACTTAGTATCATCGGTCCAACGATAAGATATATAAGCAAATAAATCACGAGAGACATTATATCATAGCGTAATGACCTTTTGCATAAGAATAAGAGTTTTATTAATAAATATAGTTTACTAATTTTGTTGGTTAATATTATTCATTTCTTTTTGGATAATCTAATTATCTGATCTTTGGGTCTAATTAATCTTAGAAGTGGATGACTCTGCCCCACAAATCAACCACCAGTCAAATCTAGAAGCGCAAGCGACTTCTCGCCCAACAATCTATTAGAACCTCAAGTAAGTTTATGTTAAGTCATTGAGAGATTTAATATGTGTGTCTAAGTGTACAAGAACTTAGGCGAACACACATGTACACAATGACTAAGGAGCATCGGAGACAGCTAGCCATGGCAGAAGACACAAGCGAGTAGAAAGGATGACATGAAAAAAGAGCCGACGAACTCAATGCATCCGAGGTACGACAAGCTACGGGAGAATACTCCAACGGAATGAGAAGGATGCACGAGAGCAAGCCGAAAAGGCTTAGTGCATTCAAGGGACAAGAAGTTGGAAGGAAAACTGCACAAAGTGGCAATCGAAACGAAGTTTTTCCAGGCGACTGAGTCGACATACAGGTGATCGAAAGACAACAAATGGTCAAGTCCGGAAGTTGACAATTCCAGGTGCCCGAATAACTTCTAGGAGCTCGGAGTCCAAACGCTTGAAAGCTCTCTAGGAGCTCAAATGCTCTCACCATGTCAATAATATTCATTGACGAAACGAATCAAGACGACATCCACAATAGCATAATCTAAGCGTCCGGAGCAGTTTAGGGCACCAGGAAAGTGAGGAGTCATCCAAAGCTATTAGATAACCACTGCTAGTGTGGATTGAGTTTGACGAATACAAATGTCTGAAGCGCTTCTGGGCGGTCGGAGAGTGTCTCACATTAGTAAATGGTCAGATTAAATATACAGGTTATAAATAGAGGGATGAAGTTCGAAGTTTAAAACAACACACAATTCGAATACTTCTGTTTATGTTCTCTAGTTTCTTTACAATCTATGCTTGTGCTACATTGCTGTAAGAGGATTCTCTGCCTCTAAATCGATTTCCGAAGAAGGGGAAAATAATAGAGCTTTCATAGTTCTTAGACTAATAGCCCAGGGTTGTAACCAAGTAAACTTAGTGCCCTCTTTCTTTATAATTGTTTTTTGTTTTTAATGTGTGTGTCCTTGCTAAATAGTTAGCAAGAGAAATAGTCGTTTTTAATTTATAGATCGCTACTCACCCCTCCCCTCTAACGATTCAAATTACTTTCGCAACACCAACAATTGGAATTAGAGTCAAACCGCTCAGAAGGACTAACCGCTAACTTAGCAACTAGACTAAGGGATCAAAAAATGGTCAAATCAAACATCTACCCACCTAAGTTCGAGAGCAAGTTTACAATGTGGAAAAAGGAAATAGAGGTACTTTTTAAAACTAGTTTTGAAATTATGGTTTGTATAAAATATGGTTTAAAAATGACTAGAAACGAGGATAGAGTAGAAATTGATGAATAACGATGGAACAAAAAAGCAACGAGACAAGTTCATGACAAATGGTAAGACAAAGTTATATCTTCTTATGTGTTACCAATATAAGAGCTCAATCGGATCAGCGTCTATGACTCAGTTAAAGACCTCTAGGAAAAGTTTCTAAAAATTCACGAGGGAACCTCAGAAATAAACTTGGTCAGAAAGGTTTGTTGAGAAATCAAGTGACTCATTTCTGACTAGAGAAGGCAGACACGATGGCCCAACAATATGCGAAGCTAAAAGAAATAATTACTAATCTAAACAACCTTGGAGAGATGGATTCAAATCATAATGCTCTCAGATATGCATTAAATGCATTTCTAAGAACCCAATAATAGACATTAATAGTGAATTATTATTACATCTCGAAGGATATGAAGGTAAATACTTTAAAAGAATTATTTTCAATATTGAAATTACATGAATTTTGATGTGAAAGATTTAAAGATATAGAAAAGTCCAACAACAACATCGCTTTACAAGCCAAGCAGACCGAGTCAAATTCAGAGTCTTCGATAGATGGGGAATGGTGGTGATATCCATAGGCTGGCTAATTACATTGAACAATGTTGGGCTTTGATTCCTGAACAAACAGGTCGAACAGAATAACTAGTCCATAAGGCCCGCCTAATCAGATTTTGAGAACATTGTCAAGGACAATCTGAATCTGGGTCTGCAGATCAGACAACTGACATGAAGACCTAGTGGGTCAAGAAGCTAGTCAACCGACTACAAGTTGGTAAGTGAAGGTAAGTCACTGAAGGAGAGTGACTCGGTGAGAACACATCTCGATTAAGGGACAGTAGACGTCAATCCAATTTAGGTCAATTTTAGATCCCTAAACTAAGACCTTAACTAGATCTTGGTCTCGAGGAGATAGAGATTAATTACTACTCATTATTGTTATGTTAACACTTGTCTTGCAAGTTATTAGACTAACACTTTTTGCAGGGCAAAAGGAGCACAAAAGGCATCGGGTGAACAGTACCCAAGGCGCCTTCAAGCTTTGGAAGGCACCTGCGCATTGTTCAAACAAGGCGCCTTCGAGGTTATGGAAGGCGTCTTCCATAAGATAAAATTCAAATTTCATCGCAGATAAGTACCGGGTTGTTCGGGATCAGATTTACCATATTAGAGGCACCTTCAAGGCTTTGGAAGGCGCCTTCCATTCTCAATAAAAGGAGTGCTCGCCCAAACCATCATATCTATCACTGATATGAGATTCTGCGCTGCCAACTACTCTGGCTTCCTCCTGCCGCTTAAAAGAAGTCTGTCACCGAGCTATGCTTCCGAGTCAACCGATCATCTTCGACAGACCTACAGCAACACATGAGCGTGTCCAAATTGTTGATAACTTAATTTTGTTGCAAATTTTACACGCTACTGCTTTTAAAAGGAAGTATAGGTTGTTACACTATCTCTATTTTGTATTTGATTTCCACTTCCGGCAGTTCTGGAAGAGGCGTTTAGTGGATTGTCCGTCGATAGGTTTGTAGAACTTGGGTCTTGAAGTAGGAGTTGCTAAAAACTCCGAACTAAGTAAAATTGATTGAATTTTCCTTGTATGTTGTTCGTCTTAAATTTTTTCGCTACGTAACTCCATTCAACTCGTGATTGTTGATGAACGTGATTTACCCCCATCTCCTCTCACGATCCAACAAGAAGAATGCATGAGATCAAGTCGGAAGGGCTTTGTGCATTCGAGGGACAAGGAGTTGGAAGGAAGACTGCGCAAGGCGACAATTGAGATGAAGTATGTTCGGGCGACCAAGTTGACATACAAGCGATTGAAAGACAACAAATGGTTAGGTCCGAAAGTCAACCACTCCAGGCGCCTGAATCACTTCTAGGAGCTCAAAGTCCAAGCACCAGAAACCTCTCACCATGTAATTAGAGCCATTGACGAAATGAATCAGGACGACATCCACAACAATAGAATCCAAGCGCCCAGAGCACTTCCAGGCACTAGGAATGTGAGGAGTCATCCAAAGCCATTAGATAACCGCTGCTAGTGTGGATTGAGTTTGATGATTACAAACACTCGAAGTGCTTCTAGGCGGTCAAAGAGTGTCACATTAGTAAACAATCAGATTAAAGACACACTATACATAGAGGGATGAAGCTCGAACTTTAAAACAACACACAATTCGAATACTTCTGTTTTTGTTCTATAATTTCTTTACGATCTATGCTTGTGCTACATTGTTGTAAGAGACTTTTCTGCCTCAGAATCGATTTCCAAAGAAGGAGAAGATAGTGGTGCTTTTATAGTTCTTGAACTAACAACCTAAGGTTGTAATAAGTAAACTTAGTGCCCTCTTTCTTATAATTATTTTTTATTTTTAATGTGTGTATCCTTGCTAAATTGTTGCAAGGGAAATAGTTGTTTTTAATTTGCAAGTCGCTATTCACCCCTCTCCTCTAGTGATTCAAAGTGCTTCCGTTGTACTAACAATCGGAATCAAAGTCAAACCGTTTAAAATGACTAACCGCCAACTTTGCAACTAACTAAGGGATCAAGAAATGGTCGGATCAAATATCCATCCACTTAAGTTCGAGGGCGAGTTCACAATGTGGAAAAAGAAAATGAAGCTACTTTTAAAAACTAATTTTGAAATTATGGTTAGTATAAAATATGATTTTGAATTGCCTAGGAATGAGGATAAAGTATAAATTGATAAATAATAATAGAACAAAAAATAACGAGACGAGTTTATAACAAATGGTAAGACAGAGTTGTATCTTCTTATGTGCTACCAGTATAAGAGGTCAACTGGATTAGCGTCTACGACTCGATCAAAGACCTCTAGAAAAATTTCCTAGAAGTTCATGAGGGAACCTCGGAAATAAAGTTAGTCAGAAATATTTGCTAAGAAATCAATTGACTCATCTCTGAGTATAGAAGGGAGAGACGGCGATGCAACTATATACAAAGTTAAAAGAAATAATTACTAGTCTCAACAACCATGAAATGTATTTCTAAGAACCCAATAACATTACATCTAGAAGGATTTGGAGATAAATATTTTAGAAAAATTATTTTCAATATTAAAATTACATGAATCTTAATTTATAAGATTTAAAAATATAGTAAAGTCAAACAATAACATAGCTTTATAAGCCAAATAAACCTAGTCAAATTCAGAGTCTTCCTAATTACATTGAACAAATGTTGGGCTTTGATTCCTAAATAAACAGATCGAACAAATAACAATTCCATAAGACCCGTCTAATCAGATTCTGAGAACACTTGATCAATCTGAACCTGCAAGCTCCAACTTTCTCAATTTCCAAACCCTCGTATCCTTGTGCCCCGAAGACGAACCGGCCAAAGGCGTCAACTGTCAAAGTTAAACCGGTCAAGGAATCCTCAAACAGTCGGGCTTCTTCCACGAAGCGACGGAGAACGAAGAGAATGGTCGGTTCACTCAAGAATCATCAAACCGTTCATATTGATTTGAACGACCCAAGTCATCATCATCGGCAAGCGATTCGGCCTTCTTCAACTGCCTATAAAATTGCAACACCAGAGCTTCTTCTCCAAGTGTAGAGCAAAACAGAGCGCGCCTAAGCCGAGAACAGGGAGCGCTCTGCATCAAGCCGTCAACTAGTAAAGCATGGGAAGTTGCTTCTCCAACTCCAAGTCTCACCGCGGGGCGCCGCCGGAAGCTTCACGGCCACGGCCGAGGAGGAGGTACGATGAAGCGGAGGAGGAAGAAGTGGCGCCGTGGAAGGGGAGGTGGGTCGCCGACGTCGACGGTAAGGCGGCGGATTTCATACACAAAGAACGCCGGAGGATGAATTTTGAAGCTTGAACTAGATCTATAAATATTAGAATTTTATGTTTAATATTTCAGTGAGTAGAGGAATTGCAAAATGAAAAAAAAAAATTACAGGGAGGAGATTTAGATCTGACTGTAGTGAGAAATGTATTTTACTCTGTTTCTCGTTCGGTTTATAAGAAAATAAATAAGAGTATTTTATACTGAAAAAAGAGTGGATGTTTTTAATATTTTTTAAACATAAAGTCTAAAAAACGTAAAAAATATATATATTTTTTATTTATTATTTATGTAGTTAAACTAGCATTTTTGAAATAAAAAATGTCAAAATCAGAATTTTATCTTAAAACAACGTTGCTTTAAGATAGAGATATATTATTTTAAGAGCACTAATAAATTTGATCAAATTTACTTTAAGTTTGAAATAAATTATTTTAAGAGCACGATCATGATCAAATTTTACATTTTTTTGAATTAATTTACGGGCAACTTTAAGTATAGTTATTTTAAAATCTAATATAAAATGATAGTTTACATATTAAATTATGGATAAAGTTTTGTTTTAATTATTTTTTAAAAAGAAACTTACTTTTTTAACATTATAAACAATTAAAAGCGGGCCCTTCATATTCCATTAATAACTAATGAATTATATGATGATGTCATCAGTACAAGACGTCAGCAGTCCAAATGTTGACTATTGACCTATCAGTAGATCAAGTCTCCCTAATCGAACCGATCAATAATCTTAATCTTAGTTGCTAAGTGTCAGTGCATGCGGATTAGGGTTAAGCCGAACCAAACTCCATCCTATTCAATTTTATTTGATAAGATAAATAAGTCGGCCAACTCGGATTTAAAATAAATTAAATCATTAAAATAATTATTCCACTTGATTTTTTATATGAATTTAAGCTTAAGTTCATTTATATGTTATCAAATTTAAATAATATTTTATAATTTTAAGAATATTAAATAATATGATTTTATTTTCCCATCTAAAGTTTTTCTATTTATTTATCATATCAATAAAAATTTTATTAGAGTAAAAGATGATATCGCTTATCACAAATGACTTAGTATTAATGGTAAAATATATAAGTAAATAAATCATAAGAAACATTATATCATAGTGTAATGAGATTTATTAATGAATATATAGTTTACTAACTTTGTTAGTGAATATTATTCATTTCATTTTTGATAATCTAATTATCTGATCTTTCGATCCAACTAATTTTAGAAGTGGATGACTCTACCCCATAAATCAGCCACCAATCAAATTTGGAAGCGCAAGCGACTCCTCACCCAAGACTTAGTATTATTGGTCTAATGGTAAAATATATAAGTAAATAAATCACAAGAAACATTATATCATAGTGTAATGAGATTTATTAATGAATATATAGTTTACTAACTTTGTTAGTGAATATTATTCATTTCATTTTTGATAATCTAATTATCTGATCTTTCGATCCAACTAATTTTAGAAGTGGATGACTCTACCCCATAAATCAGCCACCAATCAAATCTGGAAGCGCAAGCGACTCCTCACCCAAGAGTATGTTAGAACCTCAAGTAAGGTTTAAGTTAGGTTCTTGAGAGATTTAATATGTGTGTGTAAGAAATTAGGTGAACATAGATGTACACAATGACTAAGGAACATCGAAGACAACTAGCCATGGCAAAAGACGCAAGCGAGTAGAAAGGATGACATGGAAAAGGAGCCGACAGACTCTATTATGAGGTACTAGAAGCTACGAAAGAATACTCCAACGAAGCAAGACTGATGCATGAGAGCGAGCCGGAAGGGCTTAGTGCATTCGAGTGATGAGAAGTTGGAAGGAAAACTGCACAAAGCGACAATGAGACGAAGTTTGTCTAGGTGACTGAGTTGACATACAGATGATTGAAAGACAACAAATGGTCAAGTTCGGAAGTTGACCATTCCAGGCGCTCGAATCATTTCTAGGAGCTCGAAGTCCAAGCGCCTAAAAGCTATCTAGGAGCTCGAATGCTCTCGCCATGTCAACAATATTCATTGATGAAACGAATCAAAACGACATCCACAGCAGCAGAATCCAAGCGCCCGGAACACTTTCGGGCACCAAGAAAGTGAGGAGTCATCTAAAGCCATTAGATAACCACTGCTAGTGTGGATTGAGTTTGACGAATACAAATGTCCGAAGTGCTTCTAAGCGATCGGAGAGTGTCACATTAGTAAATGGTCAAATTAAAGATACAGGTTATAAATAGAGGGATGAAGTTCGAAGTTTAAAACAACACACAAATCGAATACTTCTGTTTCTATTCTCTAGTTTCTTTACAATCTATGCTTATGCTACATTGCTGTAAGAGGTTTCTCTACCTCTGAATCGATTTCCAAAGAAGGGGAAGATAATGGAACTTTCATAGTTCTTGGACTAACAACCCAGGATTGTAACCAAGTAAACTTAGTGTCCTCTTTCTTTTATAACTATTTTTGTTTTCAATGTGTGTCCTTGCAAAATAGTTAGCAAGAGAAATAGTTATTTTTAATTTGTAGGTCGCTATTCACCCCTCCCCTCTAGAGATTCAAATTACTTTCGCTGCACCAATAATTGGTATCAAAGTCAGACCCGCTCAGAAGGACTAACCACCAACTTAGTAACTACACTAAGGGATTAAAAAAATGACCAAATCAAACATCCACCCACCTAAGTTGCAAGGTAAGTTTACAATGCGGAAAAAGAAAATAGAGGTACTTTTTAAAACTAGTTTTGAAATTACAATTTTTATAAAATATGGTTTCAAAATGCCTAAGAACGAGGATAGAGTAAAAATCAGTGAATAACCATGGAACAAAAAAGCAACGAGACGAGTTCATGATAAATGGTAAGACAAAGTTATATCTTCTTATGTATTACTAGTATAAGAGCTCAACCGGATCATCGCCTATGACTCAGTTAAAGACCTCTAGGAAAAGTTTCTAAAAATTCACGAGGGAACCTCAGAAATAAAGTTGGTCATAAAGGTTTGCTGAGAAATCAACTGACTCATCTCTGACTACAGAAGGGAGAGACGATGGCGCAACTACATGTAAAGCTAAAAGAAATAATTACTAATCTCAACAACCTTAGAGAGATGGTTTCAAATTGGAATGCTCTCAGATATGCATTATATGCATTTCTGAGAATTCAATAATAGACATCAATAGTGAATTTTTATTACATCTCAAAGGATTTAGAGATAAATACTTTAGAAAAAATATTTTCAATATTGAAATTACATGAATCTTGATGTGCAAGATTTAAAGATATAGAAAAGTCAAATAACAATATCGTTTTACAAGCCAAGCAGACCGAGTCAAAATTCAAAGTCTTGGATAGATGGGGAATGGTGGTGATATCCATAGGTTGGCTAATTACATTGAACAATGTTGGGCTTTGATTCCTGAACAAACAGGTCGAACAGAATAGCTAGTCCATAAGACCCGTGTAATCAGATTCTGAGAACACTATCAAGGACAATCTGAATCTGCTAGTTGGGTCTGCCGACCTGACAATTGGCATGAAGACTTGATGAGTCAAGAAGTTAGTCAACTGATTGCAAGTTGGTAAGTGAAGGTAAGTCACTGAAGGAAAGTGACTCGGTGAGAACACATCCCGATTAAGCGACAATAGACATCAATCCAATTTAGGTCCATTTTAGATCCATAAACTGAAACCTTAACTAGATCTTGGTCTCAGGAAGATATGGTCTAATTACTACTCATTATTACTATGTTAACACTTGTCTTGCAAGTTATTGGACGAACATTTTTTTTTCAGGGGAAAATGAGCACAAAAGGTCTCGGGTGACCAGTACTTGAAGCACCTTCTAGCTTTGGAAGGAACTTACGTATTGTTCAAGCAAGGCGCCTTCGAGGATATGGAAGACGCCTTTCACAAGATAAAATTCAAATTTAATCCTAGATAAGGACTGGATTGTTCGGAATCAGATTTACCATATTGGAGATGCCTTCAAGGCTTTGGAAGGCGCCTTCCATTCTCAATAAAAGGAGTGCTCGCCCAAACCATCATATCTATCACTGATACGAGCTTTGGGCTTCCGATTGGGCTTCCGACTGCTCTGACTTCCTCCTGCTACTTCAAAGAAGTCTGTCTGCCACCGAGCTATGCTTTCGAGTCAATCGATCATCTCTGGCAGACCGACAGCAACACACGAGCGTGTCCAAATTGTTGATAACTTTAATTGTGTTTCAAATTTTTCATACTATTGCTTTTAAAAGGAAGTATAGGTTGTTACACTATCCTTATTTTGTATTTAATTACCTCTTCAGACGGTTCTGGAAGAGGCGCTTAGTGTATTACCTATCGATAGATCCGTAAAACCTGGGTCTTAAAGTAAGAGTCGTCGAAGGCTCCGAACTAAGTAAAATTGACTAAATTTTCCTTGTATGTTGTCCTTCTTTAATTTTTTTCGCTGCATTACTCCATTCTACTCGCAATTGCTGACGAATGTGATTTACCCCTCCTCCCCTCTCACGATCCAACAAGAAGGATGCACGAGATCAGGTCGGAAGGGCTTTGTGCATTCGAGGGACAAGAAGTTGGAAGAAAGACTGCACAAGGTGACAATTGAGATGAAGTATGTCCGGGTGACCAAGTTGACATACAAGTGATTGAAAGACAACAAATGGTCAAGTCCGAAAGTTGACCATTCCATGCGCCCGAATCACTTCTAGGAGCTCGGAGTCCAAGCACCAGAAACCTCTCTAGGCGTTCGGATGCTCTCACCATGTCAACAGAGCCATTGACGAAATGAATTAGGACAACATCTACAACAATAGAATCCAAGCATCCGGAGCACTTCCAGGCAATAGGAATGTGAGGAGTCATCCAAAACCATTAGATAACCGATGCTAGCGTGGATTGAGTTTGATGATTACAAACGCCCGAAGCGCTTCTAGGCGGCCAAAGAGTGTCACATTAGTAAACAATCATATTAAAGACAGACTATAAATAGAGGATGAAGTTTGAAGTTGAAAACAACACACAATTCGATTACTTCTGTTTCTGTTCTATAGTTTCTTTACGATCTATGCTTGTGCTACATTGTTATAAGAGGTTTCTTTACCTCCGAATCAATTTCCAACGAAAGAGAAGATAATGGTGCTTTTATAGTTCTTGGACTAACAACCCAGGGTTGTAATAAGTAAACTTAGTGCCCTCTTTCTTTTATAATTATTTTTTATTTTTAATGTGTGTGTCCTTGCTAAATTGTTGCAAGGGAAATAGTTGTTTTTAAATTGCAGGTCGCTATTCACCCCTCCCCTCTAGTGATTCAAACTGATTCCGTTGTACTAATAATTAGAATCAAAGTCAGACCGTTTACAATGTGGAAATCCAACCACCTAAGTTCCAGGACGAGTTCATAATGTGGAAAAATAAAATGAAGGTACTTTTAAAAACTGATTTTAAAATTATGATTTGTATAAAATATGATTTTGAATTACCTAGGAATGAGGAAAGAGTAGAAATCGATGAATAATGATAGAACAAAAAACAACGAGACGAGTTCATAACAAATGGTAAGACAGAGTTATATCTTCTTATGTGTTACCAGTATAAGAGCTCAACTGGATCAACGTCTACGCCTCGGTCAAAGACCTCTAGGAAAAGTTCTTAGAAGTTCATGAGGGAACCTCGGAAATAAAGTTGGTCAGAAATATTTACTAAGAAATCAACTGACTCATCTAAGACTAGAGAAGGGAGAGACGGTGGAGCAACTACATGCAAAACTAAAAAAATTAATTACTAGTCTCAACAACCATGGAGAGATAGTTTCAAATCGGAATGTTCTCATATATACATTAAGTGTATTTATGAGAATCCAATAATATTACATCTGGAAGGACATGGACGTAAATATTTTAAAAGAATTATTTTTAATATTAAAATTACACAAATATTGATGAGTTAGATTTAAGAATACAGAAAAGTCAAATAATAACATCGCTTTACAAGCGAACCAGACCTCAAATTCAGAGTATTGAGGAATGATGGTGATATCTTAGGCTGGTTAATTACATTGAACAATGTTAGACTCTGATTCCTGAACAAACAGGTCGAACAGAATAACTAGTCGGCTGCGAAGACGAACCGGCCAAAGGCGTCAACTGTCAAAGTCAA
Source organism: Zingiber officinale (assembly GCF_018446385.1). Taxonomy (NCBI): domain Eukaryota; kingdom Viridiplantae; phylum Streptophyta; class Magnoliopsida; order Zingiberales; family Zingiberaceae; genus Zingiber; species Zingiber officinale. The sequence goes on from NW_024589831.1 coordinate 177,058, forward strand.
ACGGGTCAAGGAATCCTCAAACGGTTGGTCTTCTTCCTCCAAGCCGCGGAGAACGAAGGGAATGGTCGGTTCACTCAAGAATCATCAAACCGTTCATATTGATTTGAACGACCCAAGTCATCATCATCGGCAAGCGATTCGGCCTTCTGCAGCTGCCTATAAAATTGCAACACCAGAGCTTCTTCTCCAAGTGCAGAGCAAAACAGAGCACGCCTAAGCCGAGAACAGGGAGCGCTCTGCATCAAGCCGCCAACTAGTAAAGCATGGGAAGTTGCTTCTCCAACTCCAAGTCTCACCGCGGGGCGCCGCCGGAGGCTTCACGGCCACGGCCGAGGAGGAGGTACGATGAAGCGGAGGAGGAAGAAGTGGCGCCGTGGAAGGGGAGGTGGGTCGCCGACGTCGACGGGAAGGCGGCGGATTTCATACACAAAGAACGCCGGAGGATGAATTTTGAAGCTTGAACTAAATCTATAAATATTAGATTTTTATGTTTAAGATTTCAGTGAGTAGGAATTGCAAAAAGAAAAAAAAAAATACAGGGAGGAGATTGAGATCTTCTTGTAGTGAGAAATGTATTTTACTCTGTTTCTCGTTCGGTTTATAAGAAAATAAATAAGAGTATTTTATAATGAAAAAATAGTGGATGTTTTTAATATTTTTTAAACATAGAGTCTAATAAAAAGAAAAAAAAATAAAAGCATTTTATTTATTATTTATATATTTAAAAGAGCACTTTATTTATACCTTCCTCGTAAAATAATTTTAATCTAAATTATAGTATATTAAAGTAGTTACTCTAAGATAGAGATATATTATTTTAAAGCACTAATAATTTATAACAATTTACTTATAAGTTGGAGATAAATTATTTTAAGAGCTGAACCAAATTTTATATTTTTAAATTAATTTTAACTTAAAATTACGTCCAACTTTAATTATAATTATTTTAAAATATAATATAAAAGATAGTTTAAATATTAAACTACGTATAAAATACTATTTTCCTCATTTTTAAAAGCGAAATTTACTTTTTTACAATAGATAAATAATTAAAGGTGGGCACCTTCTCATTTCATTAATAATTAAAGAAATTATGATGACGTCATCAGAACAAGACGTCAGGAGTACCAGATGTTGACCATAGACCTTATAAGTCTCCCAAATCAAACCGGTCGATAATCTTACTTGATTGGTTTTGGGAAGCCCAGCCAAATCAACTTGAGCCGAAAATAAATAAAATCAAATGGTTATTCAAGTTAACTTTTTTTTTTAAGTTTAAATTTGATTCAAAACTCGATTTGAATTTGATTCGTATCATTGATAAACTGGTTTGATTATTAAAAAATTATAATTTTAAATTTATTTTTATGATTATTGAACTTAATAATACCAATTTATTTATATTTTTTTTAAAAAAATAGTTTTTTAACCTACAGATAAGAATTTTATTAATTAATAAAATTCACAAGTTGACAAAGATTACATTTAAATTTATTCATTTAATTTAAATATATCATAATGTTTTCGTTTCCTCTCCTACTCTTGTACCAAAAGTTATTGGTTTAGAATGAGAATTGACTATAATCTACGGAATCACTTGATTTAACCTACCAGTGTCGTACCTGAGATTTTGATGGCCTGAGTCGAACTTCAATAAAAAGGGCTCCTTACACCATCTTACTACTATATTAACTTAAAAAATCATCTACAGTTCAAAATATAATGAAAATATAGCAAATGACTCTAGTTGTACTCATAACTAGTCATGAAAATTTTATGCTACTACAATTCAAGTATAGCACAAGGGATCCTGTTCATTGCTTACTTTTTGCCAGGGAGGTTAATTCAATTAGGTCCTCCTTTACAATGACAACTGAGCATAAAGTGACATCAAAATGGTAGATGGGAGCTAAAGAGCAAAGCTTAAACAGATGAACAAGAAGAAAACAACTACTTATATCTAAAAAAGTCATCTTAGCATATCTCCTGCTTCAGTGAGTTCACAATCAAATTTTATGAGTCTACATTCTTGTACTTGGGGCCAAGCCAATCTAAAGGAATTGTTTTGGGCACAAACAATTGACCAATTGTTGCTGAAAAATTTATCAATTTGTCTTTATTTTTGATGTATTTAGTATTTAATACAATGAGCATTAGTGATCAAAACTCAATTAAATTGTTAGATGTGGATTTGTTTGTTACATCTCTCATGCTTTTCCTATGAAGGAGGTGCAGAATCCTTTTTTCTAGCTCACTTTTAGATGCAAAAAAAGCTAACTAATTTAATGATACAAATTAATTGAATTAAATTGGATGGAGTTAAAAGGAATTAAGGAGCAGGAGCAGAGCGGCAGAAGAGAACAAGAAAAATCAGCTTTGCTTTTGTCTCCCTCTCACCTTTTCCCTTGCTTTTGTAATCGCACAAAACACAACAATTCAAAAGCAAGAGAACTAATGTCGCAAGCAAGAAGTCAAAAACAACGAAGTTGATCAGAAATAAAAACTACACAGATCAAATAGAAATTTAACAAAATGGAAGATTAATCGAAGTGGCTGGCAGGTTGCTATCGTCGGCCGTGTAGAAAACTAGAAACGACCACCCTTGAATAGGAGAGTTCACGGCGAAATTAGGGCAAGGATTGACACTTCGCGACAACGAAATTAGGAGAGGATCGACACATCAGCACTTCGTGACGGCGAAATTAGGGTGAGGATCGGGCGATCAACATAGTGGCACTTCGCGATGGTGAATTTAGGGCGAGGATCAGGCGATCGACAAAGGGGCACTTCTCAAGTCACGATGGCGAAAAATTAGGGAGAGGAATAGATGATACAAGTTTTATTAAAATTAAAATATACATATTAAATTACATGACACACTGATAATATTTGGGCCCCTCTTTGAACTGGGCCTGAGGCAAGCGCCTCCTGGGCCTCACCTCAGGTCCGGGCCTGTAACCTACATGCCTTGATTTTCTATTATTTCAAGTATTTTTTTCACCCTTCAGGTGCATGTTCTTCTATATTAGCTCTTCAGTTTGCTTGAATGGTAAAATTACTATATTCATTATTACTTTGACATCTAACTTCTATGCCATCTACTTGTAATATTTTCATTAGATGTGGAGTATCATTAACGAAATCAAAATTCTCAACTAATATATTTTCATATTGGGTAAGCATTAATTTAATCATAATCTGTCTAATTATAAAAACAAATTTTGAAAATAACATATTAACCTAAGGTCGATGATAATCTTCAATATTTATCTTCAGGTGAATATATGAAGGGGTATTCCTTCACGTGTTTATGCGTCTTCATTATTGTAAGGTTTCTGAAATGGAACATGACATCATCAGTACATGACGTCAGCAGTATCATATGTTCATTGACCTGGTCAAGTTTCCCTAATCAAACCGGTCAATGATTCTTACTTGCTATGTTTTAGTGCTTAGGGTTTTGGACGAAGCCCAGTCAAACTACCCTATGTTCATACTCTATGTTCATACTATTAATTATTTAATAAGATACTCGAGTTGGATCAAATGAAATTTAAAACAAATTAAGCTATTAAAAAAAGATAGATCCGCTACCATAGTACCTCTTAGTATCGATCCCATAAATATGGAGAGAGGTTCATGTAAATACATAGATGATAAACGTATGATGAGATAAACCCCAATCATAAATTAAGCTATTAAAAAAAAAAAAAGTAGATTCGCTACCTTAGTGACCCCCTAGTGTCGGTCCCACGGATATGTAGGAGGTTCATGTAGGTACACAGGCCATAGACGCATGGTGGGGTAAATCTCAGGTCGTCAGTTTCTGAGAATCGACCCCTGATCATTACGCTAGAGATATCATGCACCCACCATCTGTGCTACATCCTGGGGGCATAAATTAAGCTATTAAAATATTTATTGAAGGTTGACTTAATTTTTTTTATTTATGAATTTGAATTTTATTTGTGTACGCGTTAACGAATTTAAACTTATTTAATTGTTAGAACATTTTATAATTTAAAATTTATTTAACTGATTATTAAACTTAATAATATAAATGTATTTATAACTAAAAAATTGTCTTTATTTAGTATATGATAAAAAATTTGTTAATTAATATAATTCGTGAACATTCTTATTTAATTTAATTTAATAAATTGTTCAAATTTATTCATTAAAATTTTTTTGTTAGATATATATTGAACGAATAGCTCTTATTAAATTCAATCTCAAATTTGTTCATCGACCTTTACTTCATTACTAACCGTCGTGAAAAAAATAAATAAATTCACATAATTCTATACTAATATAATATTATTCATTTTTTACTTAAATTTTCATGACTTTATTTGTAAGTTCTATCAAAAAAAATTTTATACATACCAATAAAAATATCATATATCTTTTCAAACTAACAATTATTTTTAAATCTTTCTAACATAGGACTTTAATTGAATCCATAATAATTCTCCCTTCAAATAAGAGATCACAATTATTTTTATGATCCGAGCCTCCCCGTGAGCATTTGATCATCCTAATCTACTTCGAATCTCCCCGCAAGCATCCATATCCAGTTATCCTGACCTGCTCCGGATCTTTCTACGAGCATTTGGTCATCTTGATTTACTCCGGGTCTCCCCGTAAGCATTTGCATCCGATCATCCTAACCTGTTATGGGCCTCCCCGTGAGCATTTGGTCACTCTTTACTGTTGGTGCAACCTTAGGTCAAGGTTGACCTGGTTGACCCGACTCGAGGTGACTTGACTCGAGTTGTATTTTGATGTTTGACTTGGGAAGATTGTCGGTGCAACCTTAGGTCAAGGTTGACCTAGTTGAGTTGCATGTTGATGTTTGACACTCGTGAGAGAGTTCTATTCTTGATATGGGACAAGAATAGATGTTTGGGAGGTTGTTGGTGCAACCGTAGGTCAAGGTTGACCTGGTTGACCTGATTCGGGAAAATCCTGGTGAGTGAAGCCAGGTGAAAATCCTAGTGAGTGAAGCTAGGTGAATGAGAAAGTCCTAACTGGGATGTTAGGCAGTTGGAAAGTCCTGGTGAGTGAAGCCAGGCAGTTGTGGAAATCCTGGTGAGTGAAGTCAGGTGAAAACCCTAGTGAGTGAAGCTAGGTGAAAGTCCTGGTGAGTGAAGCCGGGCAAGGGAAAATCCAGATGGATCAAGGGTGATCGGACATCTGGTGTTGAGAGGATCAAGTAGGTCAAGGGAGTGACCGGATACTTGACACGAAAAGGAAGTCCAAGTGGGTCAAAGGGATTGACCGGACACTTGGTGAGGAGTCTTAGCAGGTCAAGGGAGTGACCGGATGCTAAGCATGATGTACCAACAGGTCAAGGTTGACCGGATGTTAGTGTGGAAGCCTTAGGTTTAGGGCTGAAGAGTTTGGATCGGGCTGCAGACCGATCCAATGATACATGGCTCATCTGATCGGTCTGGTGACCGATCTGTGACCGATCAGTATGCTACTGATGGTTATCTGATCGGTCTGGAGACCGATCAGAAGAAGATCAGTGGCAAACTAGCAAGAAGCCTGATCGGTCTAAGGACCGATCAGAAGGTTTCCTGATCGGTCTGTGGATCGATCAGGAGGTTTCCTGATCGGTCCATGGACTGATCAGGGACGGAACAGAAGCGAAGGCTTCTTTCCTGATCGGTCTGCAGACCGATCAGGATGTTGCCTGATCGGTCCACAGACCGATCAGGGTTCTAGCCGTTGCGACGCAACGGCTAGTTTCTTCGCTGTTTCTTCTTCGCAGGTATAAAGGGGTCGAGGGCTGCTGCTGAAAACCTCTCTCTTCTTCTGCTACGAAGTGCTGTTGTGCTTGAGCTTTGTTGAGCTCCTCCTTGTCGAAGCTTCGCGTGAGCTTCATTCCACGACTGGATCAGCTGCTGCTGAGTTGCTTGTTGCATCTGTCCGTGAAGTTGCTACTTCATCCGGGACCCCAGTCGACGAGAAGGCAAGCTACTGTGTTTACATTCCTGTTGTATTTTGTTCTTGCTATTCTCTTGTACTCTTAGCTTGCTGTTGCAAGTGATTGTGGCGAGGTTTCTCCACCCACAAGGAGTTTGATTTAGCCGGTTTTCCGGGGACTCATCCACCGACGGATTGATAGGCTTCGTCCACTTTACGGACACGCCGAGGAGTAGGTGTTTCATCTCCGAACCTCGTTACATCCTTGCGTAGAGGTTTGATTTCTTCTCCTGTTTTCTTTCTGCATTTAGTTTCCGCTGCGCTAACCCTAGTTTGTAGAAAGAAACGCGAGCAATTGGGGTCGGCTATTCACACCCCCCCTCTCTAGCCGAGTACGAAGGATCCTAACAAGTGGTATCAGAGCAAGGTCGCTCTTCGTTGGATCAACACCCGGGGGAGCACGAGCTAGAGATGGATCAACTCGGAGAAGACATCACAATTTCACCTTTCTACGATCGCGACGACTTCGCGTTTTGGAAGGTAAGAATGAAATATTTTCTTATGACTAACCTTGAAAATTGGAGTTGTGTTCAATTAGGGTTCAAGCCTCCGATGGATAAGAAAGGAGAAACCCTAGAGAAGAAGAAGTGGACCAAGGAACAAGTCCACCAATCCCTAGTCGACGACGAGGTAATGAAAATATTTGAATTCTCATTACCTAACGATATATTGTGTAAGATAGGTGGTTACAACAATGCCAAGGAATTGTGGAACAATTTGGCCAAGTTCCATGAGGGGAGCTCCAGTCATCCTGATCAATCCTGGCCAAGTTCGATTATCTCTGCAAGCATCCAGTCATCCTGACCTACTCTGGTCCTCCCCATAAGCATTCAGTTATCTTGATCAACTCCGGGTCTCCTCACGAGCATTCGCATATAGTGACTCCTACCCTATTCCGGATCTTTCCTGTGAGCATCTGGTCATTCCGACCTACTTCGGGCTTTGCCTACTAGCATTCAGTCACTCTTGACCTATTATGGGCCTCTCCGCAAGTATCCAGTTATCCTGACATACTCCGAACCTCTCCGTAGCTTGTTCAAGGTCATTCTACATGACATCTAGTCCTAACTATGACTCTGATATTATTTGTTATGTTTAAAAAAATATTAATATATCTTTATAATACTATGATATTCTTTATGAAGTTATTTTTAATTTATACTCTAGAGATTTCAAACTAATAAAAATATTATATATGTTCTTTTAAATCCATAATTTCTATCAAATCTTTAATTAACGCCGCCGCTGACGAACGCCGAAGATGAACGGACCAATGCAGTCAATAGTCAAGTCAAACTGGGCCAAGGAATCCTGAAACACTTGGGTTTACGGATAAATAAGAGAATGGAATCGACTCTCCTCTCAAGAATTACGCATCAAACCGTTCATATTAATTTGAACAGCCCTCGTGCATCATCATCTGGGAGCGATTCGGCCTTCAGCAACAGCAGGGCAGAGCTTCTTCTCCCACTGCAGAGCAAAACAGAGAACGCCTACGCCGATCGAGAACAGTAGCGAGCGCTCCGCATCAACTAGCTATTAAAGCATGGGAAGTTGCTTCTCCAGCTCCAAGTCTCACCGTGTGGCCCGGCCGGAGGAGGAAGAGGTAGGGCAGTGGAAGGAAGTGGAGGGGTGGTGGATCGCCGACGTCGACTGGAAGGCGGAGGATTTCATAGTCAGAGAACGCCGGAGGATGAATTTCGAAGCTTGAACGAACCTCGAAGATACGTTGTTTGATTAAATCTAGAAATATTAGATTCTTAATTCGAGGTTTTTATTTTTAAGATTTCAGAGCGAGTAGAAATTGCAATCTGTTTCATGTTCGGTTTATAAGAAAATAAATAAGAGTATTTTTATAATGAGAAAAATAAGTGGATGTTTTTAATATTTTTTAACATAAAGGGTAAAAAGATAAAACAATTAAAAGAATATTGCTTTTTTTTGTAAGTATTAAAATAATATTTCACCAATAATTTAATATCTTAATATCCACTATATTCTTAAGTATGATCTGGTTGTCCCTAATGGCGTGTTATATGATTTATCATTTTTATGCTCGATCAAAAGTATGTTAAATTATCATTTAAATATTTACGCCCATCCCAAATTTAGTATTATTTGATTCATCATTTTTGTCATGATGAATTTTATTTTTAAAAGATATGTGCTCAGAATTATGGTACAACGGAAGGACGTGAGACACTTACGATTTGATCCTCAGCTATGTTACATGTGTAGAGATTTTTTTTTCCAAACGATGTGCATAATCATGGAATGCTGGACTTCTACGTCGTTCATTGTGGGCATTTTCCAATTTTCCCTAATGATATATGAAAAATTTGTATGAAACAATATCAATCGCCTCAAACTCGATGTTAACTGATTTATCATTTCTATCGCTAAGGAATGTCGAATTAATTAGAAAGTAGCATACTTGTATGGATAATATAAGGATCAATTACCTATATGTACATTTCGAAGAAAAAACCCCCTTCATTCTTATCTACTTAGACGATCATTTATCTCCTGAGGACGGACGGTAAGAATCATAGTGAGACTAATCATCTACTATTAAGATAAAAATAAAATATTTTATGAAAATGAGCAACTTTTATGATCAGTTGGATTTGGATCGCTTTAGAATTACTATTAAAATGGTGCAATTTTAATATAAAAAGTATTTTGAATTTTAAATTGTGGATAAAATATCATTTTAATAGTCGAAAAACTAGAAGTTAATTTATTTTTTTTTTGGAACAATTATGCGGTGATAAAGGGACTCATTATATACGGATCAAACGACAAAGATAGCAGTTCACGTAGAAGTCGAAGTTAAAGAGATCAATTGCAAAAGATTGGACGTTGAGGTGCCAAGCAAAACTCTCCAGCAGTGGTCAACCGGGCATATATTTGCACGATTGACAAAGGGTCGATCTAAGCGAAACGCTTGTTTAGCCAAGACCATCAGACGATCATCGCAAAATAGATAAGTGTGCACACACAAAGGAGCAGCCGAGCGGACGAATACTCAATCGAACGGCTATCCCACTCGGGCAAGCAAATGGATTACTGACTTATCCTTCCGGGAGATAGCACCGCTGACACAAGACTTGGTCAACGAACGGATTATATGACGGAAACTTATATTATTTTGTAGGGATATGCATACTCTCTTAAGATATAGTAGTAGAGACACTTTCCTAACACGTCCTTTCATAGGACAAATTAGAGAATGTGTTCACGTTGTGAGAGAAATACCTACGTCGCACATCAAGCCATCTACTGTTACTCCATCTTTTTTCCTTTTTTCCGATAACTCATTTGATCATCGAATGACCAACGTCGGAGATCCTTTTCGTGACTCGATACTGATATTTTTTATATTTTAGAGTGAAACAAAATCTTTTCAATCAACGTGATAATCATATTTTTAACTTGTCATCTCCATGATTTCTGAACAGATAAAGTAATATAAATAATTGAAAGCAGGTCCTCGTCATTTCATTAATAACTAAAGGATTTTAGGATGGCGTCAGCGTGTCGAAACATGTACAAGACGCGGACTGTCGACAAGCCAATGTAAGTCAAGTCTCCCTCATCGAACCAGTAAAAGATGATTGCACGGTCAATAGTCTTACTCGCTAATTATAAACGCGTAGCAAATCGGATTTAATGCTCTAATAGGATTTTGTGTTCGAAAAGAGGGATCAAATATATATAAAGAACAGAATTTGTCCACCGGCAAAAGATGTAATATATTCGACGAAGAAAATCATAATACACGAGAAGAAAGAATCACAGAACATGGCATTATCTATAGAATGGTTGTTGTTCAGAAAGATACATCAAATCTCAAAGGACATAATCAAACCACCACGAAGATCTCGAGTAGAAGAATCACCGATGGACAAGAGAACGAATGCTGAATTTCTACCAGCAACATGATTGAGGCAATGAACAAGATAAATCAGTGGCAAATAGAAGACAATTCACAGAATTTTCAAACGATTGATATCTTAATTTATACCAAACGAACAGAGAGATGATTCTTTTATTGCACAATTAAATTGCGACTATCAATTTCCTATGGAGTATGAAGACAAAATCTAACCTCTTTTTTTTCAGCTTCTGAGCAATTTGAGCCAAAAATGGAATCGGCATCACAATTCGAACGCATCATCGTCGAGCTTTAGCGCCTCCGCAGCAGCCTCCTCCTCCTCCTCGTCGATGGTTAAGTAGGGGTTGTGCGCCGCCGGTCTGAACTTATACCCGGTGAAGACGTAGAAGGCGAGCGTGGCGAGCTCGCCGGCGACGACGCTAGTCCACAGGTAACGGTAGGAGATGAAGTTGCTGAGCGCGTAGACTCCCACCCTGGTGAAGTAGATGTAGCAGATGACGACGATGTAGTACTGGCGGAAAAGGGTGAGCTTCATAAGGTTCACGGCGGCCTTCCCGTTGGTCCTGGCGGCCTCCCGTAGGTTCTTGATGGACCAGACGATGGGGAAAAGGACGGCGCAGCAGCAGACGACGTCGACGAGGAGGAAGACCTGCTTCCAGGTGACCCAGTCGCTGGAATAGCGGCCGGATTCATCGATGGCGACCTGGGCGATGTTGGCCACCACCTGGAGGGGGATGATCGCCATGAGCACCTTCTTCTCGCGGTCCTGGAGGTAGGGTTTGAGGAAGGACCAGCCGGTGCCGATGAGGACAAGGAGGGTGAAGAGGGAAATCCCCTTGAGGAAGCTGAAGATGTAGAAAAGCACGTCCCAGCCGTGGGCGGATCCGGTGCGCTCGATGTACGATTTGTCCTCGGCCTCGCAGAGGAGATTTAGGGCTTTGAGAACGATTACCGCGAGCATGAAGTAGTGAATGCCGAAGACGGCGGCACGGCGGCGGAAGAGGACGGCAGCCCAAGCGATGGCGAGGGCGGCGTAGGCGAAAAAGAGGAGGGAATATATGAAGGGCAGCGGCGCGGCGCCGGCAGAGAGGAAGGCGCGGCGGGAGGGTTCAGGGAAGTTAAACATGGCGGATCGGACGGACATGGAGACGCGGAGATTGGGGAGACAGTTGGCGAAGAGAAGAGTGAACTGGCCGGATTGGTCGGTGAGGTTTTCGGCAACGCCGAAGGAGGTGGATCTGGCGACGGGGACGCCGGAGGGGTTGGGAGGGGGATGGAGGCGGTCAAATTCATAGACGACGTGGACGTCGGGGTCGCTGGACTGGAGGGCGCAGGTGATGTCGAGGTCGCGGATCTGGCGGAGGACGCGCAGCCATGCTTCGGGGGTGCAGAGGAAGAAGCCGAGCTGGGAAAGGGCGAGGTCGGCTTTGCTGGAGAAGGAGATGCCGGAGACATTGAGCTCGAGACCGCCACGCCGTGTGAAGCCGAAGTCGTCCAAGGGGATGATGGATCGCGAGTCAGATCGGACCTCCATCTGCCGGATCTCGGCGCGAACAGAAGGGACGACGGCCATCATGGACAACGCCAACGCCAGTCCAATGATAGGTCTCGCGGATGCCGCCATGGATGCCATCTTCGTAGCCTCTCCTCGCTGATCTCGATTCCTTCTTATCTCTCCCCCCCTCTCTCTCTCTCGCTCGCCCATCAATGGCGGCGGTGGTTCGTCAGTCAACGGAGAAGGCAGAGGATATTTCCAATTAACTCCAAATATTTAACCTTATTATTATTTGGTTGGAGTCGTGACTTAAGCCGTTACAGAATTCGTGTCATGGTTGGCTAGGTTTTGTCGTGTATAAATTTCCGAGCCCTCCGCGAACGCTCTCACCGCTCTTGGTTGCCTCCTGCGTCGCCGCGCTTACACGCTTAACCCTTCCTTCCTACGACGCAAGCGAAAGCCCTCGACTGCCGACATGCCTGCTCTTCTCTCCGACCCTCTCTCCCCTGAGGAGCTTAAGGGATCGAAGAAGGCGAAGGTCTCTGAGAAGAGCAAGAAGGATAAGAAGAGGAAGGCCGAGGAGGAGGAGGAGGATAAGAGCGACACCACGTCCGAGTACTCATCGGAGGTCCCTGAGAAGAAGAAGAAGAAAAAGAAGAAGGCGGATGCTAATGGTCCTTCGCCGAAGAAGATGAAGCTGAAGGAGAAGGAAGAGGAGACGGATGAGCCGGAGAGCTGTAGTGATGTGGATGACCCGAATGCCTTGTCCAATTTCAGGATCTCGAAGGCCTTGGTAGAGGCCTTGAACTCGAAGGGCATAAAGGCCCTGTTCCCCATCCAGGCCATGACGTTTGATCTCGTACTTGATGGGTTTGATTTAGTGGGTAGAGCTCGGACTGGTCAGGTTGGTGCTTTCTTCCTTTTCGTTCTCCTTTCCATTGCATACTTCAGATATTTTACTATTTTAGCTGTTCTGGTTCGTGCTAGTAATATAGCCAACTAGAGGGCGGCATAAGATGCTTTTTTTTCCTTTTATTGAAAAAAAAAACAACAGAAAAAACAAACAACAACGTAGCTTTTGTGTTTCTATGCATTTATGTTATTTCCCTCTCAATAGTTGTTCCTCCTGATGTTCATGGACTGTATTGTTTATGATGGTCTGTTATATGTATGACCTTATTCATAGGGTAAAACCTTGGCTTTTGTATTGCCTATATTGGAATCGCTGACAAATGGAAGGCTCAAGGCATCAAAGAGAACATGTTATAAGAGGCCTCCAAGTGTTTTGGTACTACTTCCAACTCGAGAACTTGCTATTCAGGTACTCCAAATTAGAGGTTAAATATGTTTACTATGAAACTATTTCATGATTCTTTGTGCTGAAACTTGATTGTCGTGACAATTAATCCAGGTACACTCAGAATTTGAAGTTTATGGTGGGGTAGTGGGGTTATCGTCATGCTGTGTATATGGCGGGTCTCCTTATCGTGCTCAAGAAATGTCCATAAAGAGAGGGGTTGATATCCTTGTTGGAACACCAGGACGTGTAAAAGTAATCTGTTTGACTATATGTTCATAAATCCTGCTTGGCTCAGTGAAGTCAGTTTCTTATTTTTGTATTTGTTAACAGGATCATATAGAGAGAGGAACTCTTGACCTTAGAGCTTTAAACTTCCGGGTCCTTGATGAAGCAGATGAAATGTTGAGAATGGGTTTTGTGGAAGATGTGGAACTAATTCTCGGTACGAGTAATCTTCAGTGCTTTTTCGTTGGCTATTGATAATTTATATCCAGGCAAAAGGTTCTCAGAGATACATTTATCATAGTTGATGTTTTGTGTTAGACCTTCTCTAGATGTAGTTTAATCTGGTCTAGTTGTAATATATGTCATTTTCATTGCTTAATGATGCTTCACATAGTCAATATTTACTGAGTTTTTTCCTTTAATGTTTTGCAGGTAAGGTTGAGGATGCTAACAAAGTTCAAACACTTCTCTTCAGTGCTACCTTACCTGATTGGGTGAAGCAGGTATAAATTCATAATCATGAATTCTTCTCATTTGAGTAAATTTTACAAAGAGGCACAAGCGATTTTGTATACGTTGTGGCATGCCTTCATTCCACATAATACTTTTTCTAACGTTCCCAGATTTCCTCAAGATTTCTTAAGGAAGATAAGAAAACAGCTGATCTTGTTTGCAATGAGAAACTGAAGGCGAGTGCTACTGTTAGACATCTTGCTCTTTCTTGTTTAAAATCAACAAGACACCAAATTATTCCTGATATTATTCGTTGCTATAGCAGGTTTGTAATTTTATGATTTCACTTTATTGTTTGATTAATTTTCTTTGTTATGATCTGGTTCCTAAAGTACATATTTGTTTTCCTATTCACAGTGGTGGTCGAACCATTATTTTCACTGAGACGAAAGAATCTGCATCTGAGCTTGCAGGATTATTGCCTGGGTCAAGAGCATTGCATGGAGATGTAATGCAACAACAACGAGAAGTATGCACTTTATGATAACTGATTACTACATAATCTATATCTTGTCCAAATGAACTTCTTCCATTAATATCTGGGATTTGAAATTATGCAGGTTATACTAACCGGATTTAGGTCAGGCAAGTTTTTGGTTTTGGTTGCAACAAATGTTGCAGCGCGTGGGCTAGACATCAATGATGTGCAGCTGATTATTCAGGTGCATCTTTATCTCCTGGGAGTAATTAACCATTTTAAATAACAGATTCTAAAGTATTATTTGAATCAATTACATTTTCAGTGTGAGCCCCCACGCGATGTTGAAGCTTACATCCATCGGTCTGGGCGAACTGGAAGGGCTGGTAATTTTTCTTGAAACTTTCACCATGTAATTTTTAGTTTTTCTTTTTGTGTGGTGTGACAAGTGCTATAAGAGACATCTCTTTCAGGCAATACTGGTGTTGCAATTCTCCTTTATGAACCCAGATATAAGTTTAGTGTTTCCAGAATTGAAAAGGAATCGGGTGTTAAGTTTGAGTACATATCTGCACCTCAGCCTGCTGAGATTGCTGAATTAGTTGGATCTGAAGCAGCCAGTGCTATTTCAAATGTCTCCGACAGGTGAGCTGATGTTTCTTCCTTTTTTTTTTTTTGGAAATTGTTTAATTTGGTAATATTCTAACTATGAAGTTGTTTATTTTGCAGTGTTATTCCAGTTTTTCGTTCACAAGCAGAACAGCTCTTGAGCACTTCAGGACTATCGCCTGTAGATTTAGTAGCAAAAGCACTTGCTAAGGCTGCTGTAAGTCGCACATTTAGTATTGAAGCAATACATTGTTGTATTTAGTGCTCTTCTATTTTAATGGTCATCTCTATTGCAGGGGTTTTTGGATATAAAAAAGAGGTCACTGCTCTCATCTTTGGAGAACTACGTGACAGTGATTCTTCAGACAGGAAACACTATCTATTCACCATCGTGAGCGTCTCTCTTTTTTTTTTAAAAAAATTTGGAGTGGTTGGATATTCAATAGTTAGACGAACAGCCTTTAGCTATTGCATGTTTGCCTATCGTGCATAGATGCATAACTAACCTATTGTCTCCATTGATTTTTCAGGTTTGTTTTCAGCGTCTTAGGGAGACATTTGCCTGAAGAGAAGATCCAAAATCTCGAAAACGTCTCTCTTACTGAGGATGGTTATGGTGCAGTGTTTGATGTGCGTGCTGATGATGTCGATGCATTTCTTGAAGGTATATAGATCTGAAAGCTCAGCTTGACTTTTCATTGACTAGTTTTTCCTGTTGGGCACAGAGAATACTGCTTCGAATTGGTTTTAACTTGCGTATCAAAATGAGTAATGATTTAACTTTCCATCCTCCGCTGCTGATTGTGCGAGCTAGAAGCAGGGCAGGATTTGGAGAGGTTAAAATGAAGTATTCCTTACTTTTTTCCCCCTCATAATGGCCGAGGCAAAACATGCCATGGCATAAAATACATGTCTTATTTCTGCCCCATCTATATTATCGATGAGTCTGGATGGTTAGCCTTTGTACCTTCTTGAGCTTTTTTTGTATGCTCCTTTGCGATATGGAAGATTTTAAGAGGTAGTGAAAATCATGCCGAGAAGGCCTAGGCTGTGAAAACTTGTCCCTGCCCTTGTGCATTCTCAAGCTTATTTCCCATGCTTTTTGGTGGCAAAACGATAGGCTTCGAACTGCTTTTATAAATGAGTTTGTTTCTTCATTTTGTGCATCATGTAATGTAATCAAGCCATAACATTTCTCTACAAATCTCTCTTTTTCACAGTTCAGGGCAAGACCAGCAGCAATTTTAGTATTGAGGTGCTGGAAACATTGCCTCCACTACAAGATAGACAAAACAGAGGCACCAACTCAGGGCGAGGAAGGTTCGGCCGTGGTGGGGGTGGTTTCTCCGGCGGCAGAGGTGGATTCTATGGCGGTAGAGGTGGTGGTAACAGATTCTCTGGCCGAGGCAATCGTGGAAGAGGTCGCGGTGGGGGAGGCTGGAACAATTTTTCCCAGAGGAATTGAGAAGATAACGTAGTTTGTTGTTTCCAGCCAAAATCCTTAGCTGGAATTTTTTTTAATGAGAAATTATTGAACCTATATTTGTTCGTGAAATGTAATGTTGCCCAACAATCTTATATATTCTTACTCCATTGTTCAAAAATGTAATTTTGTGTTAAAATTATAACAAAACAGACCTTAATAATTTTATAAGGTTGGTTTAGTTTACTTCACTTAATCTTAAAGGTGACAGGAAAAATTAAAAAATATTAACCATCGTTTTTACGTCACCCACCATCCACTAATATTAATATACTTTTTTATGGACCTATTAAAATTGTGGAATTAATCACATCAAAATAGTGAAAATTAAAAGATACATCCGATTTTGATATTTGCTCATATTTTATATAATATTTAAAGAAAATGACAATAAAATGATGCAAATAGATTTTATAAGTAAACAAATTAGATTCAAAATGATTTTAATTATTTTTAAAAATTAAAATAATGTAAAAAAATCTCTAAATTTTGAAATATCCTTGCAACCTTAGAAATACTGGATAAGGATCAATCATGAGTTTGACCTACGGACCAAGCTTCCTTCGACGGTCGCTCATCAATCTCCAGAACCTCCTCTTCCTCCATCAAATCATCAAGGAGTTGATCCACGCAGTGCGAGAAGGAGATGGGGAAAGGCGGCGAAGGAGGCGGAGATGCCGGGAAGGCAGAAGAGAACATGGCGGCTTGGTTGGTCTCCGTCAACACTCTCAAGATTCAGCCTTTCCATCTCCCGCCGCTCGGTTCGTCTTGAATAATCAGGGTTTTTATTCCCTTTTGGTTCCGATTTGTCATTGGGGGTGCGATTGTTGATCCAAGTTGATTTTCTCTAGGGCCTCACGATGTTCGTGTGAGGATGAAGGCCGTCGGCATTTGTGGCAGCGATGTTCACTATCTTAAGGTTAGGCTTCCCTGTAACACTGTTGATCTTATCTAGTTGGACCATGGCAGGACGAACCAAGTGATGCCTTTTTCCCCTCATCTGCGTGCCGCAGACACTGAGGTGCGCCCATTTCGTTGTTAGAGAACCGATGGTGATCGGGCATGAGTGTGCTGGGGTCGTACAAGAGGTGGGAAGCGATGTCAAATCCCTGGTTTCGGGTGATCGCGTGGCGTTAGAGCCCGGCATCAGCTGCTGGCGGTGCAAATTCTGCAAAGGTGGCCGATACAACCTTTGCCCTGATATGAAATTCTTTGCTACCCCTCCTGTTCATGGATCCCTAGCTAACCAGGTGATCAATCTCAGACTCTCTTTTTTCCCTAACAATATCTATTTGGGAGTTTTTTCTTTCCTTCAAATTGTTCGTGTTATCTGATGCGTACGTCTTCTAGTTGGCATAATTTGATGAACTTTGCAAATTAACTGAAATCAATCCTCAATCATGATTTTCCATAGACAAACAAAGTAGCAATTCTCAAGTATTTATCTTTTTCACCTTTTGATTTGTTATTCCAGACATTAACCTTGCCAATACACTTGGTTTGGATTTCCAGGTGGTTCATCCTGCAGATTTATGCTTTAAGCTTCCTGACAACGTGAGTTTGGAGGAAGGGGCAATGTGTGAGCCCCTAAGTGTCGGTATCCATGCTTGCCGTCGAGCCAATGTAGGTCCAGAGACTACTGTGCTAATTATGGGCGCTGGCCCTATCGGGCTAGTCACAATGCTTGCGGCTCGTGCTTTTGGTGCACCAAGAATTGTCATAGTGGATGTTGATGGATACCGGCTATCGGTTGCTAAATCTCTTGGTGCAGATGAGTTTGTGAAAGTTTCTACAAGCACTCAGGTCTTTGCCTAACTCTTAATATTCATAAGATGCAAAAAAAAGTTGCATGCATTTGATATCAAATCACCTACGCCACCATTCATTCTATTTCAGTTATTATGCTTTTGATTGTTGGGATTTGCTAGTGGTTAGAGATTTATATAGATCTATATAAAAGTTGTTTGTATAACAATAACGGATATTGCACAATTCAATATATGAATAATGTTTTTGTGATGGTGATATACAACAACCAATTTTATCCCACTAAGTGAGATCGGCATTTCTGTGATGGTGATATATAAAAGAAATTTGAGAAAGATGTTTAGCTCTTGATTTTTGCGTATGTTTAGTCAACATACTAAAGCTAGTAAGTTTCAGTGTTCTAACAACTACTGTTTGATAAGATTGTTAAATGTACTTGAAGAACAAAATAAGATCTATCTGTTTATGACATCGTAACATCCTGCTTGTGTGATATTTAACCACTGTGGTAGTGCTTTGTGGCTTCCTTTTTTCTTTGATACAATTCATCTACAGGATCTTGACGAGGAGGTTCTTGAGATACAAAAGGCAATGGGCAGTGATATCGATGTGAGCTTCGATTGCGCTGGGTTTAGCAAAACAATGTCGACCGCCCTGAATGCCACCAGGCCAGGTGGTAAAGTTTGCCTTGTGGGCATGGGCCACAATGAGATGACTGTCCCCCTTACTCCTGCAGCAGCAAGGTCTCTACCTCATTGCTGAAGAGTTGAGAGTTAGAAATAAGCTGAACTTCCTCTTGATGACTGATCACTGTTCCTTTGTTTACAGAGAGGTTGATGTCGTCGGCATCTTCCGATACAAAGATACTTGGCCATTGTGTATCGAGTTCCTGAGGAGCGGAAAAATCGACATCAAGCCTCTGATAACGCACAGATTCGGGTTCTCGCAGGAGGAGGTGGTGGAAGCATTCGAAGTCAGCGCTCGCGGCGGAGATGCCATAAAAGTGATGTTCAACCTTTAGATGCTGAGGCATTATTTGGTCTGAAGAATAATTCTGAGACGTTGTATCAGATCTCTAGCTGCCATGACAAGGTCATCAATGTTGGTATTGTTAGTAAGCTGGTTGAATAAAAAGGGTTGATCTTATAGCTGAGAAATCATGGTTTCCTTCTATTAAATTTGGATGTACAACCATACGACCTGGTTGATTCAATCCTCCAGTTGCTTATGAATTGGCTGTATTAAACCGGAACCGGATTGATCTGAGAAAGTTTCGAATAAGGTCCTTTGGAGAAGAACAGGTCAAACTATACAGAGCCCTTTGGATCTCTAAGGTGAAATAGAGGATGTCTTTCCCTTTTCGAATATTTTATACAATCGCTACCTTTGTCGAATAAGGTCCTTTTGGCTTTGGATTTTAATAATGATTTTCATGCTGAAATTATGTATAGAAAAAAAATCATTATATATATAAACTTCGTTGTTAATAATTGTTTCAGAAGTGGGCCCAGTCCAATGTAATTGTACTGGGTCCACGTACATTAAATCAGGCTTAAAGACCTTATGACATTGACATTTATATCCACTTATATAATAACTTTATTTTAAAAAATAAATAAATAAACAATAGTAGAGCAAGCTCACTAAATGGAATCCAAGAATGAAAAGATAATGGGATCCAAGAATGAAAAGAAATACAAAAAATATAGAGGAAAAAAGATTAATAGCTAAAAAAGAATTAATGTGGATCTCCATGCTTAACAACAACCAGATGGATCTGATTGCAAGTTGTAAAAAGATAATCTTAATTAGTTTTATTAATTATTCTGGGTGATTGGTTTGGTCCCATACAAAATTTTCATCAGTCACTAGGGTAAATCAGGAAGCGCGCTCAGTGGATAGCCCAAGAACCCAACATCTTTTTATTGTGATCCCTATTTGAAGAAAAACTTCTATTAATATATCATAGTTGGAGATCGAATGACGGATACATAGATGACAATCTGAATATTCTATCGTAATATTATAGTCCAAAGACACAATTTGTAGTAACTAAAGGACAGTGACGAGGAAGCAAAAACTTATTATCATGGGGATGAGATTAGAATTCTATTGTAAAGTTACGACTGAGGCAAACTAATTAGTAAGAAGAAATGCCAACATTAACTAGTAATCTAATCGAGATTTTAGGTAATTGACAATATTTACTTTAATTCAAATCAGGCTTTGTAAAGTTATTTAAGCTCTAAAGTGAATAACAAACTCCATATCTACTGAATGACTACATAGGTATATAATCCAAAGCTTATCACTAGTAATATTTAATTCTATTTATTGGTAGTCGGTTATATCAATTCGACTGCTATATTTTCTATTAATCAGTCTAATCAAATTTAGACTTTTAAAATTGAGACTAAATTGAATTATCCGAATTAATTTATATTTTTTTTAAAAAAATAAATCTCTACATTAATCAAACTGAACTTATAAATCTAAATCTAAGGTGATTAATGATGCGGTGATAATGAAAGGTCTCATCCCGCTGCTATGGTGGAGAATCAAAGGAGATCAAAATTAAGACGGTCTGGTTGGGCGAAGCATGCCGCGATCGAGGAGAAGGCTCCGATCCGTCGCCGCCTTCGACACGAGGAGGAGTCAAAAGACCGACGCTCAAATGATTATTAGACGCCGAACGGAGGAGGAGACGACGTGTAGAAGTTGAACCGAGTGGCTATCTCGCTCGGCCAGACAACAGAGCTTCATATGGGTAGAGTTTAACTTTGGTCGAGCGGCTATCTCGTTCGGCTTGACAGTAGGTCTCGACAGTGGTAAAGTAGATTTTCGGTCGAGCGGACACACATGCAGGAGTAGCGAGGTTCGGGCCGACCGGACAATCCACCAGAGCGGCTAAATTCCGATCGAGCGGCCAACTCGCTTGCTTGGTCTAGTAGTACACTCCTTCTAATATCAAGTAATATCCTTTTCGGAGGGTCAACGTCGCGGATCCCTTTCTCAGCTCAGTACTGACGTAATTTATATTACAGGTTCAAGTAGAGTCTATAGATAATTAGCGGGAGTGTCATATTCCTGATTTTTCATTTCTTCGATTTTCGGATATGATCAATTAGCTTCGTGGTGACACGGGTCCAGAAGGTACTCCGGCGAGAACTAGAGGCTAACTTGTTGACTAGGGAATAACTCTAAGGCTTGTGTGAATAGAATTAGACAATTGAGGCTGAATATAAGAAAATAGTTTTTCTCTTTTTAAAATCATCAACTTTTTAAAATACTAATATATAACAAAGTTATCTTTTACATTCTCTATATATCAAAAAGAATTATAAGGAAATGAAAATTTAGAAAAATGAATCATATGTTTTTTCTCCACATTCGTCTTTGTTTAAATAAGTCCTTGTATCGGACTTTTTAAACCTATGAAATTGGAATCCCAATTTTATAATTCTAGTGAATTTCTTTATTTTTGATAAAAGGGGAATAAGAGATTGTATTCTAATTATCAAAAATGGAATTTTAAATTCCAACAAAAGTTATATCCCATTCCTTTTTTTCGATGCTATATTATTTACATAATTCATCATTGACTAATGTAGAGCCAGTTTAATTGGAATAACAAGCGGATAAGGATAGATAAAGTCACATATTTAATTTTCAACCAGAAAGATAAGATGGATGAACTCATATATCCATTTTCTCGATTGTTTGTTTGATAAAATAGATCAAATTCGCAGAGCACGGATCCTCTTGTCCCGCTTGTCCTAGTCTACTATTGGACCAGGGGTGGATCAGGACAGGTGGGACCAAACAGATGGGGACCATTAAGTCCCTCCAATCATTGTCCCAGTCCACGAGCGGACCAAGACAGGCGAGATCAGAGGATCCCGTCTAAAACTCACGTTTTCTTCCAGAGATAAATATAATGAAAGAGTAGAACTATAAGACACGTAACAAAAGGTAATTCGCTTACCTTCAACACCTCCATCAACCTACCCTTAGATTAATACAGAGGAGGTAAATCACAAATGACTACTAGTCATTAGTACAAGTAATCAAGACATAAGGGAAGGCTTGCTCGGACGCCCCAAGTTTCTATTCTAAGATTTCCTATGATAACACCTCATGTCATAATCATTACATCGACGTGAGGGAACAGTAGAGCTATGCAAGTCATCTGATGGAGTAAAATGGCATTTTTATTACAATGACAACATTAATACATAGAACAACCATAAACTTCAAGTAATGTTATAAATTTCCTAATTTATCAGAGAAAAATTTGTTTTTACCATTACATAGGAAAACAAAAATTCTCAACTATAAACTACCACAAGAACATCTAAACCTGGAGAAACAACAAAACTCTCATCCATGTGATTCACAGATTGGATCTCTACAGAGTGCACCAAACCCCAAATCTTTGCCTCTTGTGCTTCGATGCTTGGGTTGCATGCTGGAAAGTCGAACGAGCACTTTGCCTAGAGTTTGAGAATGTGGCATTAGCTTGCTTGGCTTCTTAACTGAACCGTCATTTTTACGTTCACTGCTCCACATACCGAACCCAAATATATGGACACGTAAGGCATCGCCACAGTTTCCATTTCTTTGCCTGTTTTGCAAGCTTGGCATATATAGCTCTTGGGAGTTCCGGCAGGTGGGAGACTTTTCTTCTGGGGTTGTTTAGTAGTGGCCGCGAGAAGACTGCCACAGTCGGAGCATACATGAGCTATGTGGTAGTCAGAGCTGGTGTGGAGTCTGTCATGTAAAAGGTAGGCAGCTCCATGGGCAAGAACTGCATCACGTTCCATTTCTCCAAACCTAATACCACCACCTCGTTTCCTTCCTCCAATGGGTTGCCTGGTGATCTGATCAACAGTTCCCGTAGAGCGCACCTGAATCATTAAGTGTTAATCGAGCTCAACAGAAAGATCACAAGCCATCACAATTCCTAAGGAGCAGAAGCTAAAGGCACAAACCATTACGAAATGGCACAAGGACATGGGAATCAAAATATATAATAAAATATCTTTATAGGTGCAGATTAAGTTTTTTTTATAAAAATTACATATTTATGTTGTAAACATGTTATAACCCAGAACAGTCAATAAGACACTGAAAGGAGAAGCAAATGCAGTTACAGAATATACTACAACTAAAGTTCAACAAAACAGATTAAGCAAAAGGAAAAGAACTATAATCCACCCTTGATAACAAAGAATTCCGAGAACAAGTGCTCTTGTTTGAAGATACCCTAATTAGCTTGAATTTCAATATATCAATCTAATGTTTTTTTAAAAAAAACAAAGGGAATTCCCACTGAATGTGATCTTTGTCTTTAAACAAAAATTAGCAAACATTAATTTTGCCAATTATAGTCTATCATGCTATTTCACCAAACAGCTTGTCAGATTGTTTGGTAAGGCATCTTGATCTAATGTGAAGGTTTTTTGGTGCAATGAGCTGAGTGGGCATGATTTGGGCATTTTCGTATAGGTTAGGCTGGAAATGGGGATTTTTCATTGTAAGGGGCCTTATAGCAGGTGTTCACAGGGTCATTTTAAAGAGGAAGATGATGATTAACACTAGAGCATGGTGAAATTACCCCAGAAGCATGTCAGAAATCTACCATTTCGAGGATGAAAAAACAGGATTTCATCCACGTACCTGCTTCACTCAAATATTAGTATTTTTTATTATCTGCAGTGTTCCACTTAATGGTTTACATACAGGGATAATTTAGAAAAGAAATAAAACTTTCTTATAACATTATTATTACTTAAATAAGAGCCACGTAGTATTATTTTCAAACCAGAATTTAACAAATAAACAGGAAATGGAGAAAGATCACCTGAAATTTGTCAGAAACCATGTGGCGGAGCCGCTGGTAATAAACAGGTCCAATAAAAATCTTAAAAGGCAACCTTGTTCCATAAACTCCACTGTACAGTGCCTCTTCTCCATAATAGTTGAAACCATAAGCAATCAGCATTTGACCTAGTTCATCAACCACTGGGACCTCTTCTTCATCTTCTTTGCTGCAATTTGACCTGGTGAAAGGAGTTGCATCAACAAATTTTCCATGCAGGCTTCCTCCCTGAAAAGGTTAGCAAAGAAATGTAGAATTTGCTACCACTAAGACGTGCCATAGGATAAAAAGAGTCCAAAAGAGAGTTAGGAAACTGAAATGCCTAGGTGCATTGATGACCAGTTTTCTAATCAAAACCAGGTTTACTTAGACAAAGCAAAATTCTACTGTAATAAGCAAAAAAGTAAAGAACAAAGAACTAAAGAGTGACCTTAGCTGCAATCGACTCCAAAAGCATTGCAATAGTCATTCTCGAAGGAAACGCATGAGAATTAATTATTAAATCTGGTTGCATCCCAGTAACTTCAGAAAATGGCATGTCTTCAGAAGGCCATAGCTGAGAGCAAACACCCTTCTGCCCATGCCGGCTGCTAAACTTATCACCAATAATAGGATCTCTGGTGCGTCGAGTGCGAATATTAACCTGAAAAGGTTAATTATTGCATTAAGCATCTTTACTCACCATTTGAAGCCTAATGAATAATGGAAACGGTTTGTTCCAAAAGAAAGTTAGTTTGTTTATTATAGGTTTTCCATGTTCACTTGCATATTCATCCAAGAAATGTGGAAGAAATTGATTTCACAACTTGGATTATGTTTTCTCATAAACATCAAGAATGAAATTTAGATGGGATTGGTTGAAATTTAGATGCCTAATTATCCTTATAAACCATTCAAAATCTTATTGATCACCACTGCACATATTATTATCATTTATCAATATCAAAGGCACAGAGGAAAATTATAAAAACCTAAATCTGTGATTCTGATACATCAAAAAATTTCAATTCAACAAAGCAAATCTGAAGATGCATATTATATTAGAAATAGTGAAATAACAAGATGAATCAAACCTTTTGCAGGTAGTTCTTTGAGCCAGTACCATCAACAGAGACATAGTCAATGATGGCATCTTCTGAACCTTTTGAATAAGTTGGTTTCGTTGTGCTTGTTAAGGTATTGTATGTGCTATATATTGGCTCATGTGGATGCACTATCTGCAAAAATATGTTTGCTGTTTTACTATTATAGCCAAGAATCATAGATGTATTACTTAAGTAAAATAACCTGTCCAACATAAGGTAGACCATCTGAGTCAATTGAAGACATCATGTTTCTATCAGTGTTGCTCCTAGCAAATATTTCTTGGACCCGGTCAGACTCATGCTTCTTTTTTAAGTCAATTGACTCTGTCTGCATAAAAAATGGTGGTGAATTGTAAATGAAAAACATGCAGAAAGAAAAGTAAACATTCAAGGTCGAGCACAATGTGATTAATAAAGCAAAAGCCAATGATCTTACTGTGCATATGCAAGTCTGCTCTCTCTAACACATGCACAAGGGGAGAAACTTTGGAAGCAAACTATTTTCATTGCACTATGAATCTTCTATAGGGGCCTCAACATTTCCACAATAGCAGTTGCAGGGAGCCAAAGCATCTAGCTATTATTATACTAATAAAGATAAAGAAGGCTAACTATTTTTGTGTGTTTCATCCTAGACAATGGTTTCAACAGAGAATTTTTCCTTTCAGTTCTTTGCTTCTATTCCAGCATCACGCTACACTGATTCCATAAACAATAATGAAGAACTTTCTTTTCCTATTAGAATGATCATAACAGCTCTCCCTGTCATGAATTGTCATTGAAGTCAAGACAATCTGTAGACAAGGTATATGAATGTTTGCACAATGATCGCTGATGATAATAAAAAAGATAAAGATGTGGAGATGGAGTGGAGAAAGGGAAAATAAAGAGAGGAAATAAAAACCAACAAGGGAAGTTGCTCCGACTTATTAGGTGGCTGTCCTGGAGGATTCTTAAAAGGCTGTGTTGTTGGGTCCACCATATCCCTAGTTTTATTAAGTCCATTTCAGTATTACAAGTCACAAAGTTTTTTCTTCCTTCACCAAATGTAAGATTAAGGCCCAAATGACACAGAGGCATAATAGGATTGACTGATACTGATCAACAGTGAGAAAGGAAAGGGAAGAACCATATGTGATGTTTTCCTCTACTTGCTTTAAATATGGTGGAAACCACAAAAGGATAAAAAATCTATTCTTCTTTTCTCCCCCCGACTATTCGTTGCTGTTTTCTCCCTCCCACTTTTCTTTCCCTACATTTTTTCCAACAAAACCATGATTTATTTCCTTCCTATCCATTCTTCTTGGTAGGGGCGAGCATGGTTCAGACTAGGTATCAAAAAATCCCAGAAACCAAACACAGCTCAGTTTTTTTATTTTTAAAAAAAAATTGGAACCTGAAACTTTTGGGACAGTTCAGGTCCCGTTTTGGCTCAGTTTTGCAGGGTTCTGATTTCTTGGGGATTTTGTGGATTTATTCAGTTATTTTTTTTTAATTTTATGCTTGCAAAATAATGTGGGTAAATACAATATGTTTTGAGCTTCTTTACCACTTTATAAGTAACAAATGTAGTATATAATAATATATTTGCATGTATTATGAAATAATAAATATCCAATCTGTTCAAACGAGTTTTATATAAGAAAACGACCCAACCCTAAAACATTCCATCTCTCATTTGTGAAGCTCCATCCTAAACCTGAAAAAAAACTGAATTTTCAGGTCATGTTACTTCACTTTCCTAGTTCAGGCTAATTATTTCTATTTTTTCCTATCACTACTTCTCGATGGTCCAAGGACATCAAAACACATTTTAAAAAAACAGATCATAGTGATATGAACTTCAGCAAATGTACAATCATTGCCAGAAAGAATAATAGTAATTAGCTTATTGAAAATATAAACGGCAACACAAATAACATTAGCTTCATCTATATTCACCAAAACTAGAAAGAATTATGCGAACATAAATATTATTACAAAAGCATGACTACAGAAAGCATTGTCCAATGTATTGAAAAATAATTTAATTATTCAAATATTACTAGTAATGTTGTTTGTATAAAGCTCAATAGGTAAGATTAAGGTTGCTAACCCCAAATAGTTAGAATGAACATAGAGACGACAATGACATTAGTAAAGCACCATAACATAGTTATATATGAACCATGAAAATACATGCATATAATAAGACACCTGGTAAATATGCCCACGACCAAACCCACGCTCCACAGACATCTTGTTCAAAATCATGGCATCTTCCATGTCATAACTGCAAAAAGGGGGGAAGGAATAGCTTGAACATTAGCATACCAGTAGCAAAATACCAACACGTCATAATTAGTTTTAATGTACCCTGTGTAAGATAAAACTGCGACAATTGCATTTGTGCCTGTTGGGAACTCATCCATGCAGTATTTAGTATATGAAGCAGTCCGGACGATTGGAGATTGAGGAGTCTGCAAAGGATATTTTGGGTGTGTAAATATTAAAGACAAATTTGAAATATGTTCATGCACAGATCAATGAATATATAATCTAATGGCTAACAGTTCAGGATAAAAACATTGTCTTGATGTCATACTGCAAAATACCTCTTCATATATATTAGAAATTTGAAACCGTAGACATGTCAAGAAAGTTAGTTCATAAGAAAGGGTTGTCGCCTTCTATAGTCTATGCACCAGAAGACAGACACTAATAGATAGTTTTTTCCTTCGGATATTCTTGACTATTTTGCTGTCAAAGGTGTCTTGTGAACCAAATCCAACCACAACATACCATAAAATGGAAGCTTCAATGAGAATAACTACAGAAGAAGAATCTAACAAGTAGAACTAAAATATTAGCAATACACATTAGTTAGGAAATGTTATATGGACAAACCTGGAGATGATATGTCTTCAAATCTGCACGATGTTGCAAGGCTTGGCCAGAAAACCCCATTGTTTGTTTGGCCATCTAACATGCAAAAAACACAAAATGAAGGGATGGTCTTAGTAGCATATTTATCAACAAACAAAAATTTAACATGACATAAAACAAAGCCAACCTGGCACTGATACATGTTTCGTGGGCTCTGATTGTGATCAGACCAGGGAGTGAGATTGGCAACTACACTAAGTATTCCAGTTGGGTGTATTTCTTCATGTGTCGCAGGAAAGAAATCTCTTCTTCCACCATCTCCACCATCAGGGCATCTTATTTCCATAAATACCTATAGACAACAAAAGAATTTTGTTCAGAAGGCAGACATCTAACACCAAAGGTCATTCTCAAGAATTTGCATAAGTAAATCATAGATCATATCCTTACCTGCTCAAACGGCCCAATAAGTTCGATATCATTGCCTCCATCATTGACATGGGCAAGATTTCTGACAGGTCGAATAAATCTGGAAGGATTAGTAAATAGGTACAATCCAGGATATGCCCCACCAAAACTTAAAGGTATATATCCGACCTCTAAATCTTCAGGAACCTGCAGTGATCATGACCCAGGTACAATTGTTAGAAATTGAATGGAGATAAAAGAACGAAATCCAAGAAGAAATACCCCTGATAAGGAAGAAAGCTTCAGGCTCCGGATATGTGCAACTGCTTCCTCTATTTGAAGAGAAGCTATAGAGCCTACAACACATCCATCCAAGAGAACATGAAGAATTTCAGGAGGGCCAGCACTCTCAAGCTTCGGAAGCAATGGGGTCATTCCAATCGCAACTAAGACAGAGAGTATTGACATTCTTATCTTGAGAGTGTCTTTAGTTTTTCCTTCCGAATCATAGGAAGATGAAATACCTGAAGTAGGAGAGCAAACATGCTAGATTATATAAAATTTTAAAGTAACCTAATAATCAGCAGAAACATTTGGTGGATATTTTAACCATGCGATACAAAGGATATATTAATCTTGGTTTTCCAATAACTGATTATGTTTAACATGCAATGATATGGAAACAGATACTTGAACAAACATAAAACAAAAGTAACCACAGCATTTGACTGCTACTATTTTAATAAAATCTATTCTACAGGGAAACAAAGGTACTCAGGAAGCGATAGGAGTTTGCAAAACCTTGAAATGTACAAACCCTGATTAACAATTTTAGTTATAGATTCTGAACTTACGGCAGGAACAAGTCATATGGTTCAGCAAGCCACAAGGCTCCCCATCAGGCGTATTGACAGGGCAAAGGAAGCCCCAAGATCTGTAACGACAGTGAGAAATTAATGAACATATGAACATCTAGCAAACTTGTAAGCCATTCAAAAAAGATAAAGTGAGATGACATACTCTGGCAGCAATTTTCGTACACTTGTCGTCCGCATCTTTGCAAAAGCAGCACCTCTATGTACAGAACGAAAATGCGATAGATAACGTAAGAAATTGAGCCTCTCTGCTTGAATGGTCATCCCATCTCTCTACATAACCCAAACAAGTAAAAGATCTATAGCAAATCAATTTTAAACAAGTTAAACTTCTTCCCTCTCCTTTCCGTCTAAGGAAAGGTTTCTCTCCTCAGTTAATTTTCTCCATAAGAAATACACCCTCAGTGTTGAATTGTAGAAACAAATGCATTTAATGGGTTAGAGTTCAAAGAATCACAAAAACACATGCAAAATAAACTTAATAAAGTTATATTAGGAATAGCTTAAGTGACAATCTTAGTGTAAAAGATTGATATTAACAAAATAAGTTGCATTAGGGGAGTAAAAAGGTAATCACCTGAGGCAAGTCTAGACCTGATTGTGTGTTCAATCTTCCAACTTTTATCATGCTCTCAATGACTCTCCCAAAATTTGTAGAATTCTTGCCTACAATCTTCTTCACCTGTGTTACTGTTCATAGAATTACAAAACATCATGACAAAATGTTGAGAGTTGATGTGTTGATAAGTGATAACAAAGTATGAAAGGATGGTGAAATGAATAGATAAATGAAAATGGGAAGTATCTACTAAATGAATCTAGCTTTAAAACCTTATGGGCGAGAATATCTGTCAACAGTGACAACTTCTATGTCGAAATAGAGTTCACTTTTATTATGATATATCATGGAGCAAAAGGAAAGGATCTTTGAAAGATAAATTGCTCAACCTAGCCAAGACATGACACTTTCCGAACTTGATTTAGGTAGTTCGATTTTTCTTACTAAAATAAAAACAAAAACTGGCATCTTGATTTAGGTAGTTTGATTTATTCTTATTCTTAGTTAAGTTTGTTGATCCATTTGGGATAGATTCCAACTACTATAGCAATGTTAATGGCTGATAGCCACACAAACAAGAGAGAACTAAATATGATCTAGACAACAAACTGCATTCATTAATTAGTTATCAAAATTAGACCAGGTTCATGATTTTCAAGTGTTTAGACTGGCTCCATTAACAGTGAAAAAATTTGGGTGAGATAACTTACCTTTTAAATAATAAACTGTTTCAATAGTTTGAATCTACAACAATATATTATGGTCTAAGAAATTGAAAGATATTTATACCACTTTTTATGTCAAAGGTCCTTTCCTGCTTTGCTAGCTCATCAAAAAGCTGTTGTCTTGCCTTCGTCAGCCACACTTGAAGTTTTTCCTAAAATAATGAATATGAAGGACAATAAGTTCACCGACAGCATACGCATGATAAATGTCCTAAGAAAAAAGAGAACCCCACATTCATCAGTCAAATGAATTCATCAAAACATTCAAAGATACATCGCATGAGTAAAGGAAATGTTGATCCAAGTGGCAACAGAAGAGTTAGATGTCAAAATTATTTCCACCAAGCTTTGAGGTCCGCCAAGCTTTGAGGTCTAACACTAGAAATCAGGAAAATGCATTGTTCATGCACAGTGTCCATTAGACTCAAGGCATTGAGGTGGAACAAAGATCATTCTTGCTTGATCTTCCCACCTGCAAAGGACTTCACATCCACCTTGGGTTTTGTCAATGTCATCACAGTTAACTCAATCAAAATCCCACCCCATGGTTGGATCCAATTTAGTGTTGCTCTTTTAACATTGTTCATCATCTCGATTTCCATTCCTTGGACATATAGCCTACTTCAAGTGTCACATATTAACGGTTAAGAGATTAGTTTCCAACAAATACTTAGTTGGGGCAAAAAAAATCTCGACCAATGTAATATTTAAGATCCTATGGTTGGCCTCAAACAAGATCCAACTAAATTTATCCCACAAGAATCATAAAACATGATCATGTTCCAATTACCTTATTTTTTTCAATCAGAATCATAAGTGAAAGGGATAGAGGAAGACCAAAGAAAAATTTAGTTAATATAAATCAACTATGATTAAATTGATTTAACTATAACTAATAATATAATTTTACATATGGCTCAATGGAGGGATAAAATCCTTGTATCATTGTAGCATCTATCAGATGTAGGTTTTCGCCATTTCAGTCATCATTGCATAAAAATCTTGTGATTTAATCAGTGATTTATCTGCTCAACAAAAGGAAAATATTTGCAATTCTAACTTGCCAAAACACTAAGATGGGACCCTAAGAAACTATAAATTTCAAACCCCTCGTATAATACGCAGCTGAAATATCCCCTATGGCTTATGAAGAAAGCAAGCTCAACTTGGGTTCTTTCTCATTTTAAAAGTTTTATATCAGGGTAAAATATATACACATTAAGAAGGCTGCTTAAGAAGGCCGGTATCATTTTGTGACAGATAAAGAGTCATGGATTGGATAGCTCATGCACACAAGGCAAAAATCATGACAGAAGCAAACCAAATCATGTTTGGTGACCAAAAGAGAATATTACACAGCAACAAAAACATGAAATAATAAAACAAGAGTTACTTTGTTAAATGTCTAAATACTCGTTAATCAGGTATAAATCATGAATGCATAAACATAATACCTTAAGATAAATGGCTATCAAGTGTCCAGGCAACAGAACTTCCTGATTTTGAAGTGTATCAGGATTATCAGGGGCAGCAGTTTGATCTACAAGTGCATAAAGTTTCTGCAGCATAAAACTGAAAGAGCAGAGGATTAAGCAGGATATTCAAGACAATCTCATGTACAAAAATGACATAGATCAGTAAGACAGAATATACATATATACATATATATATATATATATGAGAGAGAGAGAGAGAGGGTGAGAGAAACTAATATGATTATATGCGATAAAAAAACTGACATTAGCAAATTGAACTTGTCATGATTGCTCCCAAGATGAATAAAGATATAGTCTTCAAGAACAGCTTCTGCAACCTACAAGACATAATATTATAGGTGCCGATCAAATACACGGTGTTGGTAAGAAGAATTCATTTTTCAAAAGGAAAGAAGCATACATATTCATGAATCATGTCTATGGAGTATAACTTACATTTGTATAACTCTCAGTTTCAAATCCATCCATGACAGGTCTGAAGTACTCTCCTACAGATTAAAGACACAGATTACTGCAATGCACGATCAACATCAACAAAAGCACCAAATATCAAGGAATACCAATATGCTTCAAGCATTGATGGCGAGTAAAAAGCGACAAATCTCTGACTTCATCAAGAAGAATTTGAGCCCTTTCACCAATAAGTTGAGTACCAACAGCACCTTTTTCTCTTTGGTATCTCTCATTATAATAACATGCCAAGCTCACAAAGATTTCGTGATCACTTGTGTCAATAAGAGCCTGTAAAGACTATCTTACTGTTAACTATCCAAATTAAAAAGCAAGAAAGAAAGAGAAACAGGGAGGGTTCACATAGTAAGGCATGCATTAAAAAGTTATTGACTAAACCAGGAGATATCCTACAAACTTATACTGCATATCTAAGCATATAAATAATACTTTTTATGTGACCCACAAACAGGGTGAGTTCACATCAAATCACTTCATGATTTGCTCATTGAACTGCTAACTAACAGTCAAACAAATTTTTCCGTTGGGTAGGAAGAAGATTCTAAAAGAAACAAGGAGGAAAAAAGAGTACAAGGACATGCACAGTTCTAGAGGATCCTTGTGGTTTTTGGTGGATTTTTTAAATGCATGTTGGTAATGACATTATCAGAGAAGGTGTTGCTCTTCCAACTACGATAAGCATTAACATTATTTTCATTTACAAACAAGTACAAAACTTATAATCAAATTGTCAAATGGTATGGAGTTGGATTAGAAAAAAGATTATTTTTTCTTTCTTGAGATATTCCTTTTAACTCTTTTGATTGCAGAAGATGTTGCCAATATTTTAATCATGTCCGTGAGAATCACATAGATACTTTGGTCTATGTTCAACGATCAAAAGAATTAAAATTTACCTTAGGCTTCACTTGATGACTAAAACTGCTGATGAACACATTAGGTTATACAGCAACTGAAAATTTTAAGATGATATTTCTAAATGAATATGAGTAGCTTTTAATCAATTCCAGATTGTTGACTAAGGATCCACATCGTCGGTCAATCTACATATCTCTGCTGGATTTGCAATTTAGCATCACACTACTCTTGGTACAGATCACAAACTCAACGGACATACTCTACACAGATATAGGATCTAAGCAAATCCAGACTAGAAACAGTGGCAAACCATTGTTGAACTACCCCACCCAAATGATACATTGCATGTTCTTCCCTATGATGAGAACACTAAACTTGAGAATACACATATTTACTACTACAATTGTATGTTAAATAACAAGACTATCAGCAAGGTATATCAAACGGAAGCACAACAACACTCAAGGTTTCTCAAGACACAGAATAAAAAAACTCCTAAAAACAACAATATCTCTTAAATGATTTGCAGTGAATCGACAAGCAGTCTTCATTCTATACCAAAACTTAGCAACTTAAAGCATAAAAAAAGCTTATTAAGTATTTCAAGTTTAGGATAACACACCTTCAAAATAATACCAACTGGAAGCAGAAACTCTCTTCCTCTTATCCTAGAAGGTTGTATAATACATTACATTTTGAAAATCCAGAAGCTGAATGAGTTATGGAGCAAATTAAATATGTAATACTACCAGAATCCAAGCCTTGCACTTCCATTTTCAAGGTAGTATAACTTGAGAGTGACAGAAGTTTGGTCGTCTCGAGCACATCTATAGGAAATAAGAGTTTGGTAAAATACAGTATTACACCAGTTCTTTAGTACATTAACAGAGGATAGTGTGTGAAATTTTATAATTTTAAAAGTAAATGCACCAAATATTTCATAGTACTTCCAAAGATAACTTTGGTCAACATATTTAGGTAACACATTTAATATCTTTATGCTAGGTAGCGTTCTGATTGTTAATTAGGGCTCCTTAGTTTTACAAGATCAATTTAAGAGAGACAATTTTAGTCTCCATTTGCCTTCATTTGTATTTTGTATGAAAGTTCTCCAAACCCAAGGAATCCAATTATGCCCCTCTAATCTCTTATATTTCCTCCCATGAGTGTCAACAGAAGATCACAAGCCTCACAAAATATTATTTCAATTTTGGATATTCCAACCCTTGAGTTGCTTGGTAAGATAGCTTATAATAACATTTCTGAAGTTTTCATGAAAGCCATAGTGATGCAGAACTATGTATTGTAGTTGTAATAACCTAAATGCAAGAAAAGTGAAACATAAAGGTCCTAACTGAAAGTAAATCGATGATACATCATAGCGCCACAAGAAAGAAAAAACTTTTGACATGTATCCACAAAAGAGAAGAACAAATGAAAACACCTTATAACCACTGCTTTGTCACTGTAGCCAGGTCCACGGTTTTTAAATGATTTGCGCACCATGCTTATTGGCTAAATCACACAAGGTACATTTACATCAGCAAGCTAGGGAAAACCGTCAAAAGCAAAGAAATGAGTAAGATAGGAGTTACAACAAGCATCTCACATAGTTACGCTTTTGAATAATTAAAAGTCGTGCAAGTCGCTCCATTCCATCGCAAATGAAGTACCTAAGAAGGTATAAACAAATGTCAAATCTTTATTTTGTTTTAACAGAAGAAATTCAATCATGTTCAAATTTGATTCATCTCAACTCCAGATTGGATTCATATTGAATTCAATTGATACAGAAACAAGGTTCTATGAATTTGATGGGTACTTTGTTTTATAAGAAAAAATTTAATCATGTTTAAATTAGATTGATTTCAGAGGTAGATTCAATATATATTTAATTCAATCACTAACAAAATATGATTCTATGAATCCCATTGGTGATGATAGTTATTGTTTGTTTGTAGAAGAGAGACCACAAGGTCTCTGATAATTAGCTTTCCATTGGGAGATGAATGCAAAAAACCCAAGGGAAAAAAAAAAGGGAAAGAGAGACTTTTGAGTTGTAATGTTCATTTATACACAGGCAGTCAGTATAGGAGAAATTAAAGAGTCTAGCTCCTTTATCTCTGTGCTTATTAAAGTTGTGTATATTTCATCTTCCAAAGATGCACTAACTATTACAGATTTTGCATTCTCCCTTCTACAAACTAACATGAAATGTAGTCTAATAGACAGTCACTCGTTGTATATGATTAAATTACATAAAACTTTCTAGCTTCATTCATCAAATTGAGTGTTAGATCGAAGTATCTATTGCATATAATATAATTGTGTCATGGTATGTGAGCAATATAATGTTCAACGTTTCCAGGAAGCTAAAAGATTAATTTCTCAACCAAAAAAATGTTATTATATAGACATCAAATAAGTTTAATGAAATACAAAAAGAGAATGTAGCTAGTGATTGAAATGATCACGTACCCACCCATTTCTGTTGCCTCCTCTTTGTGGAAAACAAGCTTTTGAGGGTCAGCACCTCTCAAGTGGCAGAGTTTTGACTGAAACCATTTAAAACATTGTTGAATGACACGAAGAAAAAAACTAAACAATCATTATATAGAACAAAACAAGCACTTAATAGACTGAAAGGACAAAAATGCAATTAGCTAAGATCTTCCTTAATGTAGTAGTCAATTTATTCATTATAACCATAGCCAGAAACATATATACCCAATAGTCATGGTATTATCTTGAATATATATATATATAGTTATGGAGATATGTCAAAAAAATTCATGAAGCAACTTACCTTCTAACAGCAATATTTCATAAGTTATGCACAGCTGCCTCTGCCTGATTTTTATAATGCCAAAAATTAAAAAATATCAATCTCTTAAAGTTTATTAAGGAAACTCCTGTCTACCCAAGGTATCAAATGGTCTTATGGTATAATCCATTAATAGCACATTACAACAATGATATTTTACAACCAAGATTATTATTTCATGAACAATGCAGCCTATAAACATCAGAAAGCAGAACACAACAGTTGCTTGCAATAACTCAAAACATGGAACCTGTGTTTCCACTGAATAACTGGCCATGACAACCCACTACAACAACATACTTGCATTTTTCCTGTACTTGGAGAATGCACCTAAATATCCACCTCTTAATAATTTAACTCACATGGGATTTTTTCAGTCTGCATGATTCTAAGGTCTCAAACCCATGTCTCATCAATGCAGTACTTGAATTTCCTCGCATACTTCTCAAACTAAACTAACAAATAAGACTTTTATTGCACAAGCAGAAAATACAAATATGATCCAGAAATAACCATTAGCAAGATCTAGTTTGTGTTATGTTACCTGATATACGAGAAATTGTGTCAACCTTCTTCTATCGACAGTTAAAAACCTCAAAGACTTACTTTCTCAGAGGGGACGTGTTATAATATTATATATAGTAACATATAAAATTAAAAAGGAAATATAAAACAGAAAACACAGAACAGTGAATCATCGACCTTCAGCATTATTGGCAGATGGCCCAAGTTGATAGATTCTCTAACAATGACTCCATCATCATACTGAAAACACAATAACGCCTTGAAATCCCCTTTATAAGTTGTTCTGGCTTGTCTACACTGTTTTTTTTTTGTAAGATAGGTCAGAATCAGTAGAAAAATAAATCAATATACTATAGATTTACTTTTTAAAACAGGAACACCAACCTCATGAGGATACAAAGGTTCGTTTAGACGCCCGTCTTTCGTTGGAGGAAGTACCTGCGGACCCTCTAAGGAAAGTATTCAAGTCGGTTAAGAAAAAATAGATTATCAAAACGAACGAGGAAGGTAGGGAACGACTGTAATGAAACAATAGGAACAAACAAAGTGAACAACTGTATAAAGGATATTTCTGAGCTTGACTCCAGTTACGCGGTCGACGATTTCTACGGGCCGTATTGCAAAAAATATTTTTTGAAGACCCTCATCGAGAAAGTAATCAAAGGACTCAACGTGAGGGCGGAAGAGGTCTCGCAGCGCCTCGTAGTCGGGCTTCGACTTTGATCCCATTATCAACACCGGCGTGGCAGACTTAGCCCCCAAATCAAATATTTTCGAAAAACGGAAGGGAAGAACGGAAATGGCGAAGCAGCTTCGAGACGCGGATCGAAAAAGACAAGGCACGAGATCGAGAAGGAGAAGACGCAGGAGGCTGTCGGCGGAGGAGGTCTGGGGAATTGTTGGGGTCGATGGATGGTTTTTATTAGGGTATAGTATTCCGTTATTTTTTTTCCCTCTTAATTTCGTATCAATTTTTATTAGCTTTTACCATTCTGTTAATATAAGGAAAAAAAATCAATAAAATTATTTTTAAAAAAAACGACTTAATAATAAGCTGCGTATAAAACATATATGAATGCTCTATATATATATATATAATATTCTTATGGTATAATTTATTTTTGATATATACAAAATTTGCTAAGGAACGGGCAGGATGAATGGACAAGAGGAGCCAATATTTGCAACACTTGTTTTGTCTTGTTGTTGATCATGAGTGATTTGTCAATGGTTTCTTAGGTTCAAATTGCAATGGTTTAAAAAGTTTACTGACTTTAATGAGATCGATATATACCAGTAATAATATAACTCTATTTTATTTCTTCTCTAGATATATTATTTATTATTCAGTTCATGATGATTGTTTTTGCTTATGTACTTATCTCTCGATTGATTAATCTTACTGTTTTGAGTGAATTTAGTTGGCTAGAAGAGACAGGTTTTGTCCACTGCTTTCAAGTATTATGACTAAGGGGTGTTTAGTTGATGGATTTAGGAATGAGAGAATAGAATGATAGTAAAAAATAGTATTTGAATTGTGGGTTTGAGAATAATATTTTGAGAATACTTACTAGATTTATGGGAATCAACCAAACCCATATAATTTGATGGTTTAATTTCCATTTCTATTCTCATTCCATCCTACTATCAAACACATACTCATAGTCATTTCCATCATTTAATCAAAGGGTAATGTTAAATGGCCAAAATATGATCAGCTAGAATTCATGTATGCATACATGTACAAGAACATTTTAGTAATATCATATGTATATATTAATTATATATATGTACATACATACACTACAAAAAATAAGGCATTTTGGGACAAAATTAGGGACGAATTTTAAAAAAAAATTCGTTGCAAAAATTTTAGGGACAAAATTTGGGACGAAAATTTTTTCGTCCCAAAATGGTTGATGCCAACTTTTGGAACGAATTAGGGATTGTTGCAAATTTGGGAACGAATTTGGGGACGAATAAAATTTTCGTCCCCAAATTTGTTGCAAAAAAATATACAAATTTGCAACGAAAATTATTTTTGTTGCAAACTTAGGAACAAATTTGGGGACGAATTCACATAAATTTTCTGCCAAATTTGTCTCTATTTTTGCAACAAATTTGGGGACGAATTCGGTGACAAATTATATTTTGTTGCCAAATTTGTCCCTAATATTGCAACGAATTTGGGGACAAATTCGGTGACAAAATTTTTTTTGTTGCCATTTTTGTTCCTAAGTTTGCAACGAATAATAAATTTGTTGCAAAACTGGCAACGAATTTGGCAACAAAAACTTGCCAAATTCTTTGATAATCATAAGATCAATTTTCGTCCCAGAATTCGTCCCAGATTCTGGGACAAATTTTGGGACGAATTTTGTAGATTCGTCCCAGATTCTGGGACAAATTTTGGGACGAATTTTGTGGATTCGTCCCAGAATTCGTCCCAGAATCTGGGACGAATTCTGGGACGAAAATAATTTTATCCCAAATTACGATAGAATTGGGACAAATCATTTTCGTTGCCAAATTCGTCCCTATATCAAATATTTTTTCCAGCTTCAATTTATTTCTGCAATACAATCCAAATACATAAAAACCAAATTCAAATAACAAATAATATGCATTCAACACATCCTAATTTAACATTCAACACATCAACTCATAATTCAAAAAATATAAAGATTTCAACAAAGTTTATAAAATCCATCTTGTTCAACAAAGTTTATAAAATCCATCTTGTTCAACAAAGTTTACAAGTTCAACAACCCAATGTTTTATAAGTCCATCATCCATCCAACAACACTAAGAATACATATAGTCATCTTCGTGTGCCACAAAATCTTTGATCCCCATCAAATCTCCTTTGCCTACATAACAACAAACAAATAAACTAGATTATATGTAACAAGAAAGATTGTAAATAGTATACGATATGGCCATGTAAAAAGAATAATTGGAAACAAAACATAAATGTGAAATTCCTTAAACATTCTAATAAAAGCCCTAATTCTAATAAAAGTCATATTTACCAACGATATGAATCATCCATGTCATAGCAACGGTAAATAAAATTATAAGCATTATTTTGAAGCTAAGTACATGTATCGTAACTATGATACAACCTAA
This sequence comes from Zingiber officinale, assembly GCF_018446385.1. Lineage (NCBI taxonomy): Eukaryota > Viridiplantae > Streptophyta > Magnoliopsida > Zingiberales > Zingiberaceae > Zingiber > Zingiber officinale. Next base: position 216,458 of record NW_024589831.1, read on the forward strand.
TATAATTGGCACATCATATAGAGAGAAAAAGAGAGAGATCTTGTGAAGTATGGTATTAGGGTTCAAATTTTCTCACTTAGTTAACTTTATTTTTCATTTTAATTTGCTGAATTTATAGTTTTGTCTTTGGTTGGTATTTAATGTAAACTAAAGGATGTTTAAAATAATTGTTCCTTTCATTGTGTTAACTAGTTGACAATTTCATATGAATAACTTTAGCACATTTTTAACAACTCTTTGCAAAATATTAAGGTAGGAGGATGCATCGTTATCTAGTAAAGAATTTTAGAATAGTGTGATGTAATTCTAGATGAAATATAGAACTTTTATGTATCTATATAGTTTTGAGACTGTACATAGATCAAATTCAGAACTTTTATGCATCATTATCATTGAAGACAAAACAAGAAAGAGCAGCTTATCAAAAAGAAGGAACACAATTAAACAACTATTTAAAGCTAACTTTAACATAATTATTTAAAGTTAACTTTATATAATTAAACAACTATAACATAATTATTTAAAGCTAACTGTATATATAGATCAGTAAATGCATATTAATGAACTTAGGAATACCGAAAAGAGGTGAACAAATACAGCTGTCTTCAACTACAGTGAGATCACACCAAATTGAGACCTGCACAAACAACATTATCAAATCAGGACAAAAATAAAGTTAGAGTATTAGAGACTTCATTCATATTGCCTAGTTAGAGACTCCAAACGAACCTCTGGATTAGTAGCTCGAGAATCTCTATCAAAGTGCCTTCCTCTTTTTGTTCCTTTCTTCTTTTTATCTTTTTTACCCAAATCATTGGATTCATGTGCCAAAGTATGAGAACCATTTGATATTATAGATTGCTCCAAATTTATGCATTTCAGATATAGAGTTTGCCAGACAAACATTTTCCTTCTTTGAATTACAATACAAGCATAACTCAAGTAAATAACAGAATATGAAACATAATTGAAACAGAGTAAAATTGAGTTCACATTTTCAAAGAATCAACAAAGCTCCTACAACAATATGTTATTTATTGCTTCCATGTACCACATGAACCCAGCCAAACAATAAACCAATTAAACAACGAATAAAATACAACTGAACCCCACAACTTACCTTGAACCTTCTGCACCTTCTTCCTGACCTATCCTTACAACCTTCACAATGTATACGGACTATAAGAACACATGTCTGCAATTGAAAACATGTACTGATTAATACGCATGAAAGTCAATATTTTCTACAAATAATTCAATTCTCATTTCATTAAAAAAAATAGAAACTAAAAATTAAAAACATATTATTGAAGAAATCACAATGAAATCCTGAACAATGTACTTGGTGTTGATTTCTTAGCAAAGATTTGGATATACCATTTTGATTAGTCATCTCGTCAAAGAGTCTCTGAGTTATCTGAAACGATTCTTAATAAATAAATGGCAAATCTAAAATCATTTAACTGAGCTCTTACTAGTTTCTAGAACTAAAACCCTCATCAACGATCTCTAACCCTTGCAGAATCGAGGACAAATAAAACTAACCTTATTCATTGGCTTTGTAGGATCGAGGAGTTATCTTGGATAGCCATAAACCAGGGAAACAATACTGCAGAGGCAAATCAAGCATAAGAGAAGGCGCATATCAATGGTAAAGAGCAAAAAAGCGATCAATCCTAAGTCAAGTGCGAGAAATCAAACCAAATTTAGGAAAACAAGCATGTTTTTATAGGAAACTTACATCAAGATGCTGCTGCATGATCTTGGGCTTCTTCTTCAGCTGCAGAGGGAGACGGCGGTTAGCCACGGCAAGGCCCACGCCGGCGGCCAGACGCCGGCCAGCCAGCGCCTGGCAGTGGCCAGCCACACGCCGGCCAAGCAGCGGCGGCCAAGTAGGGCCTGGCGCCGTCCAGGCAGCGCCTGGCGCCGGACAGGCAGCGCCGCCGGGCAGGCAGCGCCTGGCGGCGGCCAGCACGCGCCGGAGAGAGGGAGATCCGAGAGAGGGAGATTCGAGAGCAGTGGGCTTACCAATCGAAACCTTCCACGACCGGAGATCAAGCGGTCGTCGCATATCACGCCGCCATCGTCGGTTGGAGATGTGGCCGAAACCCTGGAAATCGCAGGTTGGAAGGGGAACGGGGGAGAAAGAAATGGGGAAGAAAACAAGAATCGGAATGGGATATAGACATAGGGTTATTAGCATCAAAATTTTTTTGTTCCCAATTTCGACCCTAATCTGGGACGAATCCTGGATTCGTCCCAAAATCTGGGACGAATCCTGGATTCGTCCCAGAATTTATTTTTTTTTTTAATAAAAAAGGGAAAAAATCAAAAGGAATAAATACAGACCTAGAGACATCGGAATTTAATGAAACAAGTTTCTATGCGTTCGTATCATTGTCCTGATCGTAAATCTATCAATAAAAATATTTTTTACCAAATATATATATATTTGGAATTTTTTAATCTCAATTTGACCTTATTTGGTGTTAAAAATTCAAATTACTGAAAATAATAATTAAAAATTATGGATGATGACGTATTTACGATTAGCTCAATGATACGAATGTATAGAAACTTGTTTCATCAAATTCCGAGGTCTCTAGGTCCATATTTAAGCCTTACATGTTTCATTTTAATTATTTAAAAATAATTTTAGGTTTGGGACGAATTCTGGATTCGTCCCAAATTTTGGGACGAATCCAGAGATTCATCCCAAAAATTTAATCATTTTTTTAAAAAATAAACAAACTTAGACGGCTTAAATACGGACCTAGAGATATCGGAATTTGATGAAACAAGTTTCTATGTGCTCGTCTCATTGTCATGATCATAAATCTATCAATAAAAATATTTTTTTACCAAATATATATATATTTGGAATTTTTTAATCCCAATTTAACCTAATTTGGTGTTAAAAATTCAAATCACTGAAAATAATAATTAAAAATTATGGATGATGACGTATTTACGATCAGCTCAACGATACGGATGCATAGAAACTTGTTTCATCAAATTCCGAGGTCTCTAGGTCCTTATTTAAGTTTTCGGACACTAATTTACAAACGTTCAGTACACAACACATTTTTAGTTAGTATCAATCTATAGATGTTTTAAAAAATATCTACATAGAGACATCGGAATTTGATGAAACAAGTTTCTATGTGCTCGCCTCATTGTCATGATCATAAATCTATCAATAAAAATATTTTTTACCAAATATATATATATTTGGAATTTTTTAATCCTAATTTGACCTAATTTGGTGTTAAAAATTCAAATTACTGAAAATAATAATTAAAAATTATGGATGATGACGTATTTACGATCAGCTCAACGATACGAATGCATAGAAACTTGTTTCATCAAATTCCGAGGTCTCTAGGTCCATATTTAAGCCTTACATGTTTCATTTTAATTATTTAAAAATAATTTTAGGTTTGGGACGAATTCTGGATTCGTCCCAAAATTTGGGACGAATCCAGAATTCGTCCCAAAAATTTAATCATTTTTTTAAAAAATAAACAAACTTGGACGACTTAAATACGGACCTAGAGACATCGGAATTTGATGAAATAAGTTTCTATATGCTCATCTCATTGTCATGATCATAAATCTATCAATAAAAATATTTTTTACCAAATATATATATATTTGGAATTTTTTTAATCCCAATTTGACCTAATTTGGTGTTAAAAATTCAAATTACTGAAAATAATAATTAAAAATTATGGATGATGACGTATTTACGATCAGCTCAACGATACGAATACATAGAAACTTGTTTCATCAAATTCCGAGGTCTCTAGGTCCATATTTAAGCCTTACATGTTTCATTTTAATTATTTAAAAATAATTTTAGGTTTGGGACGAATTCTGGATTCGTCCCAAATTTTGGGACGAATCCAGGAATTCGTCCCAAAAATTTAATCATTTTATTAAAAAATAAACAAACTTGGACGGCTTAAATACGGACCTAGAGACATCGGAATTTGATGAAACAAGTTTCTATGTGCTAGTCTCATTGTCATGATCATAAATCTATCAATAAAAATATTTTTTAACAAATATATATATATTTGGAATTTTTTAATCCCAATTTGACCTTATTTGGTGTTAAAAATTCAAATTACTGAAAATAATAATTAAAAATTATGGATGATGACGTATTTACGATTAGCTCAACGATACGAATGCATAGAAACTTGTTTCATCAAATTCCGAGGTCTCTAGGTCCATATTTAAGCCTTACATGTTTCATTTTAATTATTTAAAAATAATTTTAGGTTTGGGCCGAATTCTGGATTCGTCCCAAAGTTTGGGACGAATCTCTGGATTCGTCCCAAAGTTTGGGACGAATCTCTGGATTCATCCCAAAATTTGGGACGAATCCAGAGATTCGTCCCAAAAATTTAATCATTTTTTTAAAAAATAAACAAACTTGGACGGCTTAAATACGGACCTAGAGACATCGGAATTTGATGAAATAAGTTTCTATGTGCTCGTCTCATTGTCATGATCATAAATCTATCAATAAAAATATTTTTTACCAAATATATATATATTTGGAATTTTTTAATCCCAATTTGACCTAATTTAGTGTTAAAAATTCAAATCACTGAAAATAATAATTAAAAATTATGGATGATGATGTATTTACGATAAGCTCAACGATACGGATGCATAAAAACTTGTTTCATCAAATTCCGAGGTCTCTAGGTCCTTATTTAAGTTTTCGGACACTAATTTACAAACGTTCAGTACACAACACATTTTTAGTTAGTATCAATCTATAGATGTTTTAAAAAATATCTACATAGAGATATCGGAATTTGATGAAACAACTTTCTATGTGCTCGCCTCATTGTCATGATCATAAATCTATCAATAAAAATATTTTTTACCAAATATATATATATATGGAATTTTTTAATCCTAATTTGACCTAATTTGGTGTTAAAAATTCAAATTACTGAAAATAATAATTAAAAATTATGGATGATGACGTATTTACGATCAGCTCAACGATACGAATGCATAGAAACTTGTTTCATCAAATTCCGAGGTCTCTAGGTCCATATTTAAGCCTTACATGTTTCATTTTAATTATTTAAAAATAATTTTAGGTTTGGAACGAATTCTGGATTCGTCCCAAATTTTGGGACGAATCCAGGAATTCGTCCCAAAATTTGGGACGAATCCAGAATTCGTCCCAAAAATTTAATCATTTTATTAAAAAATAAACAAACTTGGACGGCTTAAATACAGACCTAGAGACATCGGAATTTGATGAAACAAGTTTCTATGTGCTCGTCTCAATGTCATGATCATAAATCTATCAATAAAAATATTTTTTAACAAATATATATATATATGGAATTTTTTAATCCCAATTTGACCTTATTTGGTGTTAAAAATTCAAATTACTGAAAATAATAATTAAAAATTATGGATGATGACGTATTTACGATTAGCTCAACGATACCAATGCATAGAAACTTGTTTCATCAAATTCCGAGGTCTCTAGGTCCATATTTAAGCCTTACATGTTTCATTTTAATTATTTAAAAATAATTTTAGGTTTGGGACGAATTCTGGATTCGTCCCAAAGTTTAATCATTTTTTTAAAAAATAAACAAACTTGGACGGCTTAAATACGGACCTAGAGACATCGGAATTTGATGAAACAAGTTTCTATGTGCTCGTCTCATTGTCATGATCATAAATCTATCAATAAAAATATTTTTTTACCAAATATATATATATTTGGAATTTTTTAATCCCAATTTGACCTAATTTGGTGTTAAAAATTCAAATCACTGAAAATAATAATTAAAAATTATGGATGATGATGTATTTACGATCATCTCAACGATACGGATGCATAGAAACTTGTTTCATCAAATTCCGAGGTCTCTAGGTCCTTATTTAAGTTTTCGGACACTAATTTACAAACGTTCAGTACACAACACATTTTTAGTTAGTATCAATTTATAGATGTTTTAAAAAATATCTACATAGAGATATCGGAATTTGATGAAACAAGTTTCTATGTGCTCGCCTCATTGTCATGATCATAAATCTATCAATAAAAATATTTTTTACCAAATATATATATATTTGGAATTTTTTAATCCCAATTTGACCTAATTTGGTGTTAAAAATTCAAATCACTGAAAATAATAATTAAAAATTATGGATGATGATGTATTTACGATCAGCTCAACGATACGGATGCATAGAAACTTGTTTCATCAAATTCCGAGGTCTCTAGGTCCTTATTTAAGTTTTCGGACACTAATTTACAAACGTTCAGTACACAACACATTTTTAGTTAGTATCAATCTATAGATGTTTTAAAAAATATCTACATAGAGATATCGGAATTTGATGAAACAAGTTTCTATGTGCTCGCCTCATTGTCATGATCATAAATCTATCAATAAAAATATTTTTTACCAAATATATATATATATGGAATTTTTTAATCCTAATTTGACCTAATTTGGTGTTAAAAATTCAAATTACTTAAAATAATAATTAAAAATTATGAATGATGACGTATTTACGATCAGCTCAACGATACGAATGCATAGAAACTTGTTTCATCAAATTCCGAGGTCTCTAGGTCCATATTTAAGCCTTACATGTTTCATTTTAATTATTTAAAAATAATTTTAGGTTTGGGACGAATTCTGGATTCGTCCCAAATTTTGGGACGAATCCAGGAATTCGTCCCAAAATTTGGGACGAATCCAGAATTCGTCCCAAAAATTTAATCATTTTATTAAAAAATAAACAAACTTGGACGGCTTAAATACGGACCTAGAGACATCGGAATTTGATGAAACAAGTTTCTATGTGCTCGTCTCATTGTCATGATCATAAATCTATCAATAAAAATATTTTTTAACAAATATATATATATTTGGAATTTTTTAATCCCAATTTGACCTTATTTGGTGTTAAAAATTCAAATTACTGAAAATAATAATTAAAAATTATGGATGATGACGTATTTACGATTAGCTCAATGATACCAATGCATAGAAACTTGTTTCATCAAATTCCGAGGTCTCTAGGTCCATATTTAAGCCTTACATGTTTCATTTTAATTATTTAAAAATAATTTTAGGTTTGGGACGAATTCTGGATTCGTCCCAAAGTTTGGGACGAATCTCTGGATTCATCCCAAAATTTGGGACGAATCCAGAGATTCGTCCCAAAAATTTAATCATTTTTTAAAAAAATAAACAAACTTGGACGGCTTAAATACGGACCTAGAGACATCGGAATTTGATGAAACAAGTTTCTATGTGCTCGTCTCATTGTCATGATCATAAATCTATCAATAAAAATATTTTTTACCAAATATATATATATTTGGAATTTTTTAATCCCAATTTGACCTAATTTGGTGTTAAAAATTCAAATCACTGAAAATAATAATTAAAATTTATGGATGATGATGTATTTACGATCAGCTCAACGATACGGATGCATAGAAACTTGTTTCATCAAATTCCGAGGTCTCTAGGTCCTTATTTAAGTTTTCGGACACTAATTTACAAACGTTCAGTACACAATACATTTTTAGTTAGTATCAATCTATAGATGTTTTAAAAAATATCTACATAGAGATATCGGAATTTGATGAAACAAGTTTCTATGTGCTCGCCTCATTGTCATGATCATAAATCTATCAATAAAAATATTTTTTACCAAATATATATATATTTGGAATTTTTTAATCCCAATTTGACCTAATTTGGTGTTAAAAATTCAAATCACTGAAAATAATAATTAAAAATTATGGATGATGATGTATTTACGATCAGCTCAACGATACGGATGCATAGAAACTTGTTTCATCAAATTCCGAGGTCTCTAGGTCTTTATTTAAGTTTTCGGACACTAATTTACAAACGTTCAATACACAACACATTTTTAGTTAGTATCAATCTATAGATGTTTTAAAAAATATCTACATAGAGATATCGAAATTTGATGAAACAAGTTTCTATGTGCTCGCCTCATTGTCATGATCATAAATCTATCAATAAAAATATTTTTTACCAAATATATATATATTTGGAATTTTTTAATCCTAATTTGACCTAATTTGGTGTTAAAAATTCAAATTACTGAAAATAATAATTAAAAATTATGGATGATGACGTATTTACGATCAGCTCAACGATACGAATGCATAGAAACTTGTTTCATCAAATTCCGAGGTCTCTAGGTCCATATTTAAGCCTTACATGTTTCATTTTAATTATTTAAAAATAATTTTAGGTTTGGGACGAATCCAGAATTCGTCCCAAAAATTTAATCATTTTTTTAAAAAATAAACAAACTTGGACGACTTAAATACGGACCTAGAGACATCGGAATTTGATGAAATAAGTTTTTATGTGCTCGTCTCATTGTCATGATCATAAATCTATCAATAAAAATATTTTTTACCAAATATATATATATTTGGAATTTTTTTAATCCCAATTTGACCTAATTTGGTGTTAAAAATTCAAATCACTGAAAATAATAATTAAAAATTATGGATGATGACGTATTTATGATCAGCTCAACGATACGAATGCATAGAAACTTGTTTCATCAAATTCCGAGGTCTCTAGGTCCATATTTAAGCCTTACGTGTTTCATTTTATTTATTTAAAAATATTTTTAGGTTTGGGACGAATCCTAGATTCGTCCCAGAATTTGGGATGAATCTTCGATTCGTTCCTAAATTTGGGACAAATCAAATATTTATCCCTAAATTTGGGACAAATTATTTTTTCGTTCCAGATTTGGGGACGAATTTAGCAACGAATTATTTTTATGTTGCAAACTTGAAACGAAAATTTTTTGTTGCAAGTTTTGTTGGTTATTTGGGTCGAAATTTATTTTCGACCCTAAATTTGTTCCAATTTTGGGACGAATTTTTTTCGTTCCAAACGTTTGTCCCCAAAGTTGTATTTTTTTGTAGTGATACATTGTGATTAGAAAATAGAAAATTCTAATTGGTCAGATTTTGACCAACAAAATTTATTCTTAATCAAATGTCCCCTTAATGTATGTTTGTTTGATGACTCATCTTGGAGATTTGAGAAAGATAGAGATTTGATCATTTACCTTGTACATGCATGCAAAAGAGTTTGAGAAAATGTACTTTTTATGCTTTTCCCGTAAAACTAACTTAGGAAGATGTATTTAATTTGTTCTCTAATTAATTGAACTTCTTGATGGAATTATTAATAATCTGCCACGGTTGTTGTACACACACCACTATCACACAATTGTATTCCATAGAAGGTACGGTACTATTTTATTTTTTTAATAATCTAAGTGTTCGCATACATACAAAGGAGATGAACACGTCATAATGGGTAGTGTTGTCATGTTGAGTATTAATTAAACAAAACACAACTTATTTAATATGTAGATAGAACTTTATATCCTATATATACATGGCAAAATTCTAACTGATTGTCCCAACATATTGAACAGGTCATTGTGTGCTGGGTCAAGTATCACATGACCAATTCAATTAAAAAGTTAAGCTTGTCACGAATGTATGGCACGATGATCAGTTTAATGAAACATGTAATCACAATCCACAATCAAGACAACTACAAATCACTTAGAATATATATGATTACAGAAACGATAACACTTGGAACATCTACCTCTATTAATTTCCAATGTCAAGTAACAAGCAAAATGCCATACCTTATAGTAATCCCAGAGGAAACAGGACAACTCCCTGCTAGAAACTACAGAGGAAACTCTTATTTGGAACTACCTGCTACTAACCTTCACAGTGAAAAAATCAATTGGCTTTGGACAATGAATGAATAGGAACTACCTGCCGGTTTCAATGTGGCCTCTAACTAAAGAATACATATTTCTATTAGCTATTCATCTCATCAATCCCAGAAATATTGTTCTAATATGTTTTGGAAACATTATTCCATAAACCAAACTAAAGAACACATATTTCTATTCTAGTGCTTCTTTGTTCCATGTATAAGAATAACCATGTAACTAACCAATTACTTTTGTAAAACCAAACATATTATATGCATAGAAAGTTTGAGTGTAACAAAAATCAAAATTGGTGGATCTTTGTACTGGAATCCACCATCAGCATTTAAGTTGGAGAGTAATGAAAAGTAAATGAGAATTAAGTTCTTAGAGGTCTTAAAAACAGTAAAAAAAAACGAAGTTGCCACACATCTAACCAGATGCTCTTCTTACATGTCTAGCAAATTGAACCAAATACTTGAAGCAAAGTCTTAGACGACCATCAAAGTCTAGTTTGTCATCCCAGCTTAATCATCATCTTTTTTGCATCCATCAGCTGGATTAGCATGAATGCTACGGATCGCCTCATTGATTTCACACGCAGCCTGTTCATAAAAGATGCAAATTATAATATGATACTTAATGAAAAAGTGTAGGTAGAAGATGGACAAAGTGTGCATTATATTATACTCACCACTCTTATCTCTTCTTTCTCGTCAGACATGTAAGGGGATATGACGCCTAGAATTTCAGCATAGTAAGGCTCAAGTTTCTCCACACCAAGTTTCACAAACTCATTTATCTGAAGAACAAGATATTAGCCAATCAATTGCATATACTCAATTATAGTGAGGCTATATAGAAGATGGGCAATCAAAATATATGCTTCAATAGAAAATTTTAGAGAAAATGCCATTATGTTTGTCACCAATCAATAAGAATATGAGACAATTGTCATAATTCAATTCCAAACATTTAAAGAAAATAATAAGATAACATACCCATGTGATAGCTCTCACCCGAGTCAGTTCATCAGTAGAATGAGTTTTCTGGATTAATGTTTGAACCATACAACCATAGTCTGTACCCTTCATAAATAAAACCACAAATTTAAAAAAAATGTTCGGAGTTTTAAATATATATAAAATATCAAATAGTCTTGTAGTTGCACAACTAGCTGAATTAATTGAAACTTACAGGAGTATTTTTTATAAATTGAAGTAACTCTGATAGTTTAGAATCAATATGTAAGGGTGTCAATTCGGGTGGGTCGGGTCGGGTTGGGTCGGGTTAAATTTTTTTTTTTTTTTTTATAACCCAACCCGAACCCGACCCGAACCCGAATTCAACCCGAAACTCCTAAACCCGAACCCGAACCCGCCCAACCCGAACCCAACCCGTGTAACCCGAAAATTCGATTCAAAATGACTTTTTGGAGTTATTTTCCCTATAATTCTTCACTTTTATCTCAATATTTCATCATTATCATACTAACTTGATATTAATATACATAAAACATCTTAATTTTCAAAATAAAATTTGATTTAACCCTAAAAAAACCCCACTAAACCCTATATTTGGGTCAACCCGGGTCAACCCGGGTCAACCCGAACCCGACCCGACCCAACCCGAAAATCTTCAACCCGAATACCCTCCAACCCGAACCCGACCCGAACCCGAAAATGTCCAACCCGAACCTGATTTTTTTCGGGTCGATTCGGGTTGGGTCGTCGGGTCGGGTTCATTTTTGACACCCCTATCAATATGTCGCTGTATTTCCGGACTGGGGTCACTTAACATGTCGAATAAACCTGTGAAAAAATAATCATCTTATGTAATCACATAATGCATGCAACCCAAATATAAAATTTGATTTGGTTTTGAAAGTAGATTACCGCCAAGAGCATCCGAAACATCACCACACATGGTTATCCACCCAATCAAAACTTTCACATGAGGAGGATGGAGTACATTCATATGCTTGAGTAGCGGTGGTATAAGTTCTTTTATGCTTTAAAAGGAAAATAATAATCATCAACACAATATATATGTAATCATAAAAAAAACAAACTAAAATAAAATAGCTCAAAATAATATACCTGGGTTCATAACTCCCTATCACAATGTCCTGATGAGGACATTAACTCAAGATTATTCATAGTCACCAATTGTTTATAGAAAAAAATCATTCAACTTAAATTTTACCTCTATGAGACGGTTTAAAAAATGAATCGTATTTTGCACCATAAGATCAGAACTTAATGGAATCATATGAACTCTATCAAATATCCCTTTGAAGAATATGAAAAAATCTTCTTTGAGAACCTACGTACACAATGGTATAATAAAATAATTATTGCAACAAACCATTAATGAAGAAGACAAAAAAAATTCTGCGAGATAAACAAAACAAATATATTCATAATTAATCACCTTTGAAATAGTAAACAGTGCTTCACAAGCATAATATTGACCTGATCTGTTATCTTGGTCAATAGCACATTCAAGAACCGGTAGTATAATTTGCTTTGATATTATAAAAAAAATATGTTAGCAACAAATTTGTATAAAATATACCAATTAAGAAACTTTGAAAATATAACATGCACTTACTCTCAGATGTCGAGGACCATCTTTTTCCAAACCAACAATTGTTGCTGTAAGTCCTATTAACCCCCCCTGCAAGGACCTTTATGTCGGTCTCATATTGCTGATTTGCTAAGTTTGTATTTATAACTAAAGTTTTGAGTGTATAACTAAAGTTTCCTGAGTACATCTTGTAAAGGCATTTTACAAGGATGGTGGGTGATAGAGGATAATTGCAAGGAGCACATCTTCTTTTTCAATTACAAAGTTTCAAGACCAACATTAATGCACATACAACACAACTTTAGGTGACCATCTCGTACATATGCTTTTATTGCATTTGAAGTGTAGGGACAGTTTGTTGCCTAAAATGATAATGAGGGACTTATAAGAAGACTCTTTAAAGGGTCAGAGGTGATTATGACCTAGCTTATAGTGACCGACCTCACTGGGTTTCTAAGGGAGATGATGCATCATGATGCTGGCACATAGGTAGACATTAAAAGTCTTCAAATCATTTTGAAAGGTTTTATTGGACTTTTGGTACTGTGCAAGAGTGCTCAGAAGATATTTACAAAAATGTTTGACATAGATGCAACACACGTAAGCAGTAAGTACCAGGTGTGTTTTTTATGGTTGATGGTAATAATAGATTGTTGTCTCTAGTATTTACAATTGTAATAAATGCACTGATTGCCTAAATAATAACGAAATGACCTTTCTAAGATTTGCTTGCGGTGAGAGAGCAAATTTCGAAGTCAGTAGGTTGATCACAGCCGATATCTTATCGTGCTCGCCAGACAGTGCAAACTGTTTGATGATAACTGCGATCTGCAGTTTCAAATCATTTCAATATCATTAAATCTCTTCATTATTCAAGAACAATTAAAATTTCTCTTCCCGGCTAAGTGGGGAAATGGATCGGCTTACCTCACGAGCAGCGTTCTGTTGCTTCTCCAAGATCTGGTCGCCGAGGTCGAGGAGGACGCCGGCAGGAATCAACGATGAGGAGTCAGCCATGTTGTCGCCGAAGATCTGGACTTGAAACCGGAGTCACGGAGTGGGAATGGAGCAAGAAAGACGAAGGAGTGAGGCTATTCTGTTTTAGTGCTGCTCTATTGTGTTTCGACCTTCTTCATATAATTTTCACTTTAATCCGTGTCAGAAACAAAATTCAATTTCCAGTTTCACTTTTTATGAAAACAGCCCATTATTTTTTGCGTTTTTTTTACTTTTCCTCGTCCAAATTTCTCTGAATAATTTTTTTCTTATTTATAATGGGTTGAAAGAATAAATTAAAGACTAATGAACAAATATTTTTATTTTTAAAATTTTAAATTTTTTTTGAAAATTAAATAAAAAAATATCATATTTAAAAAAAATACAAAAAAAATTTTTTTGTCGTACTTTATCGATGCATTATTATTGGCAAATGCATAACTCTCTTTTGGTTCTTAAATAAAGGTAATTTCAAACTGACACTTGACTCAATTATTTAAGTATTATTATAAGCTTGTTATACATTGGATAAGTCGGTTGAAATACCATAATATCTGCTTATTTTAAATATTATCCATTTTTTATTTTTAAATCCTCCATGACGCCTACGAATCAACCACTCGGCCACAAAATCATCGGACGGCCGACCGATTCTGTTCGGGGATGCATCCGAATCACAACGACTCACCCGGCCTGTCTGTTAAGAGGACAGAGAGCGAAAGAGCAGAGAGAGAGAGAGAGAGAGGGGAGAGAGAGAGTGTGTGTGTCAGAGAGAGAGAGCAACGCATTCTGGTAGCGGAATCGTGCAGTTATCGGCAGACGAGGAATCTTAATTTTGTCTCTAGCGTTAAACAAATAATAATAATAAATAGAATAAATATTAAAAAAAAACATTTTTAAAATATAGAATGTTACAAGTAACATAGACAACATGCCACGTAATTCCAGTGAGCATCCTTTATGCAAATATGGACTTGCAATTCATCAAATTTCTTCCCCAAAAAAATCACATTAAAAGGTAGGGAGAAACTTAAATAATCATACCATATAATAGAATCAATTAAGAGTAAAGCAGAAAACAATCTCCCATCACGATTTAATTTTGCATGTAATTCCTGTTCATAAAAAATTTTGTTTCCACTTCCTGCATGTAAAGTTTTATTTGCTTCAACTCCCTCATGTAAATATTGTGACCTAATTGTCCTCATATTTTTAGGTACAAAAGATCCAAAAATGAATATAATTCATCTTATTTTCTATTAAATTGAGCATATTTTTTTTGTTTTAATATAATTTCTCCTAAATTCAACATCATGTAAAAAGAAAATCTAGTATATTTTCTATCCAATTAAGTATCATTTAAAGAAAATATAGTATATTTTCTATCCAATTGAGTATCATTTAAAGAAAATCTAGTATATTCGAGTATATTTTCTATTAAAATTATCCTTCATATTTTTTTAGGTATAAATAGTCTAAAAATGAGTATAATTCATATTAAATTCAGTATTTTAAATATAATCGAATATATTTTCTATTAAATTGAGTACGACTTTTTTCCTATTTAATATAATTTCTCCTAAATTCAGTATCATTTGAAAAAAAATCTAGTATATTTTTCATCGAATTGAGTATCATTTAAAGAAAATTTATTATATTTTTCATCCAATTGAGTATCATTTAAAGAAAATCTAGTATATTTTAATGTACTGAATTTAAGAGGATTTATAGAATTTAAGAGGAAAAAAAATCGTACTTAATTGATAGAAAATATACTAGATTCTAGTTTAATGTACTGAATTTAAGAGGATTTATATTTATTTTTAGACTTTTTATATTTAAAATATCAGGGGCAATTAGGTAAATATATTATACTAGGGAGTGAAAACAACGATTTTTTTCAATGGGGAGTGCATGTAAAATTATGTTTGTCAATAGAAATTGCATGCAAATTTTTCCATCAATTAAAGCGTCGAAGATTATCTGGTGAAAGGTTTTGCACAGGTAGATAAGGTACATGTAGTAACTCCAAAAGTTGGCACAAACACAATTTGGTAACAATGAAATATACTATGTAAAATTTTACTGAACCATCGATATCAATCATGCCATCTCGCAAATTCATGACAGTTTCTAAAACAGTTTAAGTCATTTAAAACTAATTTAGACCCAACTCCAAATAATTACTCAACTGAACATACAATTTGAGTTGATTAAAGGCTTGGATATGATAATAATTATACTACAATAAGAAATCAACAAAAGCATGAGCGCTCATCTTAAACTTAGAAATGAAGTTCATTGCACTCACAAACTTCCTACTATTATCGTTCGGCATATCAGATGGATCCTCTGGTCTAAAAAATTCTGGATCAAAAGAGGTCCTTTTCATTCATTGGATGGATGAATTGAACCTCACCTCTTAAACAGGTGGGATCCAGTTCATCCAACCAATAAATGAACAGGGACCAAAGATGATCCAAGAATTTTAGACCAGAAAATCCCTACCCATCAATGGACCTACCTTATTTTCAACACATGTGCATGTGTTTGCTCCAGTTGTACTTATGCAAGTCAAAAGTTAAGTTGCCAAACAAATATAATGGCAGACACGGACTTAACAAATATAAATAGAAAAGGTCTAGGGAGTAGTATTTAATCAGGATGATAAAGAACTACGGTATTAATTTCATTTGAATGTTGTACAAACCAATGTTCTCATTCAAGCAAGGTAATGATTAAGGTATTAGTAGAGATTCCAACATGTATGACATTAGATGTCTGTTATGCTTTTTTTTAATTTGTTTCTATGAAATTTTAAATCAATTGACTATGAAGACCAATATCGAAATTCTAAACCTCGGTCAACCTCAGACCACTCGCGTCAAAATTCTCCCAAGATCCGATAATCATTCACATCGTCTGTAGGTGTACTCAAAAATGAACGTCGCACTCGGACCCAACCTCAGATCGCTGAACACTAAGCCTCAGGACAAGGAAACTGTCGGACAGCGCACACACAAAGAGGGAAGAAGGAGAAAAACAGACTACTCTAGAGATATCGAACGTTGAACAGAGGCGCAGCATTTATTCACCTTGAAGCATTATTTCGCCAGCGAACCAAAGCATGCGTCGGTTCCCTCACATGCTGGACAAACCAAACCGTGCGCGCGATGCAAGCGTGATCCCCACGAGCTGGGGATTTGCACCCCCCCTGCACGCGATCATCGCGTGCGTCACGACCGGTTTATGGATTTCTGGCTCGAACATCCCGAAACCACCTGATTTAGGCTCGACCCGCGCATGCGTGTATATCCCCTTAACTTTGCTAAGCAAGGATGGAAGGGCTCCATATATAAAGTCTTCCAACCTTCTTAGCTTAGCAATGTGAAACTAAATACATATACATATGCATTACTAGAACAACAACAAAAATCATGAAAAATAATTTGAATTAAAAACACAGAACTGAACAGAATACACTCCAACTTCTATCAAGTAAACAATAGGTCACTACCCATCTTGAAGGTGACACTGTTCCATTAACTTGATCAATCCAAATCACTGGCCTTAATTGATTCCAAGTTACTGGTATCTAAATCTCATAAATTTCCCTAACATAGTCTACACTATTCAATATATGATTGATCTGTATTTTTACCATTGCTTCTAAAGGCTTGCATGTGGATAAACGGAGGTTCCACCGTCATATGCAACCCTTTCTAATTGGATCATCTCATTAAGCCTCAGAACTCTAATTCTACTTTTTTGTCATAACTCAACATTGATGAGGGTCTTGTCCCATTAACTTCACTGGCTCAAACCACTTGTCTAAATACCTAACCCTATTCTTGTGTAGCAATTTCATCTATGATTTATAAATCAACTTAACTAGTCCACAATTTGTGGTTCAAGATTAACTTGGGTTATGATCAGTGACGTAGCCAGAATTTTATATCAGAAGGGACGATTTTTAAAATTCTAAATATTAGTATAGTTCAATTTTCACTCTCTAAAATTTTAAATTTCGAATTCAATAAGTTAAAAATGAACTCAAATTTAAAAAAAAATTTAGTTTAGCTCTTGAATTTAGTTAAAACAATGATCTGTCAATCCTCAGATCTTATCTATGACTCAAAGTCGAAAAAATATTTAGGTGGAAAAGACAGAGGAGAAGGATGTAGTAGAGGGGATGATGACCTATTTGAAGTAGGTATATCTCATATTTTCTTAAAATACCTCGACATTCATATTTCACCTAATTTATCATTAGAATAATATTTTAAACACATAATTACTTAATTTAATAACTATCTTTTTTCCAACTATTCAAAAATAATAATAAAATTGATAATAAACAAATAACACACTTATTAGCAAATAAAAACATGAATATGAAAATTTGACACTATATATTTTTTTTAGCACTTAAATCTGTAATGAAAAAGATCAAACAAGAAAATTTCACTATAATCAAAACGTGTTTGCTGTGGAGAATTGGTGTAGCGACGATGACGATACTCATAGCAAATAATGGCAGCATTGACAATAATATCATGTGGTGACAATAATGTGGGTGGTTGTGGCAGAAGGGAAAATACAAGGAAAAAAAATCAAAACATGATATTGAAGACAAATAAAAAAAAATGAGAGGGAGAGGGGAAAAAGAAATCGGAAGAGAAAAAAAAATAAAACATGATTAATTTTTCATTAGATTTTTTTAATATAAAAGTTCATAGATTTTTAAAATTTATAATTAAGTCTTTTTATTTTTTTTTCCCAATGTATAATTTTTTTTTCTCAAATTTCAGGGGGTGCGATCGCACCCCCAAAACTCCACCTAGCTACGTCTCTGGTTATGACAATATATTCCACTTGAGGCTTGATGATCTCCTTAAGGTTTAAAATTCCTGGTTGGTGGTACGTAAAAGCTAATGATACACTCACCATTATAGATGATGATCTCATCAAACTTAGGCTCATCAAGTCTGTCGCAATGCTACATGGTCACGACCAGTTGACTTACTTGAGAGAATTGTCCATTTAATTTGATTTGTTCCAAGAGCTGAAATGCTTAGTCCAAGTTAATAATAGTAGATTCATAAGCCTTATAAATCTTCTTTGTTAGCCCACAAATTCATAATAAATTGGGTCTTCACAATCTAGTTGCAAGTGATCTAAGTTTGCTTTTTTGCTTGCAGAATCTCAATCACAAAAACATCGTGAAATATCTTGGATCCATCAAGACAAAGACTCATCTACACATCATTCTAGCTAGAGTATTTCCTATTAACCTCCTCTTCATATGAATCGTGTTTATTTACATTTGAGTATCTCGATCACATCCATGTTACAATTTACTTGATGGAGTTCTTGCAGATATGTGGAAAATAATTTTAAAAATAGTTTTAAAAAAATATTTTAAAAATATTTTATTTTTTAAAATTGTTTTCAAAATTTATTTTAAAAAAACTTTAATGAAATCATAAACTTAAAGTTTAATTAATTTAAGTAACATAAACCTAAATCTTGATTCAAGAAATAATTAAATCAATTAAAACTTAATCAACTTAAAACTTAAGACTTAAATTTAATTAAATAAAACATAAATTAAATTTGAACTTCAATAAGTATTTATCTTAATTAATTATTTCAAATTTTATTGACTTATCTAAATTCAAGTAACAATCAATTAACTCAAATTTTAATTAATTAATCCTAATTTAATAATTCATTTAATAATATGAATTTTAATCATTCTAATCAATTAATCAATCCAATACTAATATAAATTAATCAACTGAATAAAGTTAATTACTTTCAATAATTAATTCAATATTTATTATTAATCCAAAAATAATTGTAACTTATTTGCTAATTCAAATTAAGAGTAAATTATATTAAATTATAGTTAATCCTAGTTAATAAGTTAATCAGAAATTCAACTATTAACTCATTTCATTTACTCTAAAATTAATTTAACTAAATCAGTTAATATGAAAATAATATTAGACTTTACTTAAATACAACTCAAGATTAATCTAAAATTCTATTCTAAATTCAAAATAACTAAATAATCCATGATTAATTAATGATTTAAGATGTTAATTAATCAAATTTGATTCATGATTAATTTTTGATTATTTAAGTTAGAATTAAAAAAAAAATCAAATTATGACTACCTTAGATAATACATATTAAGCATCTCTCTAAATAAGTAAGATTACCATGTTTGAAAATCTAGAATAGTTGAAATGCTAGGAAAAGAAAATTAAGTCATGATTACAATTAATATACACTCTTTAAAATGATTGTTAACCAACACTTAGTGTCTTGATCCTTTAAAGTCAACCATAAACTTGTAGACCTCTAGACATATAGGTAGTTAATAAGAGTTTCCTAAGTAAGTGTCAAATTAAGAGTATACTTATTTGAAAGACAAATTTAATTACATACTTTTGAAAAATATGTTGATAATTTATTGTTAAAATTTTATTAAAATAGTCTCAACATAATATTTTTAAATCCTTGTAAAAATTTCTTTTTAAAAATTACTTTGAAAATTCTTTAACAAAAATATTTGAAAAATACTTTTTTTTCAAAACTTTTGAAATTATTTTGAAATACCTTTTTAAAATATTCTAAAGATAGCTTAGTTATTTCTTTTAATTTGGATTCAACCCCCTAGACACATAAGAAGTTTTCCTTACAATTAACAAGGAATCCTAAGGGTGTGTCAAGTTGAAGGAGAGTTCTGATTAAAAGATTAAACATAATTTTTAAAATTTTTTCAAAACTTAATTTTACAAATCTTTGAAACTCCGCTTAATTTTTTTTTTGAAAATCTTTTAAGAAATACTCTTTCACAAAACTCTTAGCTCTTAACATTATTTGGAATATTGCTTTGAAAATACCTTGAAAAATATTTTACAAAATTCTTATAAAATTTTATGTTTGAAAATTGTGTGCAACATGTCTTTTTCATTTGGAATATTGCTTTGAAAATACCTTGAAAAATATTTTACAAAATTCTTATAAAATTTTATGTTTGAAAATTGTGTGCTAACATGTCTTTGAAAAATACTAGAAGATTTTTTTTTTTCAAAAAAGTTTTGAAAACTGAATGTCAAAAGTTGCTTAAAAAGCCGTCTTGCAAACCAACCTTAAAAATTAGTCTGCGACACCACCTTAAAAAATTATTTTGAAAGTCCCTTTTAATAACTACTCTGGAAAATTACATCTTAATTATATTTTTGAAACACTTAATTATATCTTTCAAACATTATTGTTGGTGCAAAACCTAATGAAGAGTATATACCTTCAGGTTATGTCTTTTTGATGCGTGTCAAAGGGGGAGAGTGATCTTAAGTTAGAAAAGTTAAGAATATTTCTTATCTCCATCTCCCAAACTTTTTGAATCTCTTAAACTTTGAGAATTAACCCTTAAAGACTCAAACCTAACTTAAGAAAATTATCAAACATAAAAAAGGGATAGATTGTTGGTACAATCGACCTCTAGGGTTTCAATGTTTGACAATGTACCTTAATCTGGTCGGTTTGACCAAGGTTTGATTCAAACAAGATTTGATATTTGGAAGAGAAGAGCCTAGTCAGGACTAAATGACTAGCAAGGGTAAGCCCTAACCAAAGGATAGACATGTGAGAAGTCTACTGAGTAACTAGTCCTAACTAGAGGTTAGACATAGGGAAGCCTTGGTGAGTGAAGTCAGACCCTAGTGAGTGAAGCTAGGTAGTGGAAGTCCTGGTGAGTGAAGTTGGGCCCTAGTGAGTGAAGTTATGTAGTGGAAGTTCTGGTGAGTGAAGCTAGGCAATGGAAGTCCTAGTGAGTGAAGTTAGGTATCCCTAGGGGAAGGTAACCCTAGGTAATATGTGATCAACCGCGTGTTTGATCGGACCGACAAATTATTAATAATGCTAACACTATTTTGTTTCTATTGTGCTAACCTAATGTTGCAGACAAGTTTTAGTAGATCAGCTTAGTCAGATACTAAGCAAGGTCTCAGAAAGTCCAAACAGGTCTGAAGGACCAGATATTTGGTAGGTAAGTAATAGGTAAGCAACTAGAGGAGTGACTCAGTGAGGATGCAATCCCATTTGAGGGGACAGTAGGCGTCAATACAATTTAGGTCTATTTCAGAAATTTAAATTGAGACTTTAACTAAATCCTAATCTCAGGGAGACAGGATTTAACTCATAAATCTATATAAATTATTCATACATATATTTTTCTAACTCAATGTTGTAGAGATAAATGTAGACCTTTGAATTCTACAAGCGTGGCAACTGACACAGCTTGATTCCGAGTTCGGAGTCAAAAGTCAAAAGTTATACCCTTTGGAAGGTTGTTATGTTAAACCAGCAGTTGGAGGTGACTTCAAGCAGTGAAAGACGTCTTGAGCTTGTCGGAAGGCGTCTTGAAGTGCTTTGAAGGCACCTTCTATAGGATAAAACTTGCAGTTTGCATATTTTATTACCATCGAAGATAGGGGATAAAATTTGTTAGGATCTTTGGCGGTCGACTAAAGGGGGTGAATAGCCCATGCACAAAAATAAAACAAAACAATCTTTCTCGAACTTATAACTTAAACAAAAACAACACTTGCATAAAATGAGTAATAGATAAATTGAAAAGACAGAGGGACAGCTGGTTTACTTAGTTACAACCAGGGAGGTTGTTAATTCAAGGCAGATTAATGCTCATTAATATCTCCTTCAGACGGAGAAGCCTCTTTATAACAGTGAACGCACATAATCAGAAAGCTAAACAAAACAGAAAGTATCTACAAGTGTTGTTGCACTATTTCTTATTGTTTTTAGCTTCTGGGAGTAGGGATGCTTATATAGCCCTGCTCGGGGCGCCTGGAAGGGTTCTAGGCGCCTGGAATGTGATAAAACTTTATCTCTGACACAATGGTACACGCCACGTCAAGTTTGGCTAAAACTTAGGTTTTGGGCGCTCAGACTCCGGGCGCCCTAGACTGGCTCGGGCGCCTTGACCTGGTCCGGGCGCCCCAGACTGGTATGGGATCCCCGACCTGGTCCGAGCACCCCGGACTGGTACGGGCACCCCGAGCACCAAAAGTCAATATTTTGTTGATTTTTGGTCCCGGTCTCCTGCTCTGGTTCCGACTGCATCGGTCCGGGTCTTCCGCTTCGGTTCCATTTGCTTAGATTATTTCGGTCATTCGGAATAGGGCTCACCCGAACCCAATTTTCGGCCTTCTCCTCGAGTAAGCTTCCGCTCCGGCTTCTCGTCCCTCGGAATCGTCGCGTGCTTCCTTCTCGTCCGCCAGCGTACTCTTCCACAGCTTTTCGTCCCTCAGAGATCTCCGTCTTTTGCTCCTCGAGCAATCTTCAGCTCCGGCTTCTCGTCCCTCGGAAACACGGCACACTCCCTTTTCATCCGCCGGTGTACTTTTTCACAACACCTCGTCCCTCAGACACGCCGAGCCCGTCGACTCTCTCCCATGTCGTCCTTCTCGCTAGCTGCGTCTTTTGCTCGATTTTCTGTGCTCTTAAGTTCCTGCACACTTAGATACAGGATTAAAGACAATATGACCTAACATAACTTGTTTGATCACATCAAAACTACCTTGGGGTGCCAACAAAATTTACTTGTGGAGGTGACTTGAAGGAGGTTGAAGGTGCCTTCCACAGACTATATAAGCCCTGTTCGAGCAACATTCACAACACAAGTTCTATACAAGCTTCCATACGATCATTTGGGCTTCCGAGTGCTATTACTTTGTCCTCCTGTTATGCTGCGAAGTTGCTGTACCCGACAATCATTCCAAGAACTTTCGATCACGGACGGTAGACCAACTTCGACAAATAAGCTTCGGACTTCAATTCTTATTTGTCGGTAATGAAGATATTTTGTTGGCGTAGGTGTCCTTTCCGCATCGCCGAACGGATCATTGGAGTGAGCGACCAGTTGCAGTCCGCAACTCTCCAACTCGGCAATGACCGCGATGTTGATTTCTGCATCCGCAAGTTTGCTTTTGTCGGCCAGGCGTGCTCGCAACATGACTTGGGTTGCAAAAAAGGAAAAAAAAATCAGTTAGATTCAAAAATGAGAGGAAGAAAGATCATAACTAGGCTATACGACAACTGCGTTCGAAATGGGCTAAGTTCGAACACGTATAAGACGCTCTCCAATAAAAGCTTATGGATGTGATACTTCTGACTGGCCAAACTGGCGACTGCTTGAAGATAGTTTGATCGACTTTGATATCTGTTCAATGATGGAGCCTTCATCATTTCCATCTGCCAGTTGATCGGGAAGTCGGACCGATCGGGAAAATGAATGAAGAAATAGTGCTCCCTCCAGTGCTTATTGGAAGTCGATGTTTTATCAAAAAAGACGGAGCCCACTCGGGTTTGGAATAAAAAGGTGTCGGGCTCGGATAACTTGGGATAATAAAAGTAGTGGAATATCCGAGGCGTTAAAGGAATGTCATTCAAGCGGAACAAAACTACTACCCCTGTCACGCCCCCAGAAGAGTCCCTGTCAGATAAAAATCCGATAGCATCTCCCCTGTACCGGTGACAATATGAAGCATGTATACATACATCACACTATATAAACATAAACAACAAATTCATCAGCCCACACGGCTGGAACATACATAAAATAGAAACAACATAGCCACGAAATGTATCAACTATATGTATATGTCATAGTTTTCATCAACTACAATTACTATACAGATAAACGACATCTGTAACAAAATTGTAAAATGTAAATACAGCGAAACAAAAGTAAAACAAACCAGCAAATCAGCACGTCGAGATCTCTGAGCAACTCTATGAAAGTCCAAAATCAACTATAATATCAAAAGGATCCCTGTGTCTGCAAAACTGGAGACCAAGGAATGTAGCAAATTAGCCAAATGGCTAAGTGGATACTCAAGAAAGATGTGCATGAATTTAATCTTATTGAAGAAGTCAAGGAAGTAGAATAAATCATCATCTTTTGTTACAACTTTAGGATTATTCTTAAAATTCTACATTTATACATATATATGTATAATCATCTTCTCATTATCTATAATCAGGTAAAATTTTTAGATAGAGTTTGGGATCTTCACCTTATCATCACTTGTCATCATTAATAAAATCAATTTTTTCAATCTTATTATTTAATCACTCAATTATAAGTTATCATGGTAAGATCAACATGTATATCAATAGTTTGAATCTGATAAATCAACTAAAAAGTGAATCACTAGAGCCAATATCATCAGAGTGAAATATCATATGGATAGGCTAAAAGCCTCCAAAGAGTATAAAACTGTCGCATACGTCATCTGACGTACGGGCTATCAGCCCTCACCGGTGGAAGACATAATAAACACTGACCGAGGGCTACATCACGCCAACACGCCTCGGGTGTACGGTCAGGTACTCTGGACCGCGGCCGCCGCGCTATCACAATAACATCTGGGCGGTCCAATACTCTAATATAGAGCTCTGATATAAAGCTAGGCTCATAGTCTTCACTTTTTAATTCTTCATTTACTATCTTTATTAATTCACTGTTATGATTATATTCATTCATTTATTATGATTATTCTCTTTTCATATTGAATGATCAATCAAGGTAATATTTTTGTATCAAATCTATTAAGTTATCATTATAGGGTCACAGATAAAAAGCTACAAGTATCAACAGATAGAGTATCAAAAACATGAAGTATAAAAGGTCAAGCAAGTCAAAAGAGACAATGTATCAACAGAAGAGTAATTCAGAATATTTCTTTAATTTTAAAAACAACTCTTCCCATATCAATCCCAATATGACCCACATATGAACAAGAAATAATATCAATTATTTACCCTCTAATGATTTAATTATTTAATACTCATTTCACTATTTAAGTATCATTTTAATTCCCATTTTTGAAAACAATGATACCACATATACCTAATACAATTTATATATTTATTCATGCACAAGGAAATATACAAGAGTAGATGTATCCACCTTATGTACAGCAAAATCCGCGGGTGTTGGCAGGTCACCGCGCTCCACTCGAGCTCGTATCTACAAAATATAATAACTCGAATAATTAAAATGATAATAAATTCATGATACAAAAATCTAAACATGATTTACGACTCGAAGCCACTAGATCATTATTTTTTATCTTACTATCTCGTACCACTTCACATTCCTAAATGAAAACTCTTCTCCAACCTAGATAGCCCTCCTAACTACACATCAATTTAACACAAAACAACTCGAAATATACCTTCTAAGGAGTTTGTGTGGCTGCTGGAAATGAGGACAGCAACTAGGGTTATTTTCCCTTCGTCGTTGGCCGCCTCAGCTAGCTCCGGCGAACTCCGACGGTGCTGCCAAGAAAAGGACAGCAGCTAGGGCTGCTGTTGGAGAAGACAAAAGGCAGCAAGGTGCTGCTGTTGGAGGGGAAAAGGAGAGAGCAACTAGGGCTTTGTTTTTCCCCCCTTTCCTAGTGGTCCGGCGAGCTCCGGCACACTCCGAGGAGCTCCGACGATGTTGCCGAGAAGCAGGACAGCAGCAAGGAAGAAGAAACTTGTTGCTTGTGGCCGTTGGAGAAGAGAAAAGCAGAAGAGAAGGGAGTTGCAAGCTTGAAGAAGAAGAATGGGGAAAGCCTTGTTGTTCGTCGCTGCTGGAGAAGAGAAACGAAGAAGAAGAAAAGGGGAAGGCTTTGAGGCTTTGGTGGGGAAGAGAAGAAAAAGGAGGGGGTATGGGGGAGGGTTTGTGCACGTAGATGGCATGGGTATATTTGTTTGTTTGTTTGTTTTTTTTTTTTTCAAATACTTAACATTCTCCTCCACTAAAAGAAATTTGGTCCCCAAATTTAAATAATTGTGAAGCACTAATACCTGGGGGAAATAAATGAGGATATTCGATACGCATATCCTCCTCACGCTCCCAAGTTGCTTCTTGATCAGAGTGGTGCTGCCACCCAACCTTTACAAGACGGAGGAATTTGTTCCTCAACCGATGTTCCTTGCGATCTAGAATACGAACAGGGAATTCTTCGTATGTCGCATCAGACTGTAGGGGAACTACAAGATCCTTCAAGACATGTGTCGGATCCGGAACATACTTCCGCAGCATAGAAACATGAAAGACATTATGTACTCCTGCTAAAGCTGGGGGTAATGCAAGTCGATATGCAATAGGACCAATCCGCTCAAGAATCTGGAAAGGTCCGATAAATCTGGGTGCTAACTTCCCTTTTAACCCAAATCTCTTAACTCCTTTTATGGGTGAAACACGAAGAAATACGTGATCACCTACCGCAAATTCTAACATTCTTCGTCTTCTATCTGCGTAACTCTTTTGGCGACTCTGAGTAGTCAACAATCTTTGTCTAATAGTTCGTACTAGTTCAGCATCCTGCTGAACACTCTGAGGGCCCAAGAGTTGACGTTCACCGACCTCGTCCCATAAGATAGGAGATCTATATGCTCTGCCGTAGAGTGCCTCAAACGGTGCCATTTGAATAGCAGAGTGGTAACTATTATTATAAGCAAATTCTACCAAATGTAGATGATCCTCCCAACTACCCCCAAAATCTAGCACACAAGCACGCAACAGATCCTCTAGAGTCTGGATAGTGGGCTCTGACTGTCCATCAGTCTGAGGATGAAAAGCGGTGCTAAAGCGCAGCTCGGTTCCCAACGCCTTTTGGAAACTTTGCCAGAATCTCGAAGTAAAACGTGGATCTCTATCAGAAATAATACTGAGGGGAATACCATGGAGTTTAATAATTTCTCTGCAATATAACTCTGCTAGACGATCTAGAGATTCTGTCTTACGAATCGGTAATAAATGTGCTGATTTAGTTAACCGATCGATAATCACCCAGATTGAATCATGTCTCCTCTGGGTCCTTGGTAACCCCGTGATAAAATTCATAGTGACATGCTCCCACTTCCATTCTGGCACTGCAATCTTCTGAAGTAACCCGGTCGGTCTCTGGTGTTCTGCCTTAATTTGCTGGCAAACTAGAAACCGAGCTACAAAGTCTGCAATATCTCTTTTCATACCTTTCCACCAATATGATCGTTTCAAGTCTCGATACATCCGTGTTCCACTAGGATGAACTGCAAATCTCGATCGGTGGGCTTCTCGAAGAAGATCCTCCTTAACAGGATGTACCTCTGGGACACATAATCTGCTTCGAAATCGAAGAGATCCATCCATATCACGTGTGAATTCTGGCTTGGGGCCTAACTCCAACTCACTAGCTATAGATCTGAGATACTGGTCTTCCATTTGATTTTCCTTAATCCGCTCCACCAATGGGGATTGTGCGATTAAGGAGACCAATATATCACGCTGTGTTTGCCCCACTTCAGTTAAATCTAACTTTGAAAACTGTCTGACTAGATCTGTAACTGCCATCCTGTGAGTTGCTGATACTCCTCTAGACTTCCTGCTTAATGCATCTGCGACTACATTAGCTTTTCCACGATGGTAGTTGATAGTGCAGTCATAGTCTTTCAGAAACTCCATCCACCTTCTCTGTCGAAGGTTTAACTCTTTCTGAGTGAAAAGATATTTCAGACTCTTGTGATCGGTGAATATCTCAAAGGTAATATCGTAGATAATGTCTCCAAATTTTAAGGGCAAAAATGATGGCTGCTAATTCTAAATCATGCACGGGATAATTCTTTTCATGATCTTTTAGCTGACGAGAAGCATAAGTTACTACTCTGTCATACTGCATCAAAACTGCTCCTAATCCTTGAATAGATGCATCCGTGTAAAGAATGAATCCATCATCTCCAGAGGGAATAACTAATATTAGAGCACTCACCAATCTCTGCTTGAGCTCTTGGAAGCTTGCTTCACAAGCCTCAGACCAAGTAAACTTGACTCATTTTCTAGTTAATCGAGTCAAAGGTGCAGCAATACTAGAAAATCCTTCCACAATCTCCGATAGTACCCAGCTAATCCGAGAAAGCTACGGATTTCCTGCACTGACTTTGGTTGTTCCCATCGGTCAACTGCTTCAATCTTCTGGGGATCTACTGAAATCCCTTTGCTAGAGATTACATGCCCTAGAAATCCCACAGAACTCAACCAAAAAGCACATTTACTGAACTTAGCATATAAGTGTTCCTTCCGTAAAGTTTCTAGAACTATTATGAGATGTTGTTCGTTCTCCTCTTCTGATCGCGAATATACCAGAATGTCATCAATAAATACAATAACAAACCGGTCTAAATATTCTAAGAATACCCGGTTCATTAGATCCATAAATGCTGCAGGAGCATTGGTAAGCCCAAACGACATTACCAAAAACTCATAATATCCATACCGAGTACGGAAGGCAGTCTTCTGAATATCTGTATCTCTAACTCGTAACTGGTGATAGCCTGATCTTAAATCAATTCTTGAGTACACACAGGTACCTTTAAGCTGATCAAACAAATCATCTATTCTAGGTAGAGGATACTTGTTCTTGATAGTTACAGAGTTTAACTGCCTATAATCAATACAGAGTCTCAAGGATCCATCTTTTTTCTTAACAAAGAGCACTAGAGCACCCCAAGGAGAAACACTAGGACGGATAAAACCCTTGTCTAGCAACTCCTGAAGTTGAATCTTTAGTTCCTCCAGTTCTCTTGGTGTCATCCGATATGGAGCTTTCGATATTGAAGCTGCACTAGGAAGCAACTCAATGGCAAACTCTACCTGTCGCCGAGGTGGCAAGCCAGGAAGTTCTTCAGGAAATACGTCGGGATATTCACGTATTATGTGGACATCAGAAAGCTGGACAGAACTATCCGCATTGGAACTCACTAAAGATAAAAAGATACCCCTTGCATCCCCGAGCCAACAACTGCTGAGCCTGGAGAGCTGAGATAATAGATACCCCTCGATCATTGATCCCAATAAATTCCCATGATGATTGATCTAAGGGTTGAAAAGTCACCACTTTGGCTCGACAATCGACAGTGGCATGATGCTCTGACAACCAATCCATACCCAAAATAATATCGAATTCAGTCATCTCTAGCACCTGGAGATCCACTGTAAGGATATGGCTATCGAAATTTAAAGGACAACTCTTGACCTCCTGATTTGACATCAATACTCCACCTGATGGTGTCAATACTGATAATCCATAAGGTCGAAGAGTTGGGACCCTCCTAATCTTGCATACAAACTCAGGAGAAATAAAGGAATGCGAGCTACCCGTATCTATCAATATATCCGCAGGAATACTATAAACAGAAATAATACCTCAGATAACAGATCCTCCAGCTCGCTGTGCCTCCTCACGAGTCAAAGCATAAACATGTCCTGGCTCAAGACCTGATGGCTGACCCCTCTGGATAGAAGAAGAGGGCTGACTCTGATCCTGCGAAGGCTGGTATGACTGGGTCGAAGGCTGATAAGATAATGGTGGCTGATACTGCTGGGGTGGAGGTAGCAAGTACTGCTGGGGTGGAGCTACCAAATACTGCTAAGATGGAGCTGGCAAGTACTGCTGAGAGGGAGCTGGCAAATACTGCTGAAGTGGAGGTACTGAGTGATACTCACTCTCCACCTGGGACTGCAAATGATAGAGTTGTGGCTGGTGAGCAGACTGTGTAGGTGGGAGATTTCGTGGCTGAGACTGCTGAGATCTCTGCGGGCCTTTCTGCTGCCGAGACTGTGGAGGTCGTGAGGTAGGTCGAGCCTGCTGAGACTGTGATCCTCCTGCTTGATGTTGTGCCTTCAAAGTACAATCTTTCTGCATATGTCCTGGTAGTTTACAATAGAAACATATACTCTTATCTAGTGGACATTCTGATGCCAGGTGATTTGGTGCACCACATTGAAAACACTTCACCGATATCTGGCCCCGCTGTGATGGAACTGGGCGACTAGATCCCTGTGATACTTTGGCCACCTTTCGTGACCGTGAAGACTCTCTAGTCGTATCCTGACCACGAGATCGACGACCTCGACTCTGCTGTCTAGAGTGTGAGCTCTGCGAGGTCTGTCGGCTGGCTTCTCTTTCTTGAGAGACTTGCTGCTGAGTCATCTCAATAAATATGGCTCGATCAAGTGCCTCTCAATAAGTAGTAACAGGAAATCCAGACATCCTGATCCGAATATATGCTGCCAGTCCCTGTGTAAAGTGAAACATACGGTCTGAGTCCTGAGCAACCATATGTGGGCAAAACTCAGCAAGTCTGCTAAATTCTGCACTATAGTCTAGCACACTTCGGTCACCCTGCTTGAGACTCATGAATTCCTGGCGTCGAGCAACACAAAATGCTGCAGGAAAATACTGTCTCTCGAACGCCTCTCGAAAAGACTGCCAAGAGATAATTTGATCCCCAAAGACTGTCTTTTGCATCTTCCACCATGTGGATGCTTGTCCTCGAAAATGATAAGCGGCTAGCTCTACCTTCTCTGTGTCTGAACAGGACATGTATCCAAAAGTGGCCTCAATATCCTCCAACCATGTACGCGCCACCCAAGGATCGGTGCCTCCATGGAACAACGTAAAACGATCCTTTGCTGAACTAGCAAGCAAAGGAATATGAGCCTTTTCCATAATAAACGATGCTGTAGGAATGGCTGGTACGGCTACCTGAGCTGCAACAAGATGAGGTTGTCCCTCAATCTGACCACCGACTCCAATACTGGGACCAACCTGAGCTCCCGGTATCAACTCAGATGGGGAGATAGGAGCCTCATCCAAACCATGATCAGTAGTAGTGGCACGCTGACATGCACGACCACGACCGCGACCACTACCACTGTCGTAACCATGACTGCGACTACGAGCACGGCTACTGCCCCAACCGCGACCACGGGCTCGTGGCATTGCCTATAAAATCAGATGAAAATTTTCAATAATCATTTATAATCACGATAATTAAAATAAAGAATGACTCGTAAATCCTATAGCTCAGAGATATAACTCTACTTGTATAAAAATTCCTTTGATCGAGAACTACATAAACCGAAAAAAATCTCGAAATAAAGCCAAAACCCACGAACAGAAAACGAAAAACCGGGCTCTGATACCAATAAAATTGTCACGCCCCCAGAAGAGTCCCTGTCAGATAAAAATCCGACAGCATCTCCCCTGTACCGATGACAATATGAAGCATGTATACATACATCACACTATATAAACATAAACAACAAATTCATCAGCCCACACGGCTGGAACATACATAAAATAGAAACAACATAGCCACGAAATGTATCAACTATATGTATATGTCATAGTTTTCATCAACTACAATTACTATACAGATAAACGACATCTGTAACAAAATTGTAAAATGTAAATACAGCGAAACAAAAGTAAAACAAACCAGCAAATCAGCACGTCGAGATCTCTGAGCAACTCTATGAAAGTCCAAAATCAACTATAATATCAAAAGGATCCCTGTGTCTGCAAAACTGGAGACCAAGGAATGTAGCAAATTAGCCAAATGGCTAAGTGGATACTCAAGAAAGATGTGCATGAATTTAATCTTATTGAAGAAGTCAAGGAAGTAGAATAAATCATTATCTTTTGTTACAACTTTAGGATTATTCTTAAAGTTCTACATTTATACATATATATGTATAATCATCTTCTCATTATCTATAATCAGGTAAAATTTTTAGATAGAGTTTGGGATCTTCACCTTATCATCACTTGTCATCATTAATAAAATCAATTTTTTCAATCTTATTATTTAATCACTCAATTATAAGTTATCATGGTAAGATCAACATGTATATCAATAGTTTGAATCTGATAAATCAACTAAAAAGTGAATCACTGGAGCCAATATCATCAGAGTGAAATATCATATGGATAGGCTAAAAGCCTCCAAAGAGTATAAAACTGTCGCATACGTCATCTGACGTACGGGCTATCAGCCCTCACCGGTGGAAGACATAATAAACACTGACCGAGGGCTACATCACTCCAACACGCCTCGAGTGTACGGTCAGGTACTCTGGACCGCGGCCGCCGCGCTACCACAATAACATGTGGGCGGTCCAATACTCTAATATAGAGTTCTGATATAAAGCTAGGCTCATAGTCTTCACTTTTTAATTCTTCATTTACTATCTTTATTAATTCACCGTTATGATTATATTCATCCATTTATTATGATTATTCTCTTTTCATATTGAATGGTCAATCAAGGTAATATTTTCGTATCAAATCTATTAAGTTATCATTATAGGGTCCACAGATAAAAAGCTACAAGTATCAACAGATAGAGTATCAAAAGCATGAAGTATAAAAGGTCAAGCAAGTCAAAAGAGACAATGTATCAACAGAAGAGTAATTCAGAATATTTCTTTAATTTTAAAAACAACCCTTCCTATATCAATCCCAATATGAACCCACATATGAACAAGAAATAATATTAATTATTTACCCTCTAATGATTTAATTATTTAATACTCATTTCACTATTTAAGTATCATTTTAATTCCCATTTTTGAAAACAATGATACCACATATACCTAATACAATTTATATATTTATTCATGCACAAGGAAATATACAAGAGTAGATGTATCCACCTTATGTACAGCAAAATCCGCGGGTGTTGGCAGGTCACCGCGCTCCACTCGAGCTCGTATCTACAAAATATAATAACTCGAATAATTAAAATGATAATAAATTCATGATACAAAAATCTAAACATGATTTACGACTCGAAGCCACTAGATCATTATTTTTTATCTTACTATCTCGTACCACTTCACATTCCTAAATGAAAACTCTTCTCCAACCTAGATAGCCCTCCTAACTACACATCAATTTAACACAAAACAACTCGAAATTTACCTTCTAAGGAGTTTGTGTGGCTGCTGGAAATGAGGACAGCAACTAGGGTTATTTTCCCTTCGTCGTTGGCCGCCTCAGCTAGCTCCGGCGAACTCCGGCGGTGATGCCAAGAAAAGGACAGCAGCTAGGGCTGTTGTTGGAGAAGACAAAAGGCAGCAAGGTGCTGCTGTTGGAGGGGAAAAGGAGAGAGCAACTAGGGCTTTGTTTTTCCCCCCTTTCCTAGTGGTCCGGCGAGCTCCGGCACACTCTGAGGAGCTCCGACGATGTTGCCGAGAAGCAGGACAGCAGCAAGGAAGAAGAAACTTGTTGCTTGTGGCCGTTGGAGAAGAGAAAAGCATAAGAGAAGGGAGTTGCAAGCTTGGAGAAGAAGAATGGGGAAAGCCTTGTTGTTCGTCGCTGCTGGAGAAGAGAAACGAAGAAGAAGAAAAGGGGAAGGGTTTGAGGCTTCGGTGGGGAAGAGAAGAAAAAGGAGGGGGTATGGGGGAGGGTTTGTGCACGTGGATGGCATGGGTATATTTGTTTGTTTGTTTTTTTCCAAATACTTAACAACCCCGCACAACAACCTAAACGAGTTAGACACCAATTGGTGCAAGTATATGCAAAAATATTTACAAACTACCGAGAAAAAGGATGGACGGGAAAACCAAGTCCGACGCAAAATTTCTCCTTAAAGAAAGGCAAAAAGCCATCGGGAGGCAAATGTGGCTGACCATAGGCGGATGGGATGACAATCTGATAATAGGAAGGAAAACGATAAGTGGATTTCATCTGGTCTATCTCATCCCCGTTAAATTTAGACTCGGTGGAAGTATACCAGAGTTCGGGAATGGACACAGGAGGTTGCCGAGAGGTAGCCATCGAAAACAAAGAAATCGAGGAGAAGCAAAGCACAGATTCGAAAAAAGGAAGAAAGAAAAGCCTTATTGAGAAAGGTCGCCGGCGAAGAGGAGTAGAAGAAGTGTCGCAGAGGCCGCTCAAAGACGAAGACGCAAGGCAAGGTGAAGATGGCGGTGATCAGATGAAGGTTTATAAACCTTGCGGCTGATCGTCCAGAGCCGTTCGATCAAGGGTTGCGCAAAATCAGGATAAAATCTGGTCATAGAACTTGAAAAGGCGTCTGTCACATCGTTAGTAGATATCCGCCTATCACGTCGAGCATGCGGCAGTAGAAAGTGGGGCGTGTGGCAGCCAACTACGAGGAGCAATAATGGGACTTAATTAAAAGGCATGGTCATGTGCTCAACCATAATGATTCAAGATTTGTGCAATTTTCCCAAAATTTAGTGGGCGTCAGCCACTATGAGAGGGCGCTCATCCGAGAAAGCGCGGAGAAATGGAAAAATTCGCTAAGTGATGTCGTCAACCGTCCAAATCGACACAGATACCTGATTATCACACAGTCGAGCAGCCGGTCCACCACCAACCTTATGAGGTGTGATCCGAGTGGTAGCTATAAACCCATATCAGCAAAATGAAGGCGAGCAATGAAGAGTATGTGCTCCGATCATAAACTCAAGAACATAGATGGTCCGATCGGACGTGGAGGTCATCGAAGACACTACTTGTCCAATTAGTCGGTCTTGCAGTCTCTTTCGACTAGACTTGAGAGGAAGACTTGTGATGCGGTGATAAAGGGGGGCCTACCCGGTACGGATTAACTGCCAGGGTGGAGGTCAGAGTCAAGGTGGCCAACGTCGGGGTGTCAAGGAGTTCACCTATGGCGGCTGAGCGGAGGTCGGCTACAATGGCCGATCTGTGTAGGCAACGTTCGATCGACAAGCTCAGTGCGGAGCAGTAGACCGCTAAGGAGACCGGAGCGCTTGTCCGATCGGGAGGGAACAATCTACTATACCTAGTCATCACAATGAAGAACAGCCAAGGCCGACCGAGTAAGGGAGACCAGCCGAGCGACTATCCTGCTCGACCGAACAGCAGGATCATTGTCGTATCTCTCAATATCCTTTTGGGAGATAGTGTCGCTGACACGAGGCATGGACAACAGACAGATTGTACGGTGGAAACTTCTATTGTTTTGTCAGGGATATGCACACTCTGTTAAGGTATGATGTCAGAAGCACTTTCCTGATAGATCCTTTCATAAGACAAATTAGAAACCATACTCATGCCTCGAGGAACGTGTATATCACCAGGACGCCATATAAAGGGGGGTCCATACACCAGCGGAGGTACACATTATTCGCTATTCATGCCTGTGTCTCATCTTTCTGGTGACTGACTTGAGCGTCGGAAGGCCAACGCCGGGGACCCCTTCCCTGACTTGACAATTACTTTTCTTGTGCTTGTAGAGTAGAGTGAGATCCACATCCCATCCATGTAGTAGCCACATCCTTAGCCAGACATCTTTCTGACTTTTGGACATGATCAGTTACTAAAATTAACGATGAAAAAATTTAACAACCTATCATTTTGGTCGCTAATGAACTTTTTTTTCTTCATATAGTGGTTGTAGTGTGGTCTGTTGGGAAAAAGGTATTATGTTAGATCATTCATATAAGAATCCTTATCCAAAATTTAAAATTCTGGATAAAAAATAATTTTATTAAATTTAGATATTCAATTTTTATTATAAAATATATCAGCTTTCTTATAATTTATCATTTATTTATTTATTTTTCCTTCGTATTTTTTATTATTAGATAGAGAAGAGAGATTTTTTTATTATTAGAGGGAGGAGAGAGAAATATTATTAAATTTAGAGAACTATTCATTATAAAATGTATATTTAGGGAAGTAGTTAATTTTGACATTTTTTATACAAAATATAACATTTAAGATAAAAGTTTAATTCTCATTGCGGCGGGCTCTTGTAACTCTAAAGTTAGATATCGTGGATTGCATATGGAATACTTTCTTAATGCCGTTTTGTCAATCTGGGCAAGCAGCCATCAATTGGCGCAAGGCTGTTTCAAGCGGCTGTCCTCGAGCCCAGGCAACTTCAAGTGACCATCAATCAAGCAGGTAAGGTGCCTTTGGTGATGCAGGACAGCATCAGTTGCACAAGTCGAGCAACGCCCAACATATGGAATACTTTCTTAATGCATTTTGTCAATCTGGGCAAGCAGTCATTGGTGAGGCAGGACAGCAATCAAAGCATTCACTTAGGAGGTCATTTGGTATTTGATTTACTTCCCTTCATCTCATCGTAAGATTGACAATGAAACGATTACCAATCAAAGCACCCACTTAGGAGGGCGTTTAATACTTAATTTACTTCCCTTCATCTCACCATAAGATTGATGATGAAAGGCTCTTAACGTGAGCGTTATCACATTTTGCATCAAATTTTGCATCAAGATAACATCCGAGGATCATCAGCCAAAGCAAGGCAATGCTAGTTGAAGGTAGTAAAGAGATGGTGCAGTGTAGAGCAGACAAGCATCAATCTTAATCAGGCGGGCACCAAGCAAGACAGACAATCATCAAATGAGGCTAGGCAGCGTGCCCTGGGCAGGCAGCACTATGTATTAAGCACAACGTTTAAAATCATATTACTCAAAGATACGAAGTTGTTATATTTTACATCAGAAACAAAGAAGAGTATTTATATGTAAAAAAAAAGAAACAAAAAAAGAAAGAAAAGTTAAGATAGCTGAACTATCTGACGGTGACATTTCTCTTCCAAGATTTTCACAGCCTCAATGAATAACTCATCTGGTGATAAAGCTCCAACAGATTCAATGGTGACTGCAAGAAAGTAAAGACACCAGCAAACTCAGTTGGAAACGAGATGGATGAGAACCATATAAATACTAACTGGAATATTAGAAACATTGGAAAATAGTGCCTCTTCACACGGAACAATAGCGTGACTAACAGAGCTTGTTGGTTATATCATGATTAGCAAAGCTAAATCATCAGGAGATAATGAGCAAAAGACTTACAAATAAAGTGATCTTCGACACGTCGCAACTTCACGAGCCCTTCACTCACATCGCGGATACATTCTCCGCAAAATGTACAAGCTCGAGAGTTGGCAACGACTGCCTTCTTCTCACCTACACGAGCAAGATACATTTAACATATTTGGCATACGATAAACAACATGAAGCCATATGATGTGTAGAATACTATCTAAACCATTACTCATTATAGGACAAGTGTTGATAGGAAAGGAAAAATAAAGACTACTATAAACTTCCTCATTCAACTGGGTTATGAATGGATAAGGATACTACATGCTTCATGTTCCCAAGCATTCCGTGCGTTAATTATAAGTGTAATAAGAGTTCGACTAAAATGACAGGGACGAGGATCCATTATCCATATTAAGTGAATAAGATCAGGGAGACAGAGACTTGAATCTATAGACAAACATTTATAGTATAGTGAATTTATGTGAGAGAGAATTGTTTCCAAAGGGAGGCAACACAAGCAACTTAAATGACATTTAAAATTCCAAATGAGAAACGTTGCCAATTTTGCCATTAGCATGAAATTTGCGATGCCAGGAACATTCGAAAGCTGATATTTGATGACAGCTCCAAGGTGGCACGTTAGACATGCCGGCACAATTCAATCTGAATAGTACATGCTAAGAACTAAAAAATTAAGACAACTTAGTCCCAAATAAATCACTGGATCGTAGATTGTTTTGATGAGGAAGTCTAAATGTAATGCTAGAAGTTAAAATAACAACAAAAGACTGACTGCCACTGAAAAGAAACACAGGAGATGGAAATACAAGAGTTATCTAGAACTCATGAGGTGCCTATTAATATATATATTCTGGATTTTATCCCTACCTATATTTTCTTCTGATTTTAACCAATAAAAAAGCAAATCATATAGAAAAGTCAACTAACATTCCTCTCATATCTACTGGATTGAAATGTGGTGTTGCTGCAATGGATTGAAATGTGTGCAAGAAAAAGAAAAAACTTGCTCACCATTTCCAAGATCTTCAATGTCAAAAACATTGAGAGGGCATTTCTTTACGAGCTTTTCAGCATCTTGACCTTTTACTTCTTCAGATAGTACAACCTAACAGGAAATACTCCATGATAAGGATGACCTTAATTCTAGTAATAGTTAAAAATAATAGAGTTCGTTTTCACCTCTGGGAGCATTCGGTACCATGTTGCAGCCACAGGAGACCACTTGGCATGATCTTTGCCGATGCCTTTGACAGCATGTGCCTCAAGCTCGATTTCCTGGCAAAAAAGAGATAAATTAGACAATGACAAACTATACAGGTCTCAAAAATGTATGATAGTAAAATAAAATATATGGGATTTGATCTCAAAATAAAAAAAATAAAACATTACTGTATAAAAGAAGGTTGTCTGTCATCTCATGAAATGAAAACGATACCTGTCCCGGCCCAAGTTTGGCAAGAATTATGTCATCGTGCTTTACTCCAAGTGGTTTTTTGGATATTTCTGGCAAAGAATTTTGACTACAACTGAATGAGGTGTAACTTTTCACTTTTGAAGACTTGTCAAGAGTAGCTATTTCAAGTTCGCTGCCATTTGGTAGCCACTTCAAATGATCTGACTTGACTGATAAATGAAGATAAAGAATGCAGGATTACCAAAAGGGAAAATGATACAACTCAGATAAATAAAGAACCTAAGCATCTGGACAGACTTGTAAATGTATAAGAGCATGATGCAAAATGAAAGACAAATAAAATTGAAGCCTGAAGAAAAAAATTGACAGGCAGGAAGAATAAAGAATTCAGTCTTTGAAAACAAAAGAATATTCAAGTAGGGATGGGGAATACCAAGCATCCACGAAATGCATAATCATGACGAACACTTATTGCAATGTAATGCAAGTTCATACTAAAAAATATTCTATCTACATATTGATTAAGAATACGACGGAATGGTACCTGTAATACGTGGACTACCCTTTTTGCAGGACACATCCAGCTTATAGACAATGGTATTCCGTTCATTTGGCTCATCATTTTCTATGAAATAACGAATCCAAAATGCATTAAGGTACTTCATATATCACTAGAAAAGAATACACACACACACACACAAAAACCTGACAAGTATTCAAAGACCCTTGGGTCGGCATCGAGAGGAATAAGGCCAAGTCTGTGGGCTAGCAACTCATCTGGTATTACAGATGTGTTATTGACCATGAGGATTTTCTTGATGGCCATAGTAGGAACCTAGAAAATAATAGGAACTTTTAGCATGGCTATTAACGATAGTACAAACATAAAAAATAGAACAATATGCAAATAAGGCACGGTTGTATGTATAAATTGTTATAGAAAAAGTTCAAAAAGACTAAGTGTTATAGAAAAGGTAAAAAAAATTATATAAATTCTTCAAAATTTTTAAAAACTTGTCAATAATATTGAGAGCAAGCTATCTTTATACCTCAGCAATGAGGATCCTTCGGAATGCATTTGCCAATGCAGCATCAATGCCGATCATATCAAATTCAATCTCGTCCTCAGTGAGCCTGACAATTTCAACCTTAAAGTTGCTGTTGAAGTTTTTTATGTCGACACTGTTGTCAACTCCCATCGATGCGTAAGCTCCAGAGTACTGATACGAATGCAAAGTTCACATAAAAAGTAAGTCAATAATACAACTACAATAAATCAAAAAAAAAAAAAAGTACAAGAAAGAAAAGCAAGATCTCAAATTTATCTCTGAGCACAGGAAACACTTTCCATCTAGATAAATTGTTTTTTTATACAATAGAGTTAATGTGTGAGGACAACACAATTTTCTTTCTTAAGGTTAAAAGATTAATCTTTTCGTTTGATTCCTCCATAGATGCATGTAAACTAGAAAAAAAAATCCACATAAGAAGCTAAAGGAAGCCTTACATGGATCGGGGCATCAGCCTTGCAACGAAGGCGGGTCCGCTGAAGATTAAGATGTTCCGGGAGCTGCCCCATAGGGACGTCCGGCATATCCAGAGCTGACACCTTCTTCTTCGACATATTTCAACCACTGCAACCACGAAAGAGGGCCGGCGGAGAAAGGCGGCGAACTTGTTTGGGTAACCACCGCAACCACGACAGAGAGCCGGCGGAGAAAGGCGGCGAACTTGTTAGGGTAACCTCCGCAACCACGACAGAGAGCCGGCGGAGAAAGGCGGCGAACTTGTTAGGGTAACCACGGCAACCACGACAGAGAACCGGCGGAGAAACGCGGTGAACTTGGTTTAGCCTGGATCGAGAGCTTAAAAGAAGCGCGAGGGTCTAGAGCAGCTGAGTAGTTCGGTACGAAAAAAAATAACGACCTAAGGAAATAAATATACTTAATCAAGAAATTATAATATTTATTAACATGATTGACACGGTTAATTTCTAATTAATAAAATTTTACTAATTATAATAACTGATTTATTCTAATAATAATAATTTCAATTGTGGAGTATTATTGATTCATAGGCCAATAAATTCATATTATATATATATATATATATATATATATAAAATTTAATCCACAGAAAATTTTTTATCCATTTTTTTAAAAAAGATAGACACACAGTGCTGGAGATCAATCAAGCAGACTAGTCCAAGATACATTTTTTAATGATGAAGCACCTTTGAATAAAAAAAATTAATGAACCTGAGAATATTAAACCTGGCGACTAGTCCGGCTCAAAGAATTTTTTTTTATCAATTATGAGAATAAATTAAAAAGTGCTGGTAATAAATGGCTCGAAAGTATAAAAGAAAAAAATATTTACAAATATACTATAATTAGGAATTAAATCATAAATATCTGAGTAACGTTATTTCACAGTGCCATAGCCTTACGATTGAAGTGCTGGGAATATATTCATAAAATAGATATTTATTATTAATTGTTAAATTAAATAAAAGAAGTATTTATTTTATTATTTTATGCTTACTTATATAATAAATGAATATCTATATAAAATTTATAATATATTGTTATAACTATGATTTTAGTTTATAAGAGGATTAAAATTATAAATAATATATTTAAAATATATTAAAGTATGGATCTTTAATTGATAATTATTACAGTTGGTGACATTATGAATATGATAGTCTTATTCGGACAGTAAGTGTAGTGACATTAAGCAAGGACATTTTATATAATATTATGGCAAAAGGCGAATACGCTCGCCTCCAACGCCCTTGCCAACCTGTCCCAGGGCCAACACGGAGGAGGTAAATCATGGGGGGCTACTAGCCTTTGGAATAATGACTAGCACATAAGGGAGATATTTACCTCGGCTTTGCCGAGACATTTTATATAATATGATTATATAGAACAAAGACTAGATGTGATTTAAGTGTCTATGTTTAAAGTACCATTATAAAGACTCGAATCAACATCGCTAAGATGATCATATGTAGATCAATCTAAATCCTGAGTAGTCATAGACTCCTTGTTTGTATTAACAAGTCTCTTGATTTATTTGTTAAAACTTATTTTAATAATAGGCGTAACACTTACATTTTGGAGACTCGATTATACATTCAGCTGGAAATATGATTTATAGATACGGAATCTGTAACTTCCGAAAAGATGCTAAAATGGTTCTCTTGAATATTGATTCTAGCATTGAAGAGTTTGAGCGCTCTAATTCAGAATTAGATTATGAATTAACTGTTCACTAGTGAATCAATAGTACTTAAGGTTTTATATACAAATAGAGAGATAAAACGGTAATTTCATTGAGCTCTATTTATGGTGGCAAAAGATGAATACGCTCGCCCCCAGCGCCCCCACCAACCCGTCCCAAGGCCAACACGGAGGAGGTAAATCATGGGCGGCTACTAGCCTTTGGAATAGAAACTAGCACATAAGGAAAACATTTACCTCAGTTTTGCTGAGATTCGAACCCCAAACCTCATGGTGGCAACACCTCATGCGTTAGCTACTAGACCCATCCGAGGGGACTCATGGAGCTCTATTTATTGTGGCATAAAGGCAAATACGCTCACCGCCAGTGCCCCCGCCAACCCGTCCCAAGGCTAACACGGAGGAGGTAAATCACGGGAGACTACTAGCCTTTGGAATAGTGACTAGCACATAAGGGAGGTATTTACCTCGACTTTGCCGAGATTCGAACCTCAGACCTCATTGTGACAACACCTCATGCGCTAGCCACTAGACCTCTATTTATGTGGCAAAAAAAGGCGATTCGCTCGCCCCCAGCGCCACCGCCAACCCGTCCCTAGGCCAACACGGAGGAGGTAAATCACGGGTGACTACTAGCCATTAGTACAAATGGCCAAGACATGGGAGAGGTCATGCTCGGTCACGCCGAGTTTTGACCCCAAGACCTCATGTGGCAACACTCCATGCTTTAATTATCGTACCCCCCCCAAGGGGACACTAGACCTGTAATGATTTTGGACTCTAGTGAACAGAGAGTTGATTGACATGTAATGATTATATTAATGGGTTGTTCAAATCTTTTGAGTAAACACATTCCATAATTCAAGTGAAATTTTGGACTCTAGTGGAATAATATTGGAGTTAATAAATTATATAATTAATTAAAGAGCTTTAATTAATTTTATCTAAATTTATTGGAACTTGAATTATAGATCCATGGTCCCCAAACTATCTTCATATAATCACGATGGATACTCTTAAATAATTATTTATTCTCACAAAATTTATTAAATAATAAAATTATTTATTATTTAAACTAGAAGGAATATTCTATTTGTAATTAGGTTACAAATGATATATAAAAAGGAAATCAAACATTTGACAAATTTATAATATACGTTCTTGTTTTTCTCTCCCACTTCATAATACACTTTCCCTCTTTCTCTCCCACTTTATAATACATGTTCCCTTCTTTCTTATGCTATATAATACATCCCCTCTCTCATAAGAAGAAAAAGAGAATTTTTCATGAAAAATTCTATAGTTATTTTATAAGAATATTTAGGAGAGTTAGCATATACTACTGTCTATCGATTGATTTGAAAAATTGGTAAGGAAGATCGTGATGTTAAAAGAATTCCAGTGATCTGTAAATCTTAAATACAAACTCAAGATCTAAAAGATATCCAATAATAATTTTAATCATTTTTTAAATTGTAAATAAAATATTATAATATTTACATGTCGAATTATAAAAGAATTTATAAAAATTCTTATAATTAAACAAAACAAGATCATTTATCCGATCTAAATAAAGTTCCATTGCACATCGAACAATTAAATACCAACATAAAGTACCTCGAATAAGATCACTTATGAAGGGGACCCTGTAAAATTCATATCGAACAAATGATGCTAGCGTAACCTTCAACTCCATCAAGTACAAAGAGTTCTACTCTTAAGAAGGCACTTTTAATTCCCCTACACATACCTCACACCCCCACTTTACTATCAAAACTGTTCACACAAAACTTCACTTAAAATAGGGCACACATACATATATATGTATTTATAAGCTTGACTAGGCCAAATAACCAAACAAAGATCCCTACTTTTCGGCACCAAGACACTCTGAGACAACCCTAGTTAGAGCCACAGCATCCTTTAGTAGTCCAAAGCAAGCTGATATGCTAATTTTAGTTCAACTTTGATTCGATTCTTCATGGAGAATTTTGGCTGCAATGGCCACCAAAGACACAATCCTTGCACCAGGAAGAGCTGATGCCCATCTTAAAGTTCACCCTCTTGTCTTAGCTCTCTTCATTGCAAGGCTATCATGGAAAGGGGAGACTGACCCCGATGTGTGAGAGCCTTCGTCACGGAGGGTGCCGTTCAGTAGGGCGAGCTCTCTGAGCTGCTGCTTCTTAAGGAAGTCCATTGATTCATCCTGAGAAACGAATGATGGGAGCTTTGTCAAAGGAATATGGTAATTAAATCCTTTAAGAGTATTGTTGTAGTTTGTTAGGAATTAAGTTGGCATCAGAAATTGGATGTTGGCTGGCAAAAGCATACCACAGGTTTCAGCATCTCCTCGAGAGCTTCACGAGCTTGCATTAAGCGGGTATCAACAATTTCAACTGGCAAGTCTGCTTCTACGAGAATGTGAAGGGGCTCGTTGAGATGTTCGTAACCTGGTTTCCCGCGCATCATTTCCTCCTACAAATAGAAGCTGACTTCAGCTATTATATAGAGACGCAGAAATGCATTTGAATTTTCATAAAGTAAAGAGAACAAGAGATATGACACAAGCAGAACAGATGGCAGAGAATAAGAAAAGAACTAGAACGAAATATCAGCAATACTTGTTCTCATGAATATTGCATTCAGGTGTCCTTGGAATGAGCCAAGGAATCTA
Source organism: Zingiber officinale (assembly GCF_018446385.1). Taxonomy (NCBI): domain Eukaryota; kingdom Viridiplantae; phylum Streptophyta; class Magnoliopsida; order Zingiberales; family Zingiberaceae; genus Zingiber; species Zingiber officinale. The sequence goes on from NW_024589831.1 coordinate 260,917, forward strand.
AACATGCCTCACCCAGTGCCAATGCATTACTTCTATATTTTGTGAATTGAAATTCCCTGCTCTAGTTTCTAGATTCTCGTGAAATTTTTGTCCTAGTTTTGCACCTTATTATCAAAATGCACATACCACAGGCTATGTGAAAGGCAAACAATCTACAAGGTAACAAACCAATGCAGAGGTAAGGGGATTTCTTGTTAAAGCACAAAGATTAGATCTGCATCTACCTTGGGAGAAGTCAACGACATAATCATAACAGATTAGGTAGGAAAAAAGACAACATTGGCCAAGACAAAGTCAGCTGTAATCAAGGCAGCACTTGAGAAGTCGTCTGGTATATTGCGTATAAAGAGACAGTGTATCGAATCATCAAATGAGACAGGCACACAACTGAATTGCATTTACTTAGTTTGCAACATTTTGTATCATCAAGAGCACTACTACATGGTAACACTAGTCTCCATGTTATACATTATAACATCTGTAAAAGGCAATGCACCGGATTAACCTACATCTGCAACAAAGCAACCATACTATTTGGATTGTCTTATAGTGTGCATCTATTGGTTTTGTCTAAGAGGAGTTGAAATCAGTGTCATGCAGGCGATTCAGCTGAATAAGTAATAGTTGAAAGGGGTTTGTACCCGAGCAGGATCTTTAATACTGCCTCGCCCCCGTATTAGCACACGACAAGCAGTGATAGCTTCAAGCCGCTTAAGAGAGTTTCCTCTCGGACCAAGGAGTCGACCAACAAAGTTGTACTATAAAATCAGGGAAATACATACTACTTATTAGAGAGAATGTCTTCATAAAACAAAAAGTGGAAAGCTAAATTATGCCTCTTACATTAGGGAACTGATCCACGGGAATATCCACTCTAATTGTTTTCTTAATAACAAGACCAGAAGAGTTGCCTTGTGGCCCAACCCAACCACTCCTAGTTGAAGGCTGTAATGTTCCCAATCTCTGCAGAACAATTAAAAACCATCGGAGGTAAATAAGAACATCAACAGAAATGCATTCTAGGAACACAACTGCGACAATGGATTTCCTAAACAATGAGCAGAAATCTAAAACTAAAAGAAAAGCACTGTTGCAGTATATGCTCCTATGCAACAAACTAAAGATCAAGATCCAAGGTTATTTATATTACATGTATACGCAAAAATCTTTGACACCTGAGTCATTTAAGACTTGCATGATCAAGGAACTGATTTGTCAATGCAATTAAGACAAACATCATAATCATTGAAGCCAGCACTCTTCAGATTATTAAGTTGTTCTGCATGTGAAGTTTACCTAGCACATGTATCTAATGAAAACAATGTGAATTTTAAGAGCAGAGGTTCTAAAGCAGCACAGTATTTCTAGTTGAAACTTGGAAGTTGTTCAGATGACTAGGTTAGAACTTCAAATGGATTTGCACAACTACGTTAGTAAGCAAGGAAACTGAAAAGATGTAGACACCACATCTAATGTTAAATCAATTGTAAAGGCACGGGAATGACTCACTAAACAGAAAAACAATCTGTTAGTTTTACCTAGTATAAGAATATGCAAGATAAAATTTACTGAGCAGTATACTAGATAAAAAGGAAGTCATGTTAATGGTTAGTATCCGTACTTCAGATTGAAATGTTGATGCCCAGCTATTCATGTCAGCAACGCCTCCGTTTGGAAATAATCCTCCAGTGATCAGTGGGCTACCATGTTCAAAACCAGATTGATCTAAAAGAGATGCATTCTCCAACAGTTTGGTTACACGCAAAATTTCTGCTCCACATTCAATTTCAAGCACAAGAACTACCAGTTAGCTTTGTTAATTGAATTAGTTAGCAGTAAATGGACAGTCATGGGTTACTGATTGGTTAATTAGAACCATGCTCAATTGTATAAAAAGGAAACAGACAAGAAATATTAAGAAAATAATTGGCTTATTCTACTCCTACAAAATAACCAATTGAAACAATGTATCTACAAAAGATACAGAGAGCCACTTAGAGACTGTTGTTACTGCCAAGATAACGATCGACCAAGCAAGTAGTTAAAGAACTAGAGAATTCAAATACAACTGATGGAAAGTAACATAGCCATTCTCTTGCGAACCAATATTTGGTTGTGTTCGGCTTGATAAAAGAATCTCACTGTTGAACAGGTTAAAAAGAGCAGCAAATCATGGCTTTATTGTGCTCAGAATATTGATGTTCATTAAGCTAATATCAAGGCAACACACATATTCGACATTGATAAAAGCTTTCTCTCTCCCTCTCTTTTTTTCCACCCACAGAAACCTGTTGCCTTCAATTGGAATTCATTATTTGGCATGTTTCTCTTAACTGAAGATCAAGTGTTCACTTAATACAGATTGTAGTTCGACAAACAATTATCACATGCATCACATTCATGTTCAATTAGAAAAGTGATCCCAACAATTTGAATAGTGTAGTTCATATTATTGTTGATATGATTCTAGAATAAATAGACAGAAATTTCTTAATTTTCAAGATCGAGCTTCTGACAAGTAGATTTCAGCTATCCTATAGCTCGCTACATATATCTCACGTACATTACCATTTCATGGAGGCCAATTGCAAAGCTCGAGCACAAAATCTGGTTTCATTAAAAGATTAGAAAACTCACCCTGGTTAAGCAAGTGGAAACTGTGAGGCAGCACTGGCACAAACGGATTTAGTTTCTGACGCTCCGCAAGCAATTCCGTCAGGTACCTGGCAAGTAATGGACGACTCAGTACTTTCACAGGATATTTGTCAAATGACTAACATCCTCAAGGAATTGAAAGAAAGAGATTCCAAACTGCCACCAGATACAGAAAACAAGTTCACTTGTTCATCCAGATGCGACAGATCTTCCAAAAGAGTTTGTTTTTAAGAAAAGTAAAGAGATAAACCCCCACCCAAGTTGGGAAAGCAGACTACTAATCCAATACTTTGGCTGCAACTTCCGAAGCCCTTATCAACAGGTAGTAAGCATCCTCTTCCCTTGAGTGTTTAGCGATTAACCTCTAAAAATACAATATGGATACGCAAAAAAAAAAAAAAACGAAGACTTGCAGTCTTTCACCAACTGTGCATCATTTATAAACCCGTTACAATGTAACAGAATAAGAATCAGTTCGTCTCGATCGAAGCAAGATCTAGATCTTAAAGTAAAGTCCAAATGATCTAGCAAAAACGAAGATACAATAGTAAAATTTACTAACACCATCAAGCAATTCCATAATAAAACAAAGTCGAAACTCAACTGCCGACCATAAAGTTTTAAAGCACAAGGAGACGTGGTCGGGAAAATCGCCGAGTACACGCTCCTTGATTTATCAACAGACACGGATAGAAACAGCCTAAAGGCAAAAATAAAAATGCAAAACTCGATTTTTTTTTACCAACAACATGGATGGTCTCGGAAAGAGCGAAATCTTACTTCTCCTGCTCGCCGATGGCGCCGCCAGGCGTGCGCATGCCGGAGATGTGGGGCGAATAGGGGACGGTGGAGGGGGAGGGCGAATAGGCCATGTATCTGCCGGAATCCATCGGTCCGGCGAGATCGGCTCGGGATTCCTGCAGAGCGCGGCGATCGGGCGGTGGATTGCGGAAGGATCTCGATCCCCCCACAGCAGAGCGGCCTCAATTTCGCAGCGGTGCCGTACAGACGAAGAGGAGGCGGCGACGAATGAGAGAGAGATAGAGAGAGAGAGAGGGGAAGCGAAAGGTAGGGGGTTGAGTTTTATTTATCTGGCACTGGCAGTGGCAGGAGTAACTGGAAAACAGTAAAACACCCTTCACTGCATTCCACTGTTGGAAGAACCAATTTATTGAAAATATCTTTTTTTTTTAATTTATTTTAAACTGTACTAACTAAAGTAACTTGGTTCTTAAGTTTTTCTCTAAAGTCAATAAATAAATAAATAAATATATATATATATATATATATATATATTCGAATAATTGAAGTTTTCATTTCCCCATTTTATTAAGTAATAGCTAATTTTCATATGTAGAGATTAAATGTGGACTCATCATTAGTTACCCAAATCAAGGTGGCAAAAAAGGAGAATAAGCTCATCTCCAGTATTCCCGTCAATCCGTCCCAGGATCAATATGGAGGAGGTAAATCACGGACGACTACTAATTATCCAAATCAAGCACCAATATTTCATTGCTTTCCTATTTCTAAGACTATAAATCAATAAGTTTAAATTATCAAATTCAATAATCAATTCAAACAATTAAAAGTTTCAAATAATCAAACAAGTTTGAATTGAGAGTTCGATAACATCTAAACGAACCAAACTCGAACCAAGCTCAAGCCAAGTTTGAATTGAGAGCTCGATAACATCTAAACAAACCAAGCTCAAACCAAACTTTAAATAAGCTCAAACTTATAAAAACTAAACCAAGCTAAGTTTGAACAATCATTTCAAAAACTTGGTTCATAACTCGATTCGATTCAGCTCAGTTCAACTTGATTACCTCATCAAACAAATTTGAACATCTCAAAATTCAACTTAGCTAAGCTCATTTACAGTCCTATCCATTCCTTACTCTCATACCATCCAATCACGCACCCCTAAGACTTTAAAATATATATATTTTAAAAAATACTGAATTATTTAAATACAAAAAGAACAATAATCTTTGCCACATCTATATACACACACCAAACTGTTATGCGGACATAGGTTGGCTTGGATTCTCGAGTTGCAGACTCGTTGTGATCGAATCAGGTCGTTTTGGAGCCGGCAATGGAGGAGAAAGCCATCAATTTCAAAAATTAAGCTACAAGGAGTAAAGGCCACAAAAAGAAGGTGACTTCATGAGATTTCCTCTCTTTTGTTTTAGTATGACGATTTATTTAGTGATTTGTCTTCTACACTCGTATTCATACACTTTATTAATGATAATATATGGTATATAAATATCATTATAAAGTGAAAAATAAAAAATATATAAAATAAGAAAACATATAAAATACTATAAAAATAAATAAATATTTTCTAATAATAATTATTCTCTAATAATTAAGAAACAAATAAGTATTTTCTAATAATAATTATTTCTTAATATGCCCCCTCAAGATGATGCCTTAGAAATGACATCAATCTTGTTGCAAATAACAAATAGCCGAGGTTGAGAAAATGACGTAAGTGCATCAGCCAACTGATCCTCAGCAGGAATATGAGTAACTCGTAGTTCGAAGGCATGCACCAGATCACGAACAAAGTGATAGTCAATAGCCAAATGTTTCATCCAAGAGTAAAAAATATGATTAATTGAAAGATAGGTGACACCCAAATTATCAGTGAAGAGCACAGCAGGCATGGTAACCGAAAAAAATAGATCTGTCAAAAGTGACTTAATCCATTGAATCTCAGATGTCGCAGAGGTAATGGCGCGATATTCAGCCTCAGTTGAAGAGCGCGCAACCATGCGTTGTTTGATAGATTTCCAAGAAACTCGATTAGCACCTAGAAAAATAATAAATGTACCCGTAGAACACTGATCATCTGAATCTCCTATCCAGTCCGCATCAGAGAAACCATGAAAAGTAAGAGGTGTATTCGTAAGAAGATGAATGCCAAGATCCCTAGTACCATTGAGATATCGAAGTAGATACTTCACAACGCCCCAATACGTCTTTGAAGGAGCATGCATAAACTGTGAGAGCTTATTGACCGCAAATGAAATATCAGGACGAGTCATATGGAGATGTTGTAAGCTCCCAACCACTTGTCAGAACTTAGTCGCATCAAAAAATGAAGACTCATTATGTAAAGAAAAATGATATGCTTAAGGAAAAAATCTCAATGAAAAGCTCAAGGATAGACACATAAATTCATGGGCCCACCAAAAGTGAAATGGTGGGCCATGAATTTATGTGTCTATCCTTGAGCTTTTCTTTGAGATTTTTTTCTTGAGCATATCATTGCTCTTATATAAAATAAAACGAGAGACAACAACAATAGGAGTGGAGATCGACTTGGAGTCAAGCATGTGGTATTTGGAGAGAAGATCAATGACATACTTTTGCTGAGACAAGAGAAAATCATTTGAGATTGGGCGAACCTCAACACCGCAGAAAAGGAAAAGAGTCCCAAGATCCTTAATCGTAAATTTTGCATGAAGTTTACATATTATGACGTCAACAGAAGAAGCATCACTCCCTTTAATGATTAGATCATCAACATATACAAGAATATAAATAAGAGTACCATCCCAAAAATAAACAAATGAAGAGGTGTCAACCCAAGATGCGACAAAGCCAAGAGAGACCAAGAAAGCGCGAAGCCTGCTTCAGGCCATAAAGCGCTTTATGCAAACGACACACATGATCCGGAAACTCAGCACTATGCATACTCAAAGGTTGCACCATATAAACCTCCTCTTCAATGCGACTATTAAGAAACACATTGTTGACATCAAGTTGGCGAAGACACCACCCCCGATTCACAGCTAGACTAAGAACAATACACATTATTACTGGATTAATAATAGGATTGAATGTATCATGAACGTCAACACCAGGACACTAATGAAAACCCTTGGCAATAAGGAGAGCCTTATACCGATCAATTGAGCCATCATAATTACACTTAATGCGAAACACTCACCTGTTACCCACAAGATTTTGATCTGGAGAATGCAGGACAAGAGTCCAAGTCTGATTACGGAGAAGAGCATCATACTCTTCGTGCATGACCTGTACCCAATTCAGATCTTTGATCGCATATGTGACAGAGGAGGGTTCACAGGGTTGTGGAAGGCTAGTATGAAGAAGATACTTTGGATTAGGTTTGTAGATGACATTTTTGGAGCGAGTTTGCATGGGATGTTGGTTTTGAGAAGCGAGAGGGGATAGAGAGGCGGTGGGCTAAAGGGTCGGCCACCACCAGGCAATGTGGACTGCCCGACAACAAGAGACGATGATGGTGGCGGCGATGACAACAGTGAAGAAGTCAGATGCGGGTGGCTACGACTAATGGCTGGTTGTGGAACCAGTGCCGGAGGATCCCACGAGAGGACTGGTGCAGCAAAGAGCTCAGAATCAATGTCTATTACTGTGGAATCTAAGGAGGAGGTGATGACAAATGGAAAAACATGCTCCACAAACTTAACATGACGAGATACAAAAACTCTTTTGAGAGTGACATCATAACACAGGAAGACACTCTGGGTGAGAGAATAGTCAAGGAAGACACGAGTGGTTGACTTGGGATCAAGCTTGTGGTGAGAGTAGAGGCACAGCCACGAAAAGCATAGACACCCGAAAACTCAAAGCTTAGAAAGATCAGGAGCGGTGGTGAACAATTTTTCAAAAGAGGACATGTGGGAAAGACCGACCTTAGGCATGCGGTTAATCAAATAGACTGTCACGGCAAAGGCATAAGGCCAAAAAGTGAGTGAAATAGACGCTTTGTGCAATAAAGTGAGACCAGTTTCGACAATATGACGATGACGACGTTCAGAGTATCCATTGTGTTCAGAAGTGTGTGGAGGAGTGGTAAGGTGGCTGATACCATGAGTAGTAAAAAAGGAGCGAAGAGATACGAATTCACCTCCATTGTCAATGAAAAGTGTTTTGATAATCATCGAGAATCAATTTCAATAAGAGTTTTGAATGCAATAAAAGTAGAGTATACATCCGATTTTTTGCATAAGGGATAAAGACATATATACTTTGTAAAATGAATAACAAAGATAACATAATACTTGAGTCCATCAAATGATGATATAGGAGATATCCAAACATCAAAAAAGATAATATCCAAAGGAGCACGAGATAAAATACTAGATTTATGAAAGGACAATTTATGACTCTTATTAATATTGCACGAAGTGCATGAAAAATTAGACAAAGTATCCCAATGAAATGAAAGACCCAAGGATAACAAAAAACGTTGCAAAACATCTAATAATGAATGACCTAAACGACTATGCCATAAGGAAATAGATGACGAGACAGACACAGAAAAGGCGAAAGGGGATGATAGCGGAGACGTAAATTTTTGCCAGTAATAGACACCATCTCTATGGATCCCGCTGACAAGTGTTGCTCCCGTACAACGATCCAACACCTAAAAATAGGAATCAAAGAAAAGAAATGTAATAGGATTAGTAGTACAAAGTGCAGCGACAGAAATCAAATTTTTTGACATAGATAACACAAATAAAATATTAGAGAAAACTAAAGGGAAAGATGGAGTGGAGAAAGAGAAAGAACCAGTGTGTGTAATGGATAGTCTAGAACCATCACCAATGATGACGCTATCATTCTCAGAGTAAAGCTCATGCAACGAAAGAGTAGTGAGATCAATGGTGACATGATGAGAGACGCCAGAGTCAACCACCCATTCTCGAGAATCAGATGGAGGTGTAAAATGAACAGCAATGTGCGCAAACTGTGCACTATACGCTGGATATGGAGCATGTGGAGGAGTCGACGAAAGTAGAGCAAGCATCGAGGCAGTCATATGACCACATTGGCGAGCAAAGTGACCTTGAACACTACAGATCTGGCAGCGCCCAAGATAACAATTGGGACTGAACATAGCATGATATGTAGGAGGACACGCAAATAGCCCAAGAGTAGATAGGCACGGCTGATGGGACATCGACGGAACCTACTGGCAACCACCACGATAGTTTGAATATTGATTACGAGAATTCCCTGTTGGAGCCACAAGAGTAGTTATTGGTGTCAAAGATGGAGATGGTGTCGAAACTTTTAATTAAGCTTCATAGTTGAGGAGTTGTTCGAATAGCTCATCAAAGGTAATATGGACGTCACGAACTTGCAGAGCATGTGAGATATTGCAATAATCTTGGCTAAGACCATTCATGACACAAATAGAGAGCTCATCAAAATCAACTTTGACATTCATAAGCGCAAGAGCGTCAATATTTCTTTTGATGCCCTGCATATAATCAGTGATAGATCTGTTACCTTGTTGAGGGCTGACAAGATTTTGACGATGAGTCATAATTTTACCACTTGAGGGGGCAATATAGGTTCTCTCCAGCGTCTGTCATGCATCTCAAGATGAAGTCGATGAAGAAATAAACTGCACAAGAGTATGAGACATCGAACCTATAATAATGTTGAGGAGAAATTGATCCTAACGGAGCCAGAGAATATGATCAGGTTTCGCCTGAGGGAGCGTGGCGTCTGTAGGCGTTATCTGCGCATGGGGGTAGGGACGTGAGCTATCAATAAAACCCAGTAAGTCATATCCGAATAGAAGAAACGTGAACTGTAAGCGCCAGGCAGAGTAATTGGAGGTGATGAGTTTCAATCGTACTTAAGCATTAACGTTGAGAACCACAAGGGTGGAAGGTGAATCAGTAGTATTTGTGAGAGATAGTCGGCGAGTGATGTAATCGGCGACAGCCATTGTAGAAGGCGACTGGTGGATATTATGGAGAAAAGAAAAAAAATTGTTGTTAAGCTTAGCGCTCTGATACCACGTTGACGATAGAATTCATACACTTCATTAATGATAATATGTGATATATAAATACCATTACAAAGTGAAAAATAAAAAAACACATAAAATAAAAAAATATATAAAATACTATAAAATAAATAAGTATTTTCTAATAATAATTATTCTTTAATAATTAGAAAACAAATAAGTACTTCTTAATAATACTAAATTTTTAATAATTAAAAAATAAATAAATATTTACTAATAAAAAAATGTCCTCTTTACCTGTTCTTTGTTTTGTAGGACGCCGTACAATGTTTTCCATGTGTTTTGCTGATACTTGTGATGGCAGGTCCATTCGGTGGCCTGGAATTGTCTGGGAACGAAGCTTGCATCCGGGTCTGTCGATCAGACTGCTCGTGTTTGGGATATCGATGCTCATGGTCATGTAATCCTACTGCCTCGCTGTGCTGGTTATTTTTACTGACTGGACTGAGAAGGCGAAAAGCTGGAATATGTTAATAAATTACTTTTTTTTCTTTTGCTTTTTCCTCATCTTGGCATATCTATATCTAAAGTGGAAATGAGCCATCATACACGAATGAGGGATTTATCCTCTGGTATTTGGAAACCTTGTCCATGTTGTGAGAGGAGAGGCATTGGTAGTGAGATACTTCTGTCACTTTTTCATTCTCTGAAGTTAAGATGCTCTTTCTGCAATGTCACTTCTGGGGCCACGTCTCTATAATCTATTGCCATTTCTCTTTTTACTGTGTTACATTACCATTACATTTTTTATCAACTTTCTTTTGGCTATCCTCTATTACTACTGATTTTGTGTTGTTCCCTCTTGTTTTTACTGACCTTACGTGGTTCTACCTTCTTTTCCTCCCTTTATTCTCTTGGAGCTACTGCAACGTTGTTTCTTAATTTTCTTGGAGCTACTCTAATGTTATTTTCATGTCTCTAGTTCTCTATCATGTTCCCTTCCCGTTGTCATTTTTTTTTCCATTGTTCTGTTTCTAGTTCAAGTAGTTCTTCCTTTTATTTCCATGTTTCCACTCTGAAACTACAGTTGTTATCTTCAATTATTTTTACTTTAAACTTGTGGTTGTGCTTGATTGTATTTTACCTAACTTGAAGATTGACTTCACCTAAAATTTCCTTCCCTCATTCAGTAGATGGTTTTCTTTTATGCTCTAATGTCAAATATCTGCTAGTCCATGGAGTATAATTTAAAGAACTTATCTAATAAATCCAAAGGTAGATTTTTTTTATGGACAATAATATACTTGATTAAGTTCTTTGACCATGGGATAACACAATATTTGCCAAGTTGGAATAGATGGAAAAACAATTGACAAGATGTATACACAGTTTGAGGTTCACTATCCTAGAGAAGCCTGCACTTGTTTGTCCTAGAAGAAATTTCTACTTGTGGATGTGGTTTTGTTGTATTTCTAGCTGTTAAATTCATTAGTGTTTTTCAGATGTGGATATTCACAGTTTAATATGTTAGTTTTTATCCATAGTCAACTCATCTAATGTAGTTCTGGTAGCCTTTTGGTCTCTTTGGACCAGATTTAAATATATATATATATATATATATATATATATATATATTTTCTTACAAAATTATCATCAGGATTAGTTTAACATTGTGAAGCCATGCAATGCAAGTGTGCCTATTCATCTAAAAATAAATTTGTGGATACAGTTTTTTGTTGCACCATTTACATATTCCATCACTACATATGCAGGGAAAAGTAAAGATATTGAGTTGAAAGGTCATACAGACAATGTTGATCAGCTATGCTGGGGACCCTAAGCATCCTGATGTTGTAGCAACTGCAGCAGGGGACAAGACTGTTTGGTTTTGGGATGCTCAGAGTAAATTACTCTTTCTTCGTTAGGCTTCACTTTCTAAAATTCTCTAATTAATAACATGTTAAATGAGTGGGAAAATAAGAAATAGAAGTTTAAGCTCCTGGCTTCTTATGTGTGTCTTTGGCATTGATATCTATTTTCCAAATTGAATGTAGATCTATTCAGATGTAATAATTCATAACAGTTTGTTGGTTACTATGGTTCATTTTGGTCATGTCTGCGTGTATGTGTATGATTAGAGCATTATACAATAGAGTAGTGCTGTCTTCCTTGTTTGATGAATATGAAGCTTGGCTATTTGAGATGGATTGAGCAAGTTGTTCATATTGGATTACTAAAGGATGTTGTAGGAATACGGATAAATAGATCATTTATGTTCTAATGTTTTCAAAATATTAGGAAAAAAAGTTTGGACTTTATCATGTCTTTTTTTCCTACTACTTTTTTTTATTCATTGGCTAGAAAAGTGTCACAATTATGAGCTTCACTCTTCAAACTAGAGTAGAAATTGCTACAGTGTAGTTGTTTTGTGTTGGTAAATTGGTTGTTACCTTCTTTTTGTCATTTGATGAGTTGCAACTTGCTCCTATCAGCCCTGATTTTTTTATTGTTATAATCAAATGGTGGTGTTTACACACCAGGATTTACTGATTAAGACTCTTGGTTTTTTTATTGTTATTATGAGAAGAGGTACCACATGTTTTGAAGGGCACCCATGCCAAATACTCATACTGGGCTGGAACTTAGGAATTTACTAATTGAACTAGAGAGTGCATTTGAACCTATTTGATATTAATTTGATTTAGCTTTTTTATTTGGGATAATTTTGGGGTTTGTACTAAAGCTAATGCCATTTCTCTGGCTTATTATTCCTCGTATTCCAAGAACCTTGTTAGTCTTGGATATTCGAGACTTTTTGTTCTATCTTTATGACCAAATTACTGATAATTGGTTGTCTATTCTATTCAAATATCAACATCTATATTGTCTAAATTTAAATGAATAATATCATTATTTTCATCACCATTTTCCTGTTTTTGTAGAATCCATTCTGATGGTTAAACAATACTGCATAACTAAGTCAATGAATTACTACTCTGTAATTGCAGATATTTCGCGGTTGGAAGTGCAGATTCACTTGTCAGCCTGTGGGGCGTCTCAGATATTTTCTGCATTCGAGCATTCACCGAACTGGAGTAAGAATCAGCAATGGACCAATGCTAACATTTCACAAGAGTTACTTGCATTAGAATTAGATTCTTGAGTGCTACAACCTGTGACATATAGGATTAATAGTTTTATAACAAAAAACATTCTACAATGTGAGGATTGACTCATCTTGTGTGTTTTTGAATGTTAAAACTAACTTATATCATGACTATGTGTCTTCAGATGGCCCGTCAGAACTAACTTATATCATGACTATGTGTGTTTTTGTGTAAGATGATTGTTGTTTCGCACAGTTGTTTTGTTGATCTGTTAATATAGTGGTCTTCGATATGGCATTGTTCTTAATCCAGTTGAGTGAGTTTGAATGAGTAGATAAATTTTAGTCTTTGAGATCTCAATTTGATAAAATTTGAATATAAATTACCTATAATCCATTTCATCCAAACTTGGAAAAGCTTCTGTTGGTTTATAAAAATAGCTGTTGTACCAAGAGAGAGAGAATTTTGAATATCAATATATTTTCATTAAGCACACAAACTATTTGGGAGAAATTCTATTAATGAGATAAAAAAAAGATAATGAAATAGATGCTACAAACAAGTTAGAAGATCTCAACATAAGTTTAAAATTATGCCAAAGAGATTAAGAAAATCAGAAACAATAGAGTCATTTCGATGGTTTTATTAATACCAATATAACTGAAAGAAACATATGGCTGTTCTTTTTAAAGCAACAAATGAATTATGAACAACAAAATGCAAGAAGCAAATCCCCTTTGAAAATGAACACAAGTTTCTCGATAGCCATCCATGGGCTGCTAAATTCATTTTGAAAGCTTGCCAATAAGCTATGGAGCTGGAGGTTGCGGGCTTTCGATCCTCACGGATACAATCCCTTCCGAGGGATCTGATCGCTGTGCGTCTTGAGAACTCCCGGAGGCTCTCGATGTTACATTACTCTGCATCTGAATCTCACTTTCACCTTTCTTTTTCTTGCCAAAGTGTAGGAGTGATGCAAAACCAAAATTTTCTTTTCTTTTCTTGGCATGTTCTGCTGCCCAGCCGTGTAGTGTAAGTTGCATATTCTCATGAAATATCGATTGCTTGAACATGTCACCCATCTAAACACCAAAGAGTTTCAGTTGTGAATGAGATTACAAGGCAAAACAGGTCTGAGAAGGAGCAACAATTATGATTTGTTTAGTTTACCTGGGAGACAATAGCATATAGAGGAAGAGTGCTGTAGCTGCACAGGACTTGAATGATAACACTGAACAAACAAAAAAAATGCAAATGGTTTGAAAAATACAAAGATTTCTCGCGATTGCTTTTGTAGCCACAACAAAGTAAAAAAACAAAGCCCAAGAGTGTAAAATAATTACCCTATTACAAGTCTTGGAATGAGGTAGCCGATACTCTCCATGATGCAGGAGTCGAATCCGTAGGTGGTCTAGATATTTTACAGCCAGTAAGTAACAAGATACGACATCCAAGGAGAATGTTAGAAGATCTGCATGACTGACTCACCCAAATCCAGAAGAAGAAGGCAATCTCGAAAGAGTTTTGGAATAATATGAATTGGATTAGGTAAAGAATGATTCCAGGTTTGTTGAACCAAAAATGCTCGTCCGATGGCTTCACCCGGTTAACTTCATTCTGATTTTGAGGATACATTTCTTCGGATAGTTCCATGGCCAGCTTAGTAATTATGTGCTCTAGCTTTGCACCAACAGCAAGTAGAAGCTGTGATTTACCTAACTGACTTTTAGATCACGGAGAAAGGTGGATAGAAACTAAATGAGAACTTAGAATCATGCAAATGCAATTAGTTGATTTCGGTTACGAATTTCCTTAGACAGTGGCATAGTTCAGTGGGCTTACAACAAGCGGCAGGAAAGAGAGCCAGAAGTAGGTGTGCCAACCTGCAACAACAATCTGAATTAGAAGACTATTTTTGATGGTAAAGTGGAATCGAAGGGGTCGCATGGTTTATTTTTTCTATGAATCTATTTTTCATGTTTGGATGAATGGTCTGAGGTGGAATAATCCATTCCAAGGAATTATTTTATTTCATTTATTCCTACTTCAAGAGGTGAAAAGCTTCATTCCCCTATTTTCACATGCCAAGTTACGGTAGGTTGGGTAGGCAAGATGGGCTCGACAAGATGGGCAAGCCGAACAGAACAGCTAAACCGATGTGCACAAAAGAACTATTAGAAACAGCATGTTGGGCAAATGGACTAAAAATAGGACGGACACTGCCAAATAATCATATTGACTGGAAGAACTGAACGAATCAAATGGTTCAAATATTGAATGAACCTTTGCACTAATTCTAACATTCCATTATTACAATCAAAGAATAGAATGGATTATAGTCTCTTTTTCATTTTATTCCATTCCTAATCTTATTCTGCTTACTGCATTAAATTATATCAAATACCACATAACCTAAAAAGTTTCACGAATACTATTTTCAATGATGAACCAGAAATTTAAATAAACTTGATACTTTTCTCTAAAGAATTACACAGTTAAATTAGGAGATGGGATTACCTCTTATTCATAACTCAACTGGTCCTTCCATTTTTTTCATAGGAATTGGAAGACACATACAATAATAGAAACGCAAAGCGAAAGTTGACGAGGACTAGCACTTTCAACATACCATGTATATTCAGCAGCAAAAATAGGACAACAAAGAGCCAAAGATACCAACTGCATGAAATCAAGTTTACAATATAACAAGCTAAGTGATGATAGATAACAATTAAAAAACAGGAAAAAATCACAGGAAAGAGAAGTACCTTATGCCAACAACTCTTTTAAAATCATCCTCAAGCGTACGCAACATGTATTTGTGAAAATCATATTGTTTATTAGAAGGACAGTGTCTCTAGAGAAGTCCATCATTGCAGTGTAGCATAATCAATAGATAATATAATGAATAAATGATGCATCTAAAGACAAATACTTACATTGATGAATCCTGCCCTCAATGCTTTATAATCTGATTTTGTTACTGATGCATGAAACTGTTTGAAGAATGAGACCTACAGCCATGTATGTGACGTAAATCCAAGAGTTCAACCACTAAAATAGGACATACCTCTAAGGTTAATGTGTTTGCAATATCAAAGTAGTGATCAAAAGCAATACCATGTTTCAAAAGTTTTACTACTTATAATGAAAGTAAATATCACCTAAAAAAATGAAAGAACTAGAGTTATTTCTTCAAGCTGATTCACCAAAAAATAAATAAGAGCCACAACTTACCATCCAGATTATCACAGCTAAATTTTTCCAACTACTCCTTGCTCGTCCAGTAACAAAATCAGAGTGATGTGCATCGTCAACCTGGTTATTATCTGGCAAAGCAAAGAGATATTGTGTAATTTTCTGCTCCAGATTTATGTGTGTATCTATATGCCTATGCATGGACATTTAGAAGGCTAAACACAGTACTTTTTCCTTGATTGGTTGTTTCTTTTTGAATTGAAACCTCCCAATGTTTCCACTCTCTGATCTGCAAAAGCAGAGAAAGGAGTTGATATATAGTATTAAGATCCAAGCAAGCAAACAAGAACATGAATAAAAGAGAATACTCATGCAATGTAGCATTACCTTAGCTCCTCCCAGTACCATTGTAGAAGCAGAGAACACAACATGTACGACTGCAAGCACGAATATAAAGATATGCAACTGATGCAACGCTTCCAGAGACAGCAATGGAACCTTGCCCTGGGACCAAATAAATCAATTTTCCTAGTTCAGCTTATATTTGAAACCAAGAAGTCAAACTATACTAATCTACATCAAAGAACTAAAGGACCAGGCTCATGTCTTCTAATGCACAAAGGCTTATATCAGCGTAGAAATAAAATAAGGTAAATCTAATTCTATGTAACCTTCCACTAGTAGTTGGGAGGTTTCCATAAGCATACTCTTTCACCAGAGCATGTGTAAATCTGTTTGCTAGTCCTGAATATTTGTTAGGAGCAACTTTCATGACCAGTACATGGAGTTACATATTCCATTCTTTGGCATAACCATTTACAGTGCATAACGTAAAGTTCTTGCTTTATAATATTCTTGCTTCGACCCGACCCAACCCGACCCCATCTAACTAACCTGAATTGACACCCCTAGTCATCAGAGAATAAAATGGGGGAATTGTAAATTGATTCTACTTTTTTACTTTTTTCCCGTTTTTATTCTTTCAATAGTAAGCTTTTGTAGGTCATAGTATTTGTTAGGCATCAAGGAAACAATATTGGGGAAAATATACATTGAATCTATGTTTCTACTTTTTGTTTTATTTCATTCAAATTTACACCTTCAATGTCAACATTCATGTGTTCATTTTTTTCTTTTAGACTCCAAATCTTCCATGCTATTGAAGTTAAGAAATGAGCAATTTTGTGCAGCGTATACCTTAGCAGTGCAGTGGGAACTAGAACCACTAGACAAAAGTCTCCGTCCATAATTATAGTCCATCCAAGGATAACTTTCGTGTTCTTTGGCAGAGCTCTCCAATTTACATGGAAGCATGTGATATGAATAACTTCTCGGTATACATATGTTACTAATAAGGTTTTGAAAGACTGTCAACAAAAGGGAGATAAAACCAAGAAGCATTAACTCTGCAAAAGGAAAATGCCACTTAGCCACAATCTTGTTAATTAGACAAAAGATACAGAGTACACACATACACAAAGTAAAAAATTTGTTAAACATTTTGATAGAAACCAAATTATATTTTTAGATCCAAAAGCCACTTTTAGTTGCAAGAGTCGAACATTTAGTTGACACAAATCATGAAGAAAGAGCGCAACACTTACCATATAAAACAACATAAAGGAAAAACAATTGCTTCTCACCATATGTTTTAACAACAAACATATAGTTTATGCATTCCTGCGAGGAATCTCAATGAGCACAGTGACATGAAACTTTGATAGTGAAGTATGAATGACTCTAACTAAATAAAAAATAAATAAAATACAGTAAATAGCAAGAAAGAGTACAAAAGTAGCTAATAATCAACTAGCAACCTAATATAAGAAGCTATGAAACAAGAAGCAGTGCAAGAGTACAAAAGATACACATAATCAACTAGCAACCAGCAAAAAAGTGACAAAACAATCAAACATCCACAGCAATAGCAAGAATTTGATGCAAACCTTCTTTCAACTTCTCCAATGCATGAAAGAGTGCATCTTGTTTTTTCCTCTTCAGAGTCTAGAAATCAATTGATAGAACATGAGATCTGACACAATAATGTAAAGAAAAAACAAAGAAGAGACACCAAAAATCAAATTGTTACAATGTGCAAAGAGTTGTTCTTAGATGGTTAGGTCTTTAGCTCTTAGAAATCAAAAAACAAATATAGTCTATCATCATCTTTTTTTCCTCTTCAAAGTCTAGTAATCAACCAATAAAAGATGAGATTGACGCGACAAAGTATAGAAAAAACAAAGAAGATGCATTCGAAGAGGAACCAATATAGTCTTTGTTTTTCTGATAATGCATATTATGTTTATTCTCATCCTAATGATCATAGGTACCAACTGTAATTTTTCTGCATCTGAAGTTGCTTTTTGGTTTATCATAATGGATTCACTTTTATGGGCAGCCACATAGCCCACCTTCTATGTGGCCTTGAAGAAGACACTTCCATCCTAACAACAACAACAAAAAAAAAAAAGGTTTGTCCCAAATATTTTGTATTAGCTCATTGGATATTATCCCACCATCAAACTCTATTTAGTGGTATATTATGGTGACAATCTAGCCTGACAAAATTAACAGTTATGATTTATCTGCATAAGGTTGATGACAAGTTTTTGCACTCACTAGAAGGCCTAATGCAACCCTCCATCTTCATCATCCAAGTTGGGTCAAGCATTGACGTTGTTCAAGACACTGGCACTACCATTACTCGCAAATGATAAACTTGGAGAAAATTCTTCAAACACATTCTTAATATTAATAAAAGTGCTCAAATCAAGAATTAATTTGGAAGTGGAATTAAATGCTGAAAATAATTGTCTAATGGAAAAGGTTTGGTACTGGAGTAATATACAACACAATTAGTTTAGTAGCCATCAAAACTTGTCAAAATTCAGTATGAGTTAGTTTTCATGAATGATTGCAATAGATAATAGTAAAGCAAACAAAAAAGGAGAATTAGCGCAATTAATATTCAAAGAACCAAAGGGAATGAAGGAACCTGAAAATTGTTCAATATAGTTGAATCCAAACAATCCAGGAGGACTCGGACAAATAAGACGTGTTTCGATCAACAAACAACGAAGAAGGGAGAATAAGTAGGATAAACTAAGTGCAAAAAGCGTGCCTTTCCAAGGTAATGCAGCGACCGCTCAACGGCGAGGGAGATGAAGACGATGACAGTACAGACCACTGCGACCACCCAAGTCGGGGTCTGCTCGAGGGTTTCGGTCGTACCATCTCCAGCCATCGCACTCTGCGATCATCCAACCCAGCAAGTCAGCCGCCACCGCCACCTCCGTGCGTCCCATTGCATAAAGACGGAAGCTTTAAGGGGTGAAGCCGGAATCGAGCACGGTAAGGAACGAATCCGCGGTGGGAGGGCAGAATAAAGGGAAGCGGAGGAGTGGAAGGCACTGCGGGAGGATTTCTCAGGGTTTGCGTATGGGACACATGCCAAAGGCTGTCGCCCTCTGTCTTCTTCTCCATGCTAAGCTTAAAGCTCTGCTCCTTCCATAGCCATGAAACTATAACTATGGAAGAGGACGACAAGGAGGAGCAGCCGGTAGAGGGGTTTCAAAAATAAATCAATTCGAGTCGACCTAAAACAAAATTCGAATTCGGATCGAGTATTTTCGATTCAGGTTGGAGTATTTTCAAATATATATATATTTTTTAAATTGGGTCGGATTCGGATTGATGTAAATATAGGATTTAATAAATTTTTTAGGATTAAATTGAATTTTATTTTAAAAATTAAGATATTTGTATGTATATTAATATTAATGTTAATATGATAATGATCGAATATTGAGATAAAAGTGAATAATTATAGAAAAATAGTCAAAAAAAAATAATTTCGTTTTGAATCAAATTTACGATTATCTGGGTTGGATTTGAGTTGGTCGGATTCGGATTCGGGTTTAAGAGTTTCGGATTGAATTTGAATTCAGATCGAATTCGGGTTGGATTTTTAAAAAAAAATTAACTTCATCTGAATTGACACCGTGAATAAGAATTGTACATATATCATTGGTTAATATTTTCGCGTATGTAATATAATACATTGAAATCAAATTATTCATTTATAATGAAATTATATTAGTTAAAGCATTTTAACATTAAAATACTAAAGTAGAGTCAAAATCTAGGATTTCCCTATGAAAAAAATTAATTTAATTTAATATTATACTTATCTTAGTAAAAAAACTAAGAAAAATATATTTTTTAATATTGTCGGTCTAAAATATTTATAGAAGTTTTTTTATCATAGTGTTATCAATTCTAAGATGTGGGACTAAAGAGAACTATATTTTTTTATATAAAACAACTAGAGAAAATTAATGATGAGAAAAATGTATAATAATACGAACTCTAATTACTAATTATTTCGCTTATAGAATTACTAATAAATCTTGAAATTATTTTTAGTGTGAATAGAAAAAAAAAAGATATTAAGATAAATTCATTTTAAGCTTCACCAAAATTAATTAGTAAAAGGTGGAGATTTTTAATAAAATAGTAAAATTTATTTTTTTTAAATAATAAATAAAAGATTCATGAACCACTCAACTTTATAAATTCAAACTTGAGTCTGATTTTAGGGAGGAATAATTTAATAAATTTATTTATTAAATATTTATCATAATTTAACATTGACAATCTAACGTAACTCTCTTCCTTTATCTGAACTCAGGACTATTCGAGTAACACTACTTTTGGACTTCTTTAAACTAAAAGGATCTTATGAAACTTTCTCGAGCCTTAAGTTAAAAGTTAAAAGCCTGAATTTCCGAATCGAAATAAAATTCATGCCTTGCTTTCAAAACAATTGTTTGTATCAAAAACAATATAGTAGGAACTAAACATGCCAAATTATTGAGCATATGACTTCCTCAAGCAAGTGCCAACTTATCGATACTGACTATTGTAACTCATGTCATGGAGAAGCCAAAGGCTGGTCTGCAAAAGACTCTTGTGAAGCTACATCCTCCTCTGAAATGACAATGTAGTTCCCTGGAGCTGCTGATCTACCGGTACCGTCTCTCTTTCCATCCCTGCTCATTGATGTAGAGCTGTTGAGGGATGATCGCCGATTAGGAGTTGCATTTCCATTTGCTTGAAGGCCGACGATCTTTCTTGGACCGAGTGGAAGAGCTGGAGTTGGCCTTGAACCAAACACAATTTCTTGTTCAGTGGCTAGTAGCTGTTGCTCGTGAATGCGCTTTTGGTCCTGATATTGAATTAGGAACTTTGTGAGTTTGAATGTTCACATATAAGGATTAGGACAAGACAAAGAGTACCCTCTGCCTTCGTTTCATCGCGTCCCTTTCCTGCCTTAACACGGTGTATTCGTCTAGCATAGCAAGCAGCGAAACTCCATCGTATACGAACAGTATGCCTCGATCATCTTCCCATGCCCGAGTCTTGGCAATCAGCATATCAACAAGAGCTAGACCACCAAATAGTTGTCAGTCTCAGTACCAGAAAAATATTAATGAACAAGAGAACTGGCAAGCTGTTGAAAACAAGAACTATAAATGGATCAGGGTTATGAAACTTGCTATTACCCAATCATACTTATGTGGTTCAGAAACAAATTTCTCATTCCTGTATGTGCAAATCTTGTTTCACAAAATATATTGTATAAAAACATCGAAAAGGGCAACTCCGACAAGGCTGTGCAGAGATACCTGGAGTTTTGTTAACCAACACACGAGCTTTTTCCGCGCGCTTGAGATTTAAATGTGCTCCTCTACTCGAGTTGTATCTGTTCTCATCCCAAAACGGTATGTATGCCCCAGAAGTCAACTACCTCCAATCAACAAAGAATCTTGACCAGAAACCAGGGATATACTAGATTCTATTGTTGGAAATGGACAATAAAGGGTCGAATAGCTGAATATTAATGCGAAGTGTTGAAAGTGGAAGAACATTTACAAGTACCGTATTGTACTCTTCGAGCCAGCTTTCTTCTTGGCGTGCTGAGATCCATTTTTCAACCTTTTCCAAGATTTCCTTTCTGCTGACTCTTTAGCTCTCAGTATCTGATTATCGATTTCTGCTAGTAGTTCGGAAGGTTCGACTGTCCCAGAGTCAACTAAAGCCAATATTTTATCCCTGGCACCCACAGAATCTATCTCTATGTGAGTGCGAGCGTAAATGACTTCGAGTTCAGTTTGTTTCTTGAAAGCTATTTCCGTCATCTTGCTTGCCTTAAGCTGATCTAATCTTTCAACTTCTGCTTCAGCCTTGACACAGTATGAGAGCGAGAAACATAGAAAAACACTGGAAAAAACTGATCTTAATTCTTAAATTTGAAAGGAAAAGTGTCAAAACTCCATCAATGACTAACCTGCTAAATCAAGTCTAGAGCAACAGCTCCGGGAGCAGTAACCTCATCGACTGTGGCAGAGATATTGCAGGTTACATGATCAAACAGACTCTGCTCTTCGGTCGGAGTATCCATAAGGTTCCAAAGATCAGTAAGCTGAGAAGCTAACTCTTGCAGCTGAAAAAGAATTGAGCAGAACTCAGAACTAGCACATGGAAATACATGTATTTGACTGATTTTGTTAGTTGACAAAATGTGTAGTGATATGTTAGGGAAAAAGGACAATACAACTAGAGTAAAATATTCTTAACTAGATTTATCCATGCAAATTGCTCGTTGAATGAACAAAAGTTCATTCAAAGAAACCATTTTATACTCGTTGAGCATTTGGAGTTATTAATACCCTTGAGATGCTTTTTCAACTTCTGAGACAAAAGCTGGATGAATTGTAGGCATGGGAAAAATTAGAAGACAAGGGAGATTGCACCAAACTTATAAGCTAGATAAGAGATGAGAAAGCATGAACGAGAGAGGAGGGAAAGCATGACCATGCATCAACATCCACTTTATCTGAACGTTCGATCGAAATGGTGCATATTGACAACTACATATTGGCCGTGCATATTCTCACTAGCATAAAACAGGAGATACTTGAAGGAAAATAAAAACCTTTTGCAGCCTTGTTTTCTTATCCAATTTAAGTGCTAGGACCCTTGCAGACAGCTTGGATAAAGTGATATCACTGATGCTTGTTGATTGTACACCAATGGAATCATTTAGGCTGGGATGAACCTCCATTATGGTACTGAAGAAATCCAAACCCAGAACAGCACAGAGGTCATGCACTGTGCTAACGAGATCAAGGACCTTGTGCAATCTATCACTTTGCAAAGATAGAGATTTAGATGTTAACACATGATTTATACTTGCTGATTAAACTAGGTCGTAATACTAGGATAAGGAACCTTTTCTTTCTGAAGTTGTTGCAGCTGTGCATGGTACTCATCCAGCTTCTTCGATGATAAATCGTCTTCATCCACTCTTGGTGACTCCGTTTGGTCACTAATCTTTAATGTTCCAGTAATTTCTCCTCGAATTTTCTCAATTTCCAATTGCACACAAGCAAATTCTCTTATCCTATCCTTTTTCTTCTTGGACAATTGTTCCAGAAGTGGAGCTATATCTGAAAGTTGCTCTTTGATTGTACCAGAGGACTTGTTAGGCTGACAAGATCAAATAAAAATACTATTACAAAAAACCTAACTGAAAGTAATAATCAACAACAATAAATTTATATTATGGTTAATCCTGTAATTTTTAATAAACAACTGATGCATTCCCACAAAACTCCACAACCATGTTTGACTACAACAAGCACATTTCAGCGAAAATTACCATTCGTCAGAAACTCCTTCTACAAAGATGAACTGTGCTTCTAGTCAACACTTTCTATAGACCATGACAAATTGATATATAAAGGTTTCTGAGGTTGAGACAATGGTGATATTTTGATTTAAAAAATGAGCTAGAGGAAGACATTCATGGATTATTGCCAACTTTGCCTACAAAGTAAAGAACAGACTTCATATCCATGTAGCATACAGCATAGTCTATTTTCCATCTCACATTATGTGAAGGTAATTGGGGAAGAAGTAACAATGATTGAATATCATGGTGGTATCATGTTTAGCATAGCTATTTCTAACTAGTAGTCTAGCATGCACACGAATAAACTTAGCAACATATTGGCTTCCACAGATACGTATCGTTA
The DNA here is from genome assembly GCF_018446385.1 of Zingiber officinale. NCBI lineage: Eukaryota > Viridiplantae > Streptophyta > Magnoliopsida > Zingiberales > Zingiberaceae > Zingiber > Zingiber officinale. The sequence goes on from NW_024589831.1 coordinate 284,745, forward strand.
AGCAAAATGGAAGATTTAACAATGTGACTGACAAAGCTGATAAAAGACTTCTCCCGAAGGGCAGAAAGAAGTCCAGCAAGTTCAGCTTTCGAATCAGCTAATGACCGGAGAAGCAGTGACCTTGTCTTTGAAGCTTGTTCAACTTTCTTCTTATAAACCTCTAAGCACTCCAGTTCTAGCTGAAGGAGCATCCTGTCACGTTCTTCTTCGCTCTCACCAACCTCATCCCATATTATCTAAATCGAAGGGACAGTGATTGATTCAACTCCAAATAACTCCATGCATCAGGAATAAGAACATGAGGTACCTGTAGCTGTTGCAGCAACGACCCACATGTGGTTTCAACTAACAATGGCTTTAGTGTATCTGTGACTGCCATGTACAATTCCACCAACACCTGCACTATCAAAAGACTATATTTTACAATGCAAACTGTCCAATGTACAGACAGAAGAGGCAAGTGTTGATTGTCGCGAAAAGGACTTGGGCCGTGATAGTTGCCTCAGCTGCTGCGTGAAGAAATGAAAAGGATCTTGAATCATGGTTAGTAGGATGAAGCAAAATTAGTTATGGCTGAAAAATGAATATGTAGGGCAACCGCCACCAATCTTCACTTCCAATTTAGAATAAAAGGCCAACAGAATCGAAGCTCCATAATAATCAAAGATGCAATTACAGCAAACAGGAGACTGAAGCTAGATAATTGTCTTATATAAATCTGATCAAATTGAAACAACCAGGTTTGTTTACTCAGGAAATCGAGGGAAAAAAGGGAGACAATTCAAAAGCGCAAGAACACCATCTTTCTTGCTCATAGCAACAGTTCATATCTTGATAGGAACTTGTTGGAGCAAAGAAGCAACATGTTTTCCAGTCAAAAATCTTAATTTTATGGCATTGTAGTGACTAGGGGTGGCTTTCAAAGTCCAATAAACAAACCAAGCAACAAATCCAAAATGTCATCAACTTATGAACATAAACCCTTTCAGCACAGAACCTGCCAAGCCCAACTACACGATGAAAGAAAATTCCAAGGTGAACAAAAGGCAGAAAAACTAAAAGGAGCAGACTTTCGCAGAGACGCGACTCCAACCGACGCAACGGGAACCGACAACAACCGAACCCGACGGACGAACCCTCGTTTCAGCAAACTGGGCACCAATTCGGAGCCGGCGCCAAGAGTCGCAGGAAACTAAAGGAAAGAAATCCCCCAAAGGAGCGCGCTTTCGTAGAGGAGGTTTCGACTCTCGAGAAAGCGAAGACTCTCACCGCGTTTGGACGTGGAACGTAACAAATGGGAGAGTTAGATCTTGAAAGGATGATTTCTGAGCCTTTTTTTCCCTCTCCGTCGCCGCCGCCGCCGTCGTCCACCACTGCTGTGTGTTTGGTCTTCGGTCTTCTGTTAGCTCAGTGAGCGGGCTGGCGACTCGGGACAAATACTAAATCATAATCGATAATTTACTTAAACACCCTTCTAACAATTGAAACTATTAAAAAAAACATAGGATTGAACGTGGATCGAATTGGTTTGATTATTAAGATAAAAAATTATCCGATCCTATTAGATCATATAATATAATATCATAACTTAATCCGGTCTTATATCCGGTGGTTATTATGTATCAGATATCTGACGGATTCTCAATTATTTGAATATCTGACTCTATATTCAATGAAATATAAAACAACAAAAAAAATATTTTAAAATGATAATATACATTATTCATTACATGTTGTAGCAACAAATCACCAGTAGCTACTAGTAGCGGCTTATCGACAGTAAGTACTACAACGTGTAGCAACTTATCGATAGTAGTTGCTACAAGTAGGGATGATCGCGGATCGGATTGGTTCAGTTATTAGGATAAAAAAATTATCCGGCCACACTAAATCGGATAATGTAATATCATGACCCTACATCTGGTCCTATATTCGACAGATTTTTTTTTCGGTTCGATTTGAATTGGTATAAACAGGTTGATCGATTTAACGGATTGACTACTCACCCTAGAAAAAAAACACTCAGAAAAACATTTCCTTTTTCACAAAACACCCTTAAGCATAATTTATGTTATAAAACAGCATGTGATCTCTTTTCTCGTAAAAAAAAAAATAAATCAATCATGTGAAAGTCTTCGATCATTCTTCTCTTTATTAGAACTTTACTTCAAGTATATTTAAAGGTGAGAGAACAGAGGACCATAAGGTACAAAAAAAAAAAAAAAAAAAATCATGTGAGGTCAGTTAATTACAAAAATCAATATATTTTTTATTCATTATGAGTTCTAAGGGGGTGCTTGGTTGAGGTAAGGAAAATGGAATGAGAATAGGAATGATTGTCAATAATAATGAAATGGGAATGATTCCCATACCACCCATTCTTATGGGTAATGGCCCATTCCTATGTTTAGAGGAATGAATCCGTGGGACCCACCATCATTTCCCCAAACCAAGCACCATGTTTCATTCCATTCCCATTCCAAACCCCCCAAACAAGCACCCCCTAAGATCTTTTTTTTGTAGGAAGTGTTCAAACACAGTCAATCCAATTTGATCTGCAAATCTCTCTCGAGATCTCAATTATTTTGTTATACTAAATCACGTCAAATTTTGACCCCAAAATTTCATGTGGTAACATTCCATATTTACCCCAAAAGGACTGTTATACTAAATCATAAAGAATATAGTTGTCGTTCATTAAAGATTTTATATTAAGAATTAGCGAACAAATTAGCCTCGTGTCTCCATCTACACACGTTGCTACAGAAGCTCCGATTTTCACCGTGCAACCATAAGTCCCAGTCGCGGGTGCTGAATGCTCTCCCACACTGTCGATTCGGGCACACCAACTCGACTCTCTCCGGCCTGACCCAAGTCATGTCCCTCATGGTCGCCGCCGCCTCCCTTCTGCATTCTCGAATCAAGCCGCAGCCACCAAGCGACGTCGCCGCACCGCCCGTCTTCTCCGAGGCCGCCAGCTCGCTCAACACTCGCACCGCTAGCGGCCGCGTCTCGGGCTCAGAAAACAGCAACATGCCGAGCACGTACGCCGCAACAGGGTGCTCGCCCATCTTCGCCTTCTGCAAGTAGCTCAATCCCACCGTCTTCTCCTTCGAGTTGAAGACCTCTTCCTGCGACAATCAACATGAATGTGAGAAAAATAAATCAAACGATTGATCATAGTCAGTTGGAATTAAATCGACTTACGAGGCCGAGGATGAAACAGGCATCGAGGTTGTCGCAGCGGGCGCAGCCACGAAGCAGCTCCAGGTACTCTTTCCGATCAAACCAGTTGAGACAGAGCTGTAGCTCCCTCCTCACATCCATGAATTTCCCCACTTTCTTCGCTCTCGAGGCCTCGTGAAAATCTTTACACCTGAAAATTAAGTCGAGTACAATCATATTAACTCGATCAATCAACAAATTATAAACCCTACACGTTTATACAATTGACTTACGATTCTCGTAGGCGCTTCAAGTCTCTGCGCGGCGTGGAGGAAGTGGACGCGACACGGACGAACAACTCCACGGTGAGGTCGTGGGGAAGGGAGGTGACGCTGACGTTCCCTGTAGCTGTCATGGCGGCCGGCGACTATGATCTCTGTTCTCCTTCCGACTTCCAAACCTTGTGTATGCTCCAATCAGAGAAAGAAGCAAATAGATTGATTTGATTACGTTGGAAACAGATAGATGTATATTTATACAGACAGTGTAAACATTGGCGGGTGGAAGTTTCTTCCTGTTTTTTAGGAAAGAATTAACCAGATTTCCTTGATTTTTGGTAAAACATATAGATTCCTATTCGTTAGGAACTAAATCCGAGATGTTTGTTAGATTTTTTAGTTTCAGATTTGATAAGATTGAGGCGATATTAGTCTCAATTAATTTGACCGAATTAGTTAAGCTAGATTGAATTGAGAAGTAAAAAAGGTATCAAATTTAGTATAATTTTCTTTTTCTTTATTTTTGGCGGGTGCTGAAATTTTAGGAAAAAAAATCTCGAGAGGTTTTTTCTCATAGATTTTTTTTTTTCCTTTTTTAGGAACAGAATTTAGCAAGTCGGCTGTTTGAATAGTTCTGAAGAAATCGACTTACTTTTTTATTCCAATTTAAGTCGACATAATTTAGTTATGGCAGTGTATTTTCGGAGGAAGATTTCCATTTCCAGTCTTAAATTAAATTGTATACCGATTTAATTAACAGGCAAAGTACGATGCTAAATTTGTTAATTAATTAGAGGCTTAGAGAATGACAATGCTGCTGCAGTGAAAGGATCATCTGAAATTGAGGCTTAAATATATGTAATTTAATCGCCGCCCTGGATGGATTCACCAACAACAATAAACGTTACATGATTTCATGAACTGACGTCCATGGAAACCACCACGGTCATTAATCTTTCTACATTGCTGCATACATTCCTCGAGCTTGAGAGTTGTAACGACGAACGATACACAAGGTTACTGAGAACTCGAACCCTATGCTACACACCTACAACGTAATAGAACAATGTAACTCAATGTAGGAGGTGAGTATTTGATCGGCATTGTAGCTTCTGAGTAGATAGGTGCACGGCCATTCGCCAAGTAACAATTTAACATTAGCTAAGTTATAGCAGGGGCAAGGTGCCAGCACATATAAAATGGAGACGGCGGTTTTGGCCAAGTTATGTGTCATCGTCATCGTCATCCCCACCTAAGTGATCGCCATCATAGCCCTCTCGTCCTCCGACCCCAGTAATCATTCGGTTTCTCCATCCACGATCCCGCTCCATGGATTGCCCATGCGAATACTGGTGCTCCCCTTCTTCTGCCAAGGAAAAAGAGAGCAAATTAGTTGGAAATAAAAATCCTGAAAGAATAAGTGTGTAATGGCACAAAATCAATCGCACAAAGGATTTTTTCAGTTGATTGATTTACCACTTTCACCGTCTGATACATCTGCAAGCCTCGCAATTGCAGCAATCAGTGATTGTTCTTGCACCTGCGAGAATAGACCTCAACGTTAATTCGTATGCATATCATGCAAAATACATGAAATGGGCAAATTTTTCATACTTTCAACAAGTTCTTGGCATCCTCCATATCCTTAGGATCAGGATGGCTTGCGCTAAAAACCTTCTCCACCTGATCGAAAGGTGCATTGTGTTAATAAGTACTCGTCTGGCAAAAGGCACAGTGTAATTTTACAGAGCATACTTCTTTAATAAGTATCTCCGTGTCAAATATCTCAATGTCACCGGTGCTCTTCTTGCCTATGCCGTTTTGGGGTGGTTGAAAATCTTTCTTTGCTTGATTTTTCATTGATCCTCTACCTCTTCCTGCTCCTGGAATTGCACCGCCACGACCCGAGGTTTTTTTAACTCCACGTTCAGGTGCACCTGGACCAGGATGATGACTGATTCCTGGATCCTCACCATCCCATCTTAAATCTTCAGGAGGAATCTGCATATCAATGATTTAAGTAGTGTTACGAAATTATATGATTAAGAAACAGAAATTGATATTAAACAGTTAAATGATAAATCACTATTCCCCTTGATGTCAACACTGAATCCGCCAAGGTCCAGGAAAAAAAGCAAAAAGAATCAAGGTATATTAAAATGGAAGAAAAAGAAGGCCACTTAAATATGTTAAGAAGCTCAGAGATGGCATTAACTGACACACCAAAAATGTTATCAAGCACAAATAAGTTGCTAATATGACATTTATTAGTAGTGTACAAAAAACCAAGAAGTTGCCCCAAAATAGTTGGGAGTGACATGAGTTGATGAATGACGTATTAATAACTTAAATCTGAGAACATTTAGTTATACTCACTTGCTACTCAAAAAGTGTATCAAATAGCTAACTGGTGAATTATGACAAATTTATCAAATCATAGCCAAACTTGATAAATCAAAACTCCAGTTTTGTCTGTGGGCGGTAATTAATACAAATGGGTCTCCAACTTTAATTTCAGAAAATGGTATGGGCTAGCAAGGAGATGTAAAAAAGATGAAATTGAAATGAGAGAAACTTGATGTGCCAACGGAATGAACATGTATCTCCAGCATTAGATTAATAAGAGAGGCATTCTTTTTCACATGCATCATACTATCTTGTTCATTTGTCCCCAAGATAAGAATCAAAAGAAATGCTAAAAAATAATATATCAAGTAAAAGACCAATTGCAAAGCTATTAAATCATAAGAAAAACAATATTTTGAGCCAATTTGAAGGAATAATCCACATTGTTATAAGTCACTGGGAGTGATAGTTTTAAACATCCAAGAGATTGTGTCACAACAGCTAAAACCATGCAAACACCCCTATAGCAGATCTACCTATTTATCAATTTCTGCTTCAACAAATGACTACTGCAAAAAACAAGTCTCTAAGGTCGAGATGGACACCTTTAGCAACCATGTAGTGATCGAAGGTGTCTTAACCACTAATGCACCAGTGCTCGTAAGTCATCCAAATTCACATGTCTCTGACTATAATTAAAATTTCCTACAATAACTCTGCTGTAATTGTCAACTAAAGAAAGCAAGTCACGAAGTGGACAATCACACCCAAAGCCAGTGCAAAAGGCAAAGCTCAATGCTAAAATCACAATTAGCACAACATCATTATGTAAAATTAATTCTTGGTAAATAAGCAAGCCTTATATCTACTTTGTAACCTAACCTCAAAAAGTTATATCATATTTATCAACTCCTGCATGAGCAGAAGAAGCCTGATTCATATTAAAGAAACTTCTATCCGTCCTGTTGTCAATTAGCTCCAATTCAATTACAATGGTTCAATCCATCATATTAATTGAGACATTCACCGGCATGGATACCTATTTACAAAGCAACCAAGAATGTGGCATGTCCACAATTGTGCTAAAGTAACTTGGAATCATTGCTGGGTCAAAATTTGAAGATTATTGATCAACATATCCTATAAGCATTTCATGATTATTAAATTTTTTGTATATATTTCGTAGCTTATGCTTTGTGCATAATTTACAATTTTCTTCTAACATTATTATTTTCTAATAATAAATGCATTTTAAAAATCATAAGCAACCCATCTAAAAGAGAGAGAAGGTGAGAAGAGCTGCCAAAAATGGGAACTTTTTGACTGCTGTCCCAGATCCTTAGATTGCTAGAACAATTGATGCTTATAAGCAGCGGTGTGAAAATAAGCAGGAAACATGGACGACCTTTGTTCAAACCCTCGCTTGCATCAGCCTGACCCCTCTTCCACCTCACAGATTTGATTCAGCTAGGTTCCCAATCCAACTGATCTTGTTGGTGGGAACCAGATTCCATCTCATTTCTGATCTAGTCTGTGTTTCTAATCATTGTGCATGATTTGGACCTTAGGATAATGTGATTCCATGGCTGGAATATGATTGTGATAATTTTGTTTACAAGTGAATTTAGAAACAGTTGAAGAGCAAAACATGAATCAGGCAGTTTTAAAATACAAGAAACAATCAATTTACCTCCTTCAGATTAACCCATTCCCATGTCTCATGCTCCATGCCAACATCATAAACAAGTGCATGCAGACCCTGTGACCAGAATATTCAAGAGTTGACAATGCATTAACAAGAGGAAACTAAAAGCATTGCAAGGACTTACTTCCACCGGATTATAATCAAGAATAACAGCTTCATAAAAGCTATTATCTTCAGGCCATCTAGTCCTCACTTTACGCCCAATTAGTGGGTCATATGGTGCTGTTTTAGCTAGTTCAGCTGGAGCAGGTGCGCCAGAAGAATTCTTATTTGCCATATGGCCTCTTCCACCAGGACCCGAAGAAGGATACTGCATAGACTTTATTGAAGAAGCACCAGGTACTGTCTGACCCTGAAATTTCTGTATCACTTTGATCAAAGATGAAGGATGCATATATATATTATATATATGATGTCTAAAACACAAATAACTATAGTACGTTTTTATCAACCAGGTAACTTACTGTCTTAGGCTTCTTGCCTTTGGCTCCTGTTGTAGCTCCCCTTTTGGCAGTTGATGATGATGGCTGCATGGGAGCTGCAACAGCCTGTGAGTGCAAACCAGTAGATGGTACATCCAAAGACAATGATGGAACAGGCTGTGTTCGTTGCCGCTTTCGAGAGGCGGAAATGGTAGGACTGGGTGCAGGAACATCTGATTGAACATTACTAAAAACCCCAGACTGGTGTCCACCTTCTTGTCTCCATTCCCTATGTAAAGTTGATAAATATAACAAAATACATTAAACTGGGTCTGATTCATTAGCATACCTTATTCTTCGAATAATGTCATCTGCGTTCACCCTATTTAATAGTTCTCTATGTTCTTCATCTGACACTCTGAGCTCCTTTCTTAGTTCAGTTATTAGACTTTCTTTTTCCTGAAAAAATCGCTCCATCAGGCATTCAATATGAAGACCCCCCAAAAATGAAGTAGCTATGATGATTCAAGAGGACAATTACCCATGTAATGGCATCAGATTGAGCCTTAAATGCTCGAAGAACCGAACTGTATGCTTCTTGCTCAAGTCGGTGTATTTGGATTTCCATATCATTTTGCACCCTAGCATATGGAATTGCACCAACAATGGTCCTCCCATTACCTGTCATATGTCCTCTTACACCCCTGTTCTGATGGGGTGGTGGAAGATCATCATCAGTTCCTGCATCCACGCAATACCATCATACAGCAAGCATACATGTAAATAAAATGTGTTAATGAAGCTGAGATTTTGATGCATAATTGATGATTTTTTACTAATAATATATGGGAATTCATCATTATGGAAATAAGAAGATGCAAATATTAAGCTAAAATAAAATTCTTTCCGGCTAACACAAAGCATGACCCCATCATCATCATAACATCAATAGAAATAAATAGTTAAGAACTTGAGATCCAAAAAGGCATCTAGACCACAAATCTCCCAGTAGTAAAAATGACTACAATTCCACAAGAAAAGACTATCAATCATAGTTCTAGGAGTCATATGTTTCACAATTCACTAGAGCTATCAGACAGGCTGACTCGTCATCTTAAAGAGTTGGGAAATCCCCAACCCAAGGCGGGTAGCAAGTTAGGCAGGCCAACCCACGAGCCCACCAAAAAAATTAAAATATATATATATAGAAAAGATTAAAATTTTTATGTTTGGGTTACTGATTAGGCAAATTGGATGATACTTTGGAAAAGAAAGAATACTCCCATCAGTTTCCTTGTATCTTAGTCAATTTGGTTGCATTCCATTGCATCATTTGCACCATAATGCACTCAATGTTTGTGACAGACTTTTTCAACTTGTTTATTATTACAATATGTTTGTTTTAGTGGATATGCTCTGGGATAAAAACATTGCTGGTTGTTAAACCCATAAGCTGATGAAGTTGCCTTCGAACCCACTAGCCATCAAACGCACAAGTCCATTGAAATTTCCACTTCAGTTTAAGTTTTAGAGAAATTTTTTCCCTCAACCCGTGGGTCAACCCAAGCTCGCCGCAGGCCAACCCAAGCTCGTCGCAGGCCAACCCACGTGGGTGATTGGCCCACCTGGACGTGCCTTTAAATGGATTGATAAAATTTCAACCGGGGTTAATCCGACGGGCTCCAACAAAAATTGAAGGCTCTACGATTCACATCATATGATAGGCCTTCGAACCCACTAACCATCAAATGCACGAGTCCATTGAATTTTTCACTTCAATTTTAAGTTTAGAGATTTTTTTTTTTCCAAAACCCGTTGGCCAACCTATGCTCGCCGTAGGCCAACCCACGTGGGTGATTGGTCCACCTGGACGCGCCTTTAAATGAATTGATAAAATTTCAGCGCAACCTGTTAAATTTTCTTTTGATTTTGGTGGTGGTATATCATAAATTTTATAGAGTATTATAATGCTTATAGTCATGACCTTATAGTTGATTTCATGTGACCTTGTGGTCACAGATTCAAGTTGCGGAAATAGTCTCTTACAATGCAGGGTAGGACTACATTCAATAGAATGTGATATGACCTGACCTTTCTCTGGACCCCGCATTGCTAGGAGTTCGTGCACCAAGCTGCCCTTTATTATAATGTTTATAGTATATAATGTATATGCTATTATATGTCTATAAAGTATATGATATTTATAGTGTCGAGGGCCTAAAATTTTGAGTGATTTTATGAAAGAGTGAGTTGAATGTTAGTTCATCTGAGCCTCTAGTGGGTGGTACCACCACAAATGCAAACTGAGGAGACCTATAAGAAAAACTACGGGTGTCGAGAATGTAATACCCTAGTTAGGTCAGAGTAGGATGATGAAGAGTAGAAACAGGGTAAGTTCTATTGTTTATTTGCCATTACCTTCTCGGGAAGAAGGAATGCAACTTATATACCTTTCAGCCTAAGCTTCAGGAAAGTATTATTGTTTATTCAGCATTACCTTCTCTAGTGAAAAGAGTACGATTCATATAACTCTAAGCCTAAGCTTGTCAAACCATCCCGAGCAATTGGATGAGATTTCATCCCCTTGCTCAAAAAAGGAGAGTGTCCTGTCACCCGTTCATTTCCATATTAGCTAAAATCCCAGATAAACGAGCACAATCTTGTCCCGGCCCTACTAACCCTAGTTTCCCAACCATGCTTCTGCCTACGGAAGCACCATCTTCGAGCAAATCCTTATACCCACTATGATTCTCAATGAACTTCGAGAAAATAATTACCAGAGAAAAAAACCCTAAATCATGAGATTATCACCGTTCAGAGAAATAAATGCCAAAGAACGCTTACCACTACTATCGGAAGGATCGAATTCCATGCCGGGAATCCCTTGGTCACCAAATAACCGGTGCCTAAACGCCCTATAAACCCCCCCAACCCGTCGAGTTCAACAAGAGAGCGATTTCCCCTCACTGCGACCCAATCAGCAGCTTCAGCATCATCGATTCCCGTTACCGGCGACGAAGAAACAGCCCAATTCGAGCATGCGGAAGCGAATCTGATCGGCAATCCGGACGGAGAGCGTGGAACCGGGGAGGAGATCGAGAGGGAGCGAGAGGAGCTGGCGTGCGGGGCAGAGAGCGAGGGAGGGGCAGAGGCGATCAGATGAGGGATCGAGACGCAGGAAAAGACGCAAAAGGACGGACCCCAACGGGTTTTATAGAGGAAATTTGAACTGTTTTAAGTTCCAGGCTCGATGCGGGTCGGAGCTCCGATGGGCTTCGGCCTGCTCGTCACGTGAGCATCACATGAACCCGGTCCGGTTCGCACAACTCGAGCATTCGCTCGTCTTAAGAAGCCGGAAGGAAGACAGAAAAACTCATCGTCCCTAATCAACTACCTGGAGAAGGAGGAGCTCAACCTTGAATCTAAGAAACAAATACAAAATCTTCCTTACAGATACACAAACTGTTCATAACAATCCACTCTCATATGCTTCTAGCTAGCATCTCCTGGTACCTGCGGAAGGACTCCTGCTTCTCCAGCCTAAACTTCTCGTGGCAGCTCGCAATGAACTTCTCCGCGAGCCAGTCGATCTCGCGCTCCTCCTCCTCGTCCCTTTCAGAGTCGTCTTCCTCCTCTGAATTATTCTCACTTTCAGTCATCTCGTACTCCTCCCTTTCAGTGAATCTGTATGTTACAGCAGAGGAGTGCCGATTGAGCTTCTTCTTCAACTTCTGCTCGGTTTTCTTCTTGTTTACGAACTGCATGACCATGGACTTAGCGTTGCTCAGGCTTCTGGCAACGTACTGGGCTTGTCCGAGGAGCTGCGACTTGAGGAGGCTCTTGAAGAGCAGGGATTTGGGGCGTTGTTGGTTGGCCATCTGCCCCAACGTTTCAAGTGTAGACAGGGAGCCAATTGCCTTGATTTATAAGCGTGCTGAGAATGGATTTTACTGCAAAATCAAAGGAAGGAGTTCGTAGTAGTACACATGCATGGGGGTGAAAAGATATCTTCCTACGTAAAAAGGTGATAGTGCTCCAGTGGCAAATGATCTGATGTTGCTTCTGTGACATTAGCATATTTGAAGAATATCTCTTAACTAGGGAAACAAAGATGTTGTATTTTAACTGAAGACTCCTAGTAAATATCTGAAGGCTTATAAAAGTAGAGAATTTGATAGTTTTATAAGGCATTCACAAGTTCACAAAATGTTACTATTTTCATAAAAATGGCATCATCAGTTTGATTGTGCATACACTAGGAATGAGGTCACCTGTGGTGTTCATTCGAATTGAAAGAAGAGTGGATGGCATGGAAGGTGGCTATAATGCAGAGAGAATCCTTCTCTACTGTGTTTGATTGATTCTGCTGCTCTTCTTTATTGGAGCTTTCATAAACTGTCAGTTAAGAATTCAATTCACGTAGTTATCATTATCTCAAAACAAAATATTTTCTTGAATAATTAATACTAATTATTGTGATGAAGATTTGGTTTTATATGACAATATAATTGCTTTTCTCTGAAAAAGAGTGAAGATGGAAGAGCATAATTTCACTAAAAAAATAAAATCTAGATATATAATGCTGACTCTCGCTCCAATTATTCATCCAATATTAGTTATTAGTTACTGATTACTGCCGAGAGCTGACGGCGGTGGAAGGATCCGGCGGCACCGCTACCGGAATCGCTCCATCCAGCATTTGCACGACTGCCGAGATCGACGGCCTCAAGGCTGGATCCTCCTGAATGCACCAGAGCGCCACCGTCGCGAACCTCTCTGCCCTCTGCCTATCCTCCATATCATCCTCGTCGTCCCTCAGCAGCAGTTCCAGCTTCCCATCTTTGTAGCAATCGTAGGCCCAATCCACCAAAATCGCCTCCCCCAGCTCCTCCTTCTCCATCTCCAGATTCTTCCGGCAACTCACGATCTCCAGCAACATCACGCCGAAGCTGTACACGTCCACCTTCTTCGTTATCGCTACGCTCTTGAACCACTCCGGCGCCACGTACCCCTTCGTTCCCCGTATCCCCGTGTTGGTCCGCGTCTGGTCCGTCCGGAGCAGCTTCGCGAGGCCGAAGTCGGAGATCCTGGCAGTGAGGTTGTCGTCGAGGAGAACGTTCTGTGGCTTGATGTCGCAGTGGATGATCGGGGCGCTGCATTCCTCGTGGAGGTACATGAGCCCCCTTGCGATCCCGATCGCAATCGAAGCCCTCTGCTCCCACGGCGGCCGCTCGCCGCCGAAGAGGAACCCCTGCAACGACCCTCTGCTCATGTACTCGTATACTAGCAGTCGCTGCGATTCCTCGTGGCAGTAGCCGATCAGCCTCACCAAGTTCTTATGGTACGTCTTCCCGATCGATCTCACCTCATTGGTGAACTCTTTATCGCCGTCGTCGTCGATCACATTCCGCAGCCTGTCCAATCTCTTCACGGCGATGAGCATCGCACTCCCGCTCGACGACAGCAATTCCCCTTTATATACGACGCCAAAGGAGCCTCTGCCGAGCTCTTCTTTGAATTCTTTCGTTGCCTGCTCGAGCTCCTTGTAGGAGAAAGCTCGCAAATTTAGCTCCTCCAAGCTCCTTTGTTTCCCGACACTGTACTGGGCTCTGTTTCTCCGATGCCAAGCGAGGACCGCGATGAGCGATCCGATTAGGATCAGGTTGAGAGAGCCGGAGCTCCCCAGAAGAAACCTTCCCACTACACTCATCGGTCTCTGCCGCTCAAGGACCCTTTCAAATGGAGCTAAAACAGAGTTGTTATTTGGGACTTTGATGAGCGCCAGACGGTTGACGTAGCTCCCCGAATGGCCATAAGTCAGCGGCAGCTTCTTCTTAAAACACCCACTTGAGCTGTTGCCATCGCCATCCCAATATACTGCCAATGCACAAAAACAATCCCCCAAGCAGAGATCGCGACACCGGCCTTCATCGACGTTGCCGTAGTACTCGTAATCGAAGTACCACGAGTCGAGGTCGTCCACCGGATGCATCATGAAGGAGTTGGGATCATAGCGATCGCAAGTCTGCGTAAAATTTGGCTTGCAGCCCTTGTACTCGTAATCCGGATCGATGAAGCTGTATTGCGGAAGGCACGTGCAGTTGATCTGGCTTTGCCCATCGCCCGACGAGCAATAGCTGTTGTAGCCGCAGACACCGCTGCCGGCGTTGTCGGCTACAAGGGTCCTGCAGATATCTTCAGGGACTCTCGCGGTCACGTTCCATGTGGAGTTGTTTTTTGGGTAAACGTACTGCCGGAAGACGCCGTCGGGGTCGAGCCTCGCGAGTTGATAGACGCTCTGTGGGGGGTAATTGAGTCCCGGGATTATAGGCACGGTGGCGCCGTTTCCTAGGCTGTAGTAGATGCTCCCGTTGGCGTTGTAGACAAGCTCGTTGCCGGCGCCAGAGATGTTAACGGACCAGTAGGCGGGGTACTGGTTCCCGATGGGAAGCGCCAAAGGGCAGAGCACGAGCTTGCCATCGTTCTGGGCCACGAGACTGAACCGGCCCTCGGAGAAGTCGGTGACGGTGATCTGGGAGCGCAGAGAGGAGTTCGCCGGTAGGACCTGGCCGGGGAGCAACGTGTCAGTGGGGTGCTCGAAGCTCTGCCACAGGATGCCGCCGGTGGCGTCGGCGAGGACGAGGTTTCCAGTGTCAAGCACGGAGGCGGCGACAGCGTTGGTGCCGCCAGGGGTCGTCCACGTCTCGGTGCCGTTCTCATCGCGGAGGGAGATGCGGCCGTCGGCAGTGAGGTTCACGGTGGCGCCCGATGCAAGCAGAGCGTTGCGATTGGCGGACCAGACGACCGACTTGGGCGACGTAGAATTGAACCAGACGGCGAGGAGGAAACGGTTGGAGTCGGCGGGGAAGAAGCCAAAGGCGAAGTCGCCGGTGTTGGGGTTGCAAGGTTGCAAACATAGTCCAGGATTGGCGTGAGCCACCGGCTGTGAGGACGGTATCGCTAGTGATATTAGAGTAGCTCTGCCCACCGGAGGTGGAGAAGGCGGAGGAGGAATGGAGTCGGCATGTTGCCGAACATGATCGGAGAGGATGGAGTTCGGCGCTTGCGTTGTTGCCTTGAGTTGAGGTTTATAGTCAGTGCTCTTCGTCGACTTTGACTATGATGTGTTGACTTTCACTATAATTTCTCTATTTTTATTATTTTTTTAGGGGGTTTATTTTTTTCACAAAACGCGTTTCGTGAACCGGGCCGAGTAAGCCCGGTTTAATTATTCTGGACCGGTTTTCAAAGATTAGTAAAAGTCAATTGGATTGGCTTATTGAACACGGGAGATTGTTATATGAAATGAATAATCAACAAATTCATTCAAATCTTTTTTAAAAAATAATAGTAGTGATTATAAATTATTAGATGATTATTACCTTGTCAAATCTCGAATAAATTTTTCGATCATAAACGGTTCGCCACTACTTCGTTGCAACTACTGGTCATCTTTGCCCGCCGTGTGTTCCATGGCGACGACCACCACTCTCTGTGCGATGAGACCGACACCTAGACTTCGAGGCTGGGTTTCTCATTTTTTTATCCGACAATAAATAATCTCAACAATCTCTTTCAAAGTGATTTTTCCTTAATAAATATTTTGTATATTATTTCAGTTATCTTAAAATGTAAATAATTGTATCCTCATTAACATGTTCGTTTGGATTATGAAATAAAATAATTAACAACACTCATAACAACATAAGCATAAGATTTAATTAAAAATTTAATTTATATAGTTACCATCTCAATAAATGTTTTGTCATGTATTTCTTGAATGATTAATAACAAGAGATTTTAATTATGTACGATGTCAACTAAGGCTAATTGAGGGTAATATAATTAAGTTTGTAATATAATAAAATTTATAATATAATATAATGTAATCTTGATTATATTATTATATTTGGTAATATAATATATCTAATCTTTGATTATAATAGTGATTATGTTTGATATATAAGATTTTTTTTATAAATAATATAATTCGTATTATTATAAAATGATAAAATATCCTGCAATCTCTATTGGAGGTCATCGTCGTACCTCTATCGGAGGCGGTGCTCGGCAGTCTTGGCCGACAGCGGCCGGTCGACGACCGACGATTGTAGCGACGGAAGAGACTATCGATGATCGATTGATGCCGAAAATGAACTAGAGATATATTTGACATTTAAATTTTAGTTAAACGATGACTTCATAATTTAATCGGATTATATGATATTTATTTTATAATCCAAATTGCATTATATTATAATTTTAAAAATATACTAAATAAAATAATTAATTTTATAATATAATTTTGATGGTAAAAAGATAAATACATTCATCCGAACGCTCCTGTTCATGCATTTCAAGATCAACGTGAAATAAATATTTTATAATATAATCTTAATTATATTATAAATGGATTACATCCTATAAACATAATCTAAAAGTATTAAATTAAATTTAGCTCGGTAAGATCTCCCTTTTGCATACTAAAACGACACGTCAATTACTCAATTAAATGCACATTGAATACTTGTCAAGTAGAGTCAGATGGAAGAGAATTGTAGAGAAACTTCATTCTCAGTTTTTTTAATCTCACATTTCTAATTAAACTTTCTTTCTTTTAAAAAATTTGTATAAACACCAAATCTGTCTAATTTTCATTTTTATTTTGATTATTGGATGGCTATTGTCTTACCAAATAATTGAGAGTTTATTCTAGCTGTTTAACTTATTTTTATTTTTCAAAATAATGTCTTATTCAAAGTAAATTTCTATCAAGAAAAGTAAGGTTGGTAGACTTAAGACCGGTAGCTTGCAATTAATGATTCTCGGTTTACGTGATTGAACCAAACCACCGGTCTGGTTCGTAAAACGTGGGTTTAGCAAAACTCTTTTATAAAATAGTCAAAACCAACGAAGATTAAAAACCTTCTAGAAACGAGCACAGATTTCTTAGATTATTTTTTTTTAATTAATAGATAAGTGATCAGGTTATTAGACGTCGAGTGAGAGTATATTACAGCCACAAGAAGCTCGCCATCTCAATTTCTCTGATCATGTTCGGCGACATGCTGACTCTGTTCTTCCTTCTCATCCTCCTCTACCTCGCCTTGGTTTCCACATGCCAGTGGATAGAGCTACTCTAACATTACTCACGGAACAACCCTCATTGTCGGCAGCTCACCTAGTTTGTGGCTCTCCGGCCCCCTCCGAGGAACAAGCCTTCAGCTTCTTTTCAGCCGACTCCAACAGCATCAACTTCCTCCTCGATGTTTAGCTTGCCGCCACTTCGCCGCAGTCCGTCGTCTAGTATACACGAACCGTCGGGCGTTTTAGTATGGAACCCGTTGTCTTCATTTATGTAGCAAAAGGCGAAATTATTCGTCCCCAACGCTCCCAAAGGGCAAGTAAGGATATGGTGAGATACACAGGGTCAGAGAATTTACACCCCGACAGCTCTACGATTTGATCCCTCGTTCTCAATTGACAAGCGAACTCCTACTTACCATCTCGAATGACCCGTGGGATCTCGTTGCCTTCTTTTATGAGTGTGCTGAGGATGTATTTACTTTATTTTATTGCAAAATCAAAGCATGGAATTTCCTTATTTATTAAGGAGGATTAAGTTATCGGACGTGGATTGTAGGAGTAAAATTTAATAACTCGATTCCTTAATATTAATGAGTTGTTAACTGATTATGAGCTAAATAAGGAAATCGTCCTTGCCGGATGGGTTTGGATAAGAAGAGAATTAAGGCTAATTTCATTTGGGCATGTTGAAATTAGAGCTTCTTCTTCTCTTTCTCATGCATTGAGACGAGGTTTTCGGTTATCGCTTACCTCCTGCAGAAGACCTTCAGTTGCTTTCGCAAGTACATTCAGTGACAACAATCGGGACAATGACATTAGATTTGGATTCAAGTTAGCATTTGGATTGACATTATTTCGGTATGCAATTTGCCCATAATCATAATAATCACTATTAAAGACTTGTATAGTAGTAAATATATGAAGACTTGTAAAAGTAGAGAATATGATAATTTTATAAGGTAAATATAGATAGGGTGAAGTTATGTTACACGGCATGCGTGTACAACTGTAGACAATTAGTTGCCAACATGCGAGCACTCGATACTGGAAAAAATACAGAAAACAGAGACGGAATTTATCCGTTGCTAAATACATATTGCGACAGAATAGTAATGAAAAATATCCCGTCATGCATATTTTAGTTGTTGATACTGTAGCAACGGATATTTATATTTCATCATTATATAGTAATGGATGTCTAAATTTCCGTCACCACTAGTCAAATGGAGTAAAAATATCTGTTAAGGTATGTACAACGGAAAATTTAAATATCTGTCATTATTAGCGACGAAAAATTTAAATATTCATCGCTATTGGAGATAGATATTTAAATATTCATCGTTAATCTCTTGTTTTATGTATTGAAACGTATCATAAAAGGTATCGCAATTATGATAATAACGACGAACAGTTAACTTTCCGTCACTAATAGCGACGAATATTTGAAAAATCTGTCACTAATAATGACGGTTTTAAAAAATATGATCAATATTAGCAATAGAAAGTCAAACGTGTCTGTTGTTAATTATTTTACAGTTTGCTAATTTTTTCCCCCTGTTTTACATATAAATCTAAATCACTCAAATCATCACAAGCGATACTTAACAACAAAACTCATGATAAACACACTACACATCAACAATTACAACTTAACAAACTCACAACACTTAACAAACACCCAACACATCACGAACAATACAAAAATCTAGCTGAACTAAAATGAACTAGATACATAATATTACTAAATACAAACACTGATCCGAATCTAATATAAGATAAAGTTTGTCCAATACCAAGTAATCTAATACAATACATCATAATTAAAATAACAAACAAAATCATCTCTGCGTCCTGCATGAAATTTCATTGAGATTAGTTGTGAATAGAAAATGTGACATTAAACTACGAAAGATATAACTATTTATCTTAAACTAATAAGTAGTGTAACTAGCGAACATTATCTAAAAATGCATACCTGCGTCTCTGGAATAAAGATATGTGAAAATGTATAATACAATGAGATATGCATATAATTATTAAAAAATATTATTTTTTGATTGAAATTAAAAGTTAAAATAAACGATGCATACCTCAAAATAATCTACTCCGTAAGTGAATCATCATGATATCGATCCTAGATGACTTGGGACTCCAAACGATGCAGTTTAACCATTTGTGAAACCAGAAAGAACGTCGCTGCAAATGCTTGCATATGACAAACTATTGCCTCAGTTTGAGTTTGTCGTTGCCGCATATCCCGTATCTCTATGTTCCTCCTAACCATCGTCTGCTCTATTGACGATAGTTGAGTCCGCAATTCCTCATTTTCCTCCCACAATTCTCATACCTCACTAGATGGGGACGAGGAAGTAGGACGACCCATGATCCCGAAGTCCTCATCCGCTCATACATAACTTGGCCTGAGAGTCAAGCCCGTTGAGGGGATGCCTTATTCTTTCCATCGACGACATCATAATAAATGTCATTAACTGCATCGGTGGAAAGAGGTTGTGACCCCTCTCCCTCTACCCCAGGCTAAGACGCTTAAACAATTCTAGTGGGCATTATTTCCTGTGTCAAAATAATAATTTTAGTAACATCCACATAAAGAATACAAATATATTCACAAAATTTAATATTCTTAATTACGTTAATTGCTAAGGAACGTCGATCGATAAATTACTCATCTTTCTTCTTATGAGTTTTATTAAATATCTCTCAACAAATGAGAGGTCTCTATAATTCAACAGCATGTGTACAATTATTATAAATACATTAACACTAATAATTTAATTCAACAGCATGACATTGATCGCCCACAGTTGACACTGCCAGGCCATGATCAGTGGTCGAGCAGTGTCGGTCGTGGCCGGGCAATGTATGTCGGCCACGACCTAGCATTGCCCGACCACACACATGCAGGAGGAGGAGAATAAGGGGGAGGAGAAAAATACACCTTAAGTCGGAGGAGGAAATCGCCGGAGCAGTAGGAAATCGCTAGAGAAACCGAAGAAGGCGAAACGTAAGATCGGCCGTAGGCAAGCCCTAATATGCCAAATATAGCGATGGATTAAATAGCGACGCATTTTTAATTCATCGCTATTACCAACGGATAATTAAATATCCATGGGGGTCGAGTCTCACGCGTTGGTAAAAGTTCGCTGGGGAGTAATTGAACCCATGGTTTATAACCATAGTGTTGTCGTGTTGTTGTTTACTAGGCTATAGTAAATGCTTCCGTTGTTGTTGTAGATAAGCTCGATGCCGGCGCTGGAGCTGTCAGTGGACCAGTAGGCTTTGTATCGGTTCCCGCTGGGAATCACCAGGGGTAAAGCATGAGGTTGTCGTTGGATTGCGCGACGAGTTTGAACCACCCCTCGGAGAAGTCTTTGATGGTAAGCTGGGAGCGCAGGGAAGCACCCGCTGGTAGAACCTCCCCCGGAAGCAACGTATCAGTGGGCTTTGCGAAGCTCCCCCACAGAATGCTGGTGGCGCCTGCGAGAACGAGGTTGTCGGTGTCGAGTATCAAGGCAGAGACAGCGTCGATGACATTCGGGCTCCATGTCTCGGTGCCGGTCTCGTTGAGGAGGGAGAGGCGGTCGTTGCCGGTGAGTCGCACGATGGTGCCCGGCAAGAGCTGAGGAGCGTCGCGGTTGGCAGACCAGATGATTGATTGGGGAGAAGTGGTAGCGAACCAGAGAGCGAGGATGAAGCTTGGGTGGTTGGAATCTGTCGGAAAGAAGCCGAAGGCGAAGTCACCGGAGGGGGAGAGCTAGGAGCCGGGCGAGCTGCCAACAATGAGGGTGGTTCCGCGAGTGATGTTAGAGTAGCTTTGTCCCCTGACGGTAGATGCCACTGATCATGTCCGGAATCTGAGTCAGATAAAGATCGAATAAGTTATTGCTGGTGTTGACGGAGGGACGACTGGGACATCGCTCTCGTATGCACCTACAAGAAGGGACTCCCAATTGGTGCTAACGAGCGCCGATGACTGCATCAATAATACTTGAACTCTGCGCATACTCAGACAAGCACACGGGACGTTAGAGGTCAGAAATCAGGGAAAAAGTCCCCGGAACAGACCCCTCCGACGCTCAAGTCATGTACTTTTTCCCCAGAAAAATAGTGTACGAAGGAGAAAGAGAAGTAAAAGACAAGTGTGAATGTGCGAAAGAGCGTCTCTGCACAAGGGAGAGGACCTCCCTTTTTATATGGTGGTGCGTACCTCTGGAGGCTGACTAATGTCAGAGAATGTCGGGTGTCAAGTTCTATCGGGTGATGGAGGACACATGACATCCTCCTGTAGGTTGAAGGAATGCTCCATTCATAGATGACCGCATATTATTGGAATATTCCCTGACACTCAGTAGTTATTCTCTGACAGACAGTTACGATTCTCTGACCTTGTTGTCATGTAGTATCTTATGTCCCGACCGGGTATGAATAGGGTAACTCGGGATGATTTGTCGGATATAACACCTGACTTAAACCTTGGAGGGCCGGGAACTATAGAGAAATCGTCCAAGAGACGACCGAGAGTTGGCTGACCGGGATTTAGCTTACTAAGAGAACTGGGCCTAAATATAACCAGGTCGTGCGTATATGACCAGTCAGATCTAGGTCAGGTATCTCCCCGACCGCTTACCATGTCTTAGACCAAGGTGTCCCAGATCTGGGGTCCTGGTCTGTGAGAATCCGACCGGGAATAATGTTATTGACATCGTCACATGGACGAGTGGAGGTAGCATGTCATCGAACATGATCGGAGAAATATAGACGACGAGTGTCTTGGGGCTGCCACAATTTGTAGTCGCTTGTTAGCAGATGTTGGTTGTTCTTGTCGGAAATCTGAGAAGACGGGGCTGTCGGAATGACGTGTCTGGATTGTTGATCGCATCTCCATGACCCGGATGGTGAGCTATCTTCTGCGTTGACCAAGTCATCGGAAGACCTCCGGTCAACAGTACCTACAGTCAACGGCCGGGTTGCCCCCCCCCCCTCTTCATGAACAGTATCATCTTTTAACATATAACCCTATTCATACCAAAGACCAAACTGTCCCTCTCCCTTCTCCTAATGACTCCTATGTCATTAGCTACATCCGCATCATTGGTCTTCGGTAAGGGTGTAATCGAGCGGAGCCGAGCTGAACTCTTGAATGTTTGAACTTGACTCGTTTATAATCGAGACGAGCTCGAGCTTTATTTAACGAATATATTCATGGCTCACGAGCTTATTCGAACTTTTATCGAACCTAAACGAACTTAATAAATATAAATCATAAATTTAAATATTCATTAAAAACTAAATTATATATTTAGAGAAAATTATAATAATATTATTAAAATTTATAATTTTATTCTAATAAATAAATTTAATATATTTGTCTATATTTTTCATAAATAAAATATAAAATTTATAAATTTAATATCAAAACTATTTTTTTTTTATTTGAAAGTTGCTTAATGAACTTAATGAACGTGTTCACGAGCTAACTAGTCAAATATTGCGAAGCTTGAGCTTAGTTTGTTTATCTTAACGAACCTCATTAAACGAGCTCAAACGAACTTTTATCGAATCGAGATTCGAATAACTTGCGAACGACTTGATTCATTTAAACCCCTAATCTTCGGAGACTTTGACTATTCTGTAGAACGTGTTTTCTATTTTCTAAACCCACATTTTCTGAACCGGAACGTATTAAGCGTTTTTAATCAAGTGAGCCCAGTTTAATTATACCGGCCAGGTTTTCATTGACTTTGATGATTTAACTGCTTGGACACGAAAAATTGTTATATTGATGGAATAATCAAAATAATCAAGTCAGCCCGGTTTCGTTTAATTACACCGGACCGGTTTTAAAGCCCAGAAGAAGTCAATTAGATTGGCTTATTGGACACGGAAGATTGTTATATGAAATAAATAACAATCTCACTTATTATGGATTTTTTTTATTAATTTGATAAAATGTCCTCTTATTTTTTGGGGTCTATAATCACATTTAAGTTGGATGACACGGCACAACATTAAGACTGTAACAATTTCTGTGCCCAAGATGCCAAATCACAAAAAGAAAAAGAAAGAGACAATTTGCTGGTCTGATTAAACCGGGTTCAGTTGATTACCACAAAATCGAGCACACTAGTAATCCGATCTGAAGAATTTAGAGAGAAGAATGAATTTGGAAAACTAGAGAGGTGGACCGGTAGCTTGAATAATACTGATTCTTGGTTTAAGTGATTGAACCAAGCCACCGGTCTGGTTCGCGAAAGGATTTGGAAAACAACTTTAACGACCAGTCAAAGTCAACGAAGACCAAAAACTTCCAAAGAACCCTCTAAATCCGCAATTAACAGCCACAAGACGCTCGGGATGATCATGTTCGGCGACATGCTGAGTCCGTTCTCCCTCCTCGTCCTCCTCTTCCTCGCCTTGGTTTCCGCGGCCGGCGGCCAGAGCTACTCTAACATCACTCGTGGAACCACCCTCACTGCCGGCGGCTCTCCCAGTTCGTGGTTCTCCCCCTCCGGGGAATTCGCCTTCGGCTTCTTTCCGGCCGACTCCAACAGCACTAGCTTCCTCTTCGCTGTCTGGTTTGCCGCCACTTCGCCGCAGTCCGTCGTCTGGTATGCCAACCCCCGCTCGCCGACGCTCCCGCCGCACGCCACGGTGCTCCTCACCAGCGACGGCCGCCTCTCCCTCCGCGACGAGACCGGCACCGAGAGGTGGGGCGCAGGTTCCGGCGGCGCTGTCGCCGCGTCAATACTCGACACCGGCAACCTCGTCCTCGCCGGCGCTACTGGCGTCCTGTGGGAGAGCTTCGACGAGCCCACCGACACGTTGCTCCCCGGCCAGGTCCTACCGGCGGGCGCCTCCCTGCGCTCCCGGCTCACCGATGCCAACTTCTCCGAGGGCCGGTTCAGTCTCATGGCCCAGGCCGATGGCAACCTCGTGCTCTACCCTTTGGCGCTTCCCACCGGGAATCGGTACGACCCCTACTGGTCCACTGACACCTCTGGCGCCGGCAACGAGCTCGTCTACAACGCCGACGGGAGCATCTACTACAGCCTAGGAAACGGCACCGCCGTGCCTATAAACTCGGGGCTCAATTACCCCCCAGAGAGCTTCTATCAACGCGCGAGCCTCGACTCCGACGGCGTTTTCCGGCAGTACGTCTACCCCAAAAACAGCTCCGCCGGCGGCGGACTGACATGGAACGTGGTGGCGAGAAGGCCAGAGGACATCTGCCATGCCCTTGTGTCCCACGGCCCAGGCAGCGGCGTCTGCGGCTACAACAGCTACTGCTCGTCGGATGGAGGGCAGAACCAGATCAACTGTATCTGCCCTCCGGAGTACTCCTTCATCGACCAGAACAACACGTACCTGGGCTGCGAGCAAAGTTTCGTGCAGAGGTGCGAGCTCTACGAGCAGAGCTCCTTCACGCTGATTCCGGTCGACAACCTCGATTGGCCTTATCAGGACTACGAGCACTACACCAATGTCGACGAACGCCAGTGCGGCGATATGTGCTTGCAGGACTGCTTCTGCGCCGTGTCAATATTCTGGAGAGGCGGCCGAGAATGTTGGAAAAAGAAGCTGCCACTGACGCACGGCCGGATAGGGAGCTACGTCAACCGCCGGGCGTTCATCAAGGTGTCAAGAGACAACTCCTCTGTTTCAGTTCCAGTTCCAGTTCCAGTTCCATTTGAAGGAAACCACGACCGGCGGCGGTCCATAGGTGTAGCGGGAGCGGTTCTTTTAGGGAGCTCCGGCTTCCTCAATTTGATCCTGATCGGAACGGTCATCTCCATGATCGTTTGCTCCCGTAGAAACAAATCAGAGAAACAGAGGAGCGTAACGGAGCTAAATTTGCGAACTTTCTCCTACAAAGAGCTCGAGCAGGCAACGAAGGAATTCAAGGAAGAGCTCGGAAGAGGCGGCTTTGGCGTCGTATTCAAAGGGGAATTGCCATCATCGAGCGGGAGCACGAAACTCGTCGCCGTGAAGAGATTGGACAGGCTGGGGAAGATGATCGACGACGACAGCGAGAAAGAGTTCACTAATGAGGTGAGATCGATCGGGCAGACGCACCACAAGAACTTGGTGAAGCTGATCGGCTACTGCCACGAGGAATCGCAGCGGCTGCTGGTGTACGAGTTCATGAGCAGAGGGTCGTTGCAGGAGTTCCTCTTCGGCGGCGAGCGGCCGCCGTGGGAGCAGAGGGCTTCGATCGCGATGGGAATCGCGAGGGGGCTCATGTACCTCCACGAGGAGTGCAGCGTCCCGATCATCCACTGCGACATCAAGCCAAAGAACGTTCTCCTCGACGACAACCTCGTCGCGAGGATCGCCGACTTCGGCCTCGCGAAGCTGCTCCGGACGGACCAGACGCGGACCAACACGGGGATAAGGGGAACGAGGGGGTACGTGGCGCCGGAGTGGTTCAAGAGCATGGCGATCACGAAGAAAGTGGACGTGTACAGCTTCGGCGTGATGTTGCTGGAGATCGTGAGCTGCCGGAGGAATCTTGAGACGGAGACGGAGACGGAGGAGGTGGCGGAGGACGCGGTGCTGGTGTATTGGGCCTACGATTGCTACAGGGTAGGGAGGTTGGATCTGCTGCTTAGGGACGGGGAGGATGATAGGGAGCGGATGGAGAGGTTCGTGACGGTGGCCATCTGGTGCCTACAGGAGGATCCAGGGTTAAGGCCGTCGATATCGGCGGTGGTGCGGATGCTGGAGGGAGGAGTCCCGGTGGCGGTGCCGCCGGATCCTTCCACAGACATTCAGTCCCTGCGGCAGTAAATAATTACTTTGTAATTTGGATTAGAGTAGTAATTTCGAACTACAAATGCTTAATTATGCAAGAACAATATCGTAGTTATCATGACTCATGAGCATTGTGTACTTTAGTATTTGGTGCTTAAACCAGCCTTTGCTAATTTGCTTATACTGTTGTAATTCCTATGCTTAGATTTTGTTAAGTTTATATAATTACATAAAAAAAATCGATGGTAATTATGAATTTTTTTAAGCTAAATTCTATACTTTTCATTCTAATCATGTTGAATACGTTCGATATCTAATATTTCCATTAATTCGTCCTAGAATCAATATGGAAGAAGTAAATTAGGGATATTTACTCATTTTTGAAATAGAATAATTATTAGGATTACGTCTTTTATCAACCTGACAACTATAAATTATTATTATTATTATTAATTGAATGGTCAATCAATCGTTTAGTATCGTTCTCAACTAGTCAATACTGGGGCCACAATGGAAAGAGGTTTGTCATAGTCAAAGTTTGGTTAGGAACGTGTGGAATAATGAATCATGAGTGTCGCTGGAAGATTTTTCATAGAATTTACAGCAAAGTTACATAGTTTTTAAATGGCGTTTTTATCTTTCAAATTTATCAATAATCACACTTATTTTATATTTTATCTTTTCCGTTGATCAAAGAACAATAACATTATAATAATATATTTAAAGAATAATATCGCTCTAAATAGGACGGTAAATAACATAACATTTGTGAATAAATTTAGTAATAGTGGGGTAAACATATAAGATTTATTAATTAAAAATACTTGAATAATTGGTTAAATTAAATAAATAAATTTAAATATATATATTCAATTTGTTAAAATTTATAAATCATATTCGTTAATAAAATTCTTATTAATATTTTAAATAAATAAATAAATTTAAACTATCAAATTTAATAACCAATCAAACAAATAATAATTTTATTCCTATTCAAAAGCGAAACTGAAAAACTAAGGATGCTACGATTTTACTTACTGAATGAAAACTTCGCTCCTTTCTGCAAAATAAAATCAAACCAAGGAAAAAATATTTTATGTTGATCTTCCGACGTTCAAATTAAAAATGAAAAAATAAAAAATAAAAATACTAGAGACAAATATCAATCTTATCTTTTATTATATCTATCATATTCTTCTATACCTATCTTTATGATCCTTTATATATCCCTATTTAAAGATATTAATTACAAATAGAAGATATTTTTATGTTAACTTTTCCATATTCAATGATAAATTCTTGACTTTTCCGTATTCAATGATAAATAAAGTATTTTTTTTATTTCTCTTATAAAGTATCAGACTTTTCCTTTATTATATATTTTCCTTTATTATATCGGTTCATCACTCTCATTTTTCTTTCATGTGATTCTGTGAAGTTGAACACAGTTTTGAATATCCGGTGTCAATTATATATTAAAAAAAAAAAAAAAAAAAAAAAAAAAGAGGCAGTCATGCTTCCATGAAAGTCACTGACATAATTCCATGGGACCTACCTGCCTGCAACCAATTTGCACAGTTCTCCTTGTCCACCAGTAGCACCTAAAGCATCATATGGCTCCAAGTCAGCATTAATCAAGACAACATCTTTCTGGCGAATGTTGCCATTCACAAGAATGCAGATCTTGTTCCTTCAGAATCATATCGCTGTGGCCCTTGTAGCACAATGTTCACGGTCGCAATGCTTGCCATGAAGCTGCAGTTGATGATGGAATGAATTGATCCTCTGAAAGCACCACGACATTCTAATCATTCTTGTATTACAGGATCACTGGCTGAGCAAAGGAAATTGTTAATTCTCATAATAAGAGAAGCAAATCACACAACCTAACCTCAAGAAAAATGATCGAGAAAAAAAAAATCCTGTTTTGAAAAGAGGAAAGAACTAGCCCAAGGCTATTGCCTCCCCCCCCCCCCCCCCAAGATAACAGAAAAACCGGAGAATATAAGACATTTTCTTGCACAATCTACGAATAAAAGAACAAGAAATGCAGGTTTAGATCATGATGAAGATTCCTAACTCAATTATTTGTCAATAAGCATTATACATGAAGAACAATGATAACATCGTGCCTTCACATAGCCTAAGAACGAACTTAGTGACGTCTGTGGTAAGCGTAATCATCTTTTGTTATAATGATAACATCAAACCCTCACGAAAAAAACTTTTCTCACCATCTAACCACTTGACGGTCGGCTTTAAATTGACCCCGTTATTTATCTCCTTTCACATAACCTAGGGATGAGCTGTGAGGGGCGCTAGAGGCATAATAACCTTTTATTACAAAGATTTATCTCCCTTCATATAACCTGAGAACGAAATATGAGGGACACTGGGAGTGAGCATAATCACCTTTTTTTTTTTTCTTTTTCTTTTTGCTACAATGATAACATTTGGCCCCACAAGTAGGATCATCCAAACAATTAACTAGACATCTAAGATTCAAATTCTACTTGCGACACAATGCAGGAATTTTTCTCAGTGAGATGACAAATTTAAACACGTTGACCACTAGGATGAGCCTCCATAAGCACTTTCCAATTTACGTGGCGACTAGTAAAAAATTTCCGTAGGACAGGATGGGTCACCTCTAGAATTAATTAGTTCGAAGAGCTAGATATCTAAATTACCAAAAAAAAAAATGATAATACCATTTAGTTTCTTCTAAAAAGCTAGCGCTGAGTATTCAGCCCTTCGAGTCGACTAATCCTAGGATCACTATGTCTCACAAAAGTTTCTCATCGCCCAACAGGATAAATTCGGAAGTGGTGGCAGCGGACATCCCAACATCCCAAATTTATTATTCTACGAGAGAAAAATATTAGTGCGCCATAACTAAGAAACGAGAGGTTCATGACTGCATGGACACAGTAACTTTATGGAGAGGAGGGTAGAGAGACTCATAATAAATTACACAAAAAGCTCTTTAGCTCATGTGCAGTTTATGTTGCTTTGCTCAAACATTCTATCCATGCATCCAACTAGACACACCCTTACTGCATGAAACAAAAGAAAATATATTATCTTTGTGAAGAGTCACTTCTAAATTTGTTCACAGGATATGAGCAAGGTCTTCATCACTAATCGAAATAAAATCAAAACCTGAAAAAAGGAAAGAAAACAAGAGAAGATTCTAAATCAAACCACATGAAAATAGACAAAATAATAAAAGAAAAAGGAAAAATAGTGAAGGAATCAAAGGCTTTAAGGCAACAATTATGACACCGTGACAATTAACTTGCCTAGATTTTCTAGAGGAATGCATTTTTCATATCTATATCATAGCTGAGCCATCATTACGAGCAGAAAAGAGGGGATCACTCCAAGAACTAGTGTTTATTATGAGAAAATTGTTCAAATCATGATGGATAAAAGAGAAATTTCAAGGCCTTTGGAGATAAATTGTGAAAAATCACTTCCACATTGTGAGATTAGAAAGAGGGAGAAGCTCGAGCAATGGATTAAGGAACTCAGATTGAAAACTATCAAAGGCATCATGAACTGATGTCAGATACCGCTTGGAGTAATGTGTTCTTTCCTCATTGATCCATCATCCACCGCTTCTAGAGCGACCCCTCAATCTTTATTAACAAGCCAAAGACGTATTATATCACAGTCTCTATGGGTGCTAAGGCCGAATGAAGGTGGAAGCTCGAGCAACGGATCATGGAACTCAGATTGAAAACTATCAGATGCATCATGAATTGACATCAGATATTGCTTGGAGTAAGATAGTTTTTCTTCATCGATCCATGATCCATGGCTTATATATAGAGCTGCCCCTCCCACAACCTTTGCAAACAAGCCAAAGGTGTATTATATTTAAGTCTCTAGCAATAAATGTTGAGGCTCGAGCAATGGATAGAGGAACTCATATTGTAAACTACCAAGGGAATCATGAATTGATGTTAGATACTGCTTGAAGCAAGATGGATTTTTCTTCATCGATCCATGATCCACCGCTTCTAAAGCCACCCCTACCTCAACCTCTGTGTATGAGATAAAGGCATTATAACCTAGAAGATAGTAGCTGTGTTCTTTACTATCGATGACATGCTAGATAACATTTATACGAAAAAAAACAATTATAATAAAACATAGAACATGAAGGAGACAAACATGATATTTCTTATAGAATAACTAACAAGAACATAATTGACTGAAAAAATCAAATATTTATAAGGTTAATGTAAAATAGCCATGCATGAAGATTATTAGCATATTGCAAGAGGGCATGTTGTAGCATGTAACTCAATTGAATGGTCTTCGTTGCTTGTAACTCGCACATTTATAGTTAAGGTGTTAAACAATTGCTCTTGTACTTGCAGCTAGGGTTTCGAATAGCTCTTATAGTTGTAGCCAGAGTAGATCAAGTTGTCTATAATTAAAATTTCGTAAAAGAGTAGAAAGCATGGCTACTCAGTGAAATACCATAACCAATCTTCTCCGATTTCAAGGCTGCAGTATTGAGGCTTTCGATATATGATAAAGCGCCCTTCCTTCAGCAAAAAACGTAAATTTGAGCCTAATATGACGAAGAATGTAAAGGGCGAAAGAGAAGAAAAGAAGAACCCACAATCCGTGACGCGAATCCACTAGCAAGCAGCGGCGCCGGGTAGATGGACCCGCTAAGGATGTAGTGTGCGAGTATGAGAGTGATCTTCTCCTGCCAGTTCCGCTTCTGCTTCCGGATCAAGAACAGGTGCGGCTCCATCACCTCGCC